>NC_081563.1:28922752-29243562 GCF_022355385.1 Mustela nigripes | reverse complement strand
GGAGGGTATGTGATTTGGTGAGTGCTGTGAAGTGTGTAAACCTGGTGATTCACAGACCTGTACCCCTGGGGATAAAAATATATGTTTATAAAAAATAAAAAATTAAAAAAAAAAAATTTCTTGCTTTGTAGATGGCAATTTATTGACTATTTGGTATTAAGAGAGTTTTGCCAGGAAACCAACCAGGAATCTGGGGAAAGTTTAAACATTACACACTGTTTAAATATTACACATTAGAAGCAGATTTGATTTAGCGGAGCAGCTACATGGAAGCCTCTTTGTAATATTTTCCATGGAGTTCACATTCTCGACCTACCTTGAATTGGGGGCTATTTGAAAATAAGCCATTTTGACTTGGAAGCATCCTTGAAAGTAATCCAAAATGAACCTGCTTCATATAGAATTCACTTTATAGTATCATGGTAACAGAATCTCTAAATCACCAAAGTAATGAATTACGTATGGAGAATTCAAAGGCTTGAATGTAAAGGAAAAGTCTGAATTTGTATTAAAAGTGGCAGTTACATATATCAGCACTAAAGTTACTACAATTATTTAAATATTGGAAAATGTACTCTAAGTGACATATAATTGAGTAAGTAAGCCAATATTACATTTTCCTTCAAGCTCTTAAATCTCTCTGAGGGATTCTTAACCTGATCCATGGGCCCCTCAGGTGTTCATAAATAGAAAATTGCGGACCAGAAAATTTGAGTAGAAAAATTACATTTAATTGAAATTCAGCATTTTCTTTAATTATAAATGTAGACAGTAAGTCACAGAAATATGATCAGTACTTGTGCTTTCGACATCAACTGAAATTACATATATTTTCACATCACATTAAAATTGTTTCAGTTTCTTAAAATATCTTTCTTCTTATTCATCACTACTCTAAAGTTACGGTGGTTATTAGATGCTTTGCTGGATCTTCTTTTTAAGATGTTAAAAAGAATAAATATGCTATTCCATAATAGTTTGGAAATATTTTATCATATTTCAGTATAAGTGATTCCCTTTATAATCCTATACATTTTTTATTATGCATTTAGAAATGTTCTTCTGACATGGCCTTATAAGTTTTTTACTAGACCACCAGAGGGGTCCGTAATATAAAAATGTTTAGAAGCCCTTTGATTTGAGAAAGGACATTCCAGCAAAACTGAACATTGCTTCTGTGCTTTAAAAAAAGATGTAGGCTTCCTTGGACTGTACATTTAAGGGAATTGAATGACCTAAAAGGTAGATGACCTTGAATAGAATCTATGATTATCCTTCCATTTAGCTATTGGAGTTTAGAAGGTGACTATTTCAAGTAAGAGAATATTCAGGATTTCCAAATTTATCAGAAAGTAAAGGTTTTATTTATTTTTAAAAGATTTTATTTATTTATTTGACACACAGAGATCACAAGTAGGCAGAGAGGCAGGCAGAGAGAGAGAAGAGGAAGCAGGCTCCCCACTGAGCAGAGAGCCTGATGCGGGGGCTCCATCCCAGGACCCTGGGATCATGACCTGAGCTGAAGGCAGAGGTTTTAACCCACTGAGCCACCCAGGTGCCCAAGGTTTTAAAATACAAAGCAGTAGACTCAGCTTTCTATATAGTAGATGGGATTGAGAATTCAACTAAATAAGCAGGAACCTTGTTTCTTAGTATTCACCTTCCCTAAAACAATTCAAAGGCTGGTATCAGTTTCTCAATTAACACACAGGTCCAGATAACTTCAGGAAATTAAGAAACATTAAGAAAATTTTTACCAGGGATAGAATTAAAAGTTGTTGTGGTAAAGTTTGCTGCACTGTCCTAAAGATATAAAAGGAAGCTGAGAGGGGTGCCTCTCAGTGGGTTAAGTGGCTCAGTGGGTTAAGCCGCTGCCTTCGGCTCGGGTCATGATCTCAGGGTCCTGGGATCGAGCCCCGCATCGGGCTCTCTGCTCAGCGGGGAGCCTGCTTCCCTCTCTCTCTCTCTGCCTGCCTCTCCATCTGCTTGTGATTTCTCTCTGTCAAATAAATAAATAAAATCTTAAAAAAAAAAAAAAAAGGAAGCTGAGAACAAAGCCAGATTATAACCAAATTTCTTGAATTTGGTAGGTTCATCAACAAATACTGTATCTGTGGCACACTCCTTATAGACGTAACTTATTAGTTATGCCAAATATCTTAAATGTGTGTCTCATCACACGTTGACATCTTCTTCCCATTTAACTGTGAACGTTGGAAAAGGTTTGTGTGAATGATATGTCTAGTGTATCCTTCAGGTTCTCCCTATGCTGAAAATTCACGTTTTGATTAAACAGTGTATTTAAAGGGAACTTTAAGAACTTGGGTAATTTCAGAAGGAAAGAAGGAAGATTTCTGATTTGTCTGTTTGGTATGTTTGGTAGAAGACACCATAGCACTTTCTCTTGCTTTTGTAAAGGCTCTTGCATTCTGTTTATTTGTTAAATGTGAGGAATCATCTCTGTGTTCAAGAAAAGGCTGATGGTGCTAAGTATTCCTCATTCTGCACGTTTTGCCAGTAGAAAAGTTAGAGCTTCTAGGTCAGGGGTGGTGCCCTTCAGCTGGGAGGATTTGTTGCTGGAGGAATCCAGGCATGGATCCATTAGGGCAAACTCAAGCCTGCTGTTTTAATGTAGGGGCTTCACTATGGTTCATCTGTGTGTGGAAAATCACCAGGTCTCTTGCTTGGGTCCTGAACCCTTTCTTCCTGTTCAACTAATGGTTTCACGCGCTGGGTGGAGTGATTTCCGCTCCCTCAAAATTTTCTTTCATTCCATCTTAGAAGCGTATCGTCTCAGTGTCTCAGCCACACCACTGTTCCTCCAACAGCACACTTCAGAGTTCGTGTTAATGTTAAATTTATGTCGCTCTGCCCACTGAGTCCTTAGATCCCGATTAGATAGGGTTTACCGACCTTTTAGTCTATATTGGCATGTTAGTTCTCCAGGACCTGTCATTTCTGGCCTCAGAAATATATATATATACATACACATATGTATATATATGTGTGTAAATACATATATATAGATATAGGTATATATAAATATGGCTGTAGATCAATGAGAGTGTTTTTCCTTTGTGCTTTCCAGAATTTAGTCTTCCCACATTCGCTTAGAGTCCTTCCATGCATTCTTTCATTTCATTAATCTCTTTTCCCTTCACTCAGTAATAAATGCAATGCTAGCCATCTTGATTGTCACGAGGTTGTGTCATTATAATCCTTACAATCCTTGAGTGGCTCCCTCTTTTCCTCTTTATTATCAATGCTTTCATTGCATTCAGCATTTTATCAATATTAATTTCCTCATATCCTGAGATACACTTTTATATTCTTTCTGTACCTCTCAGAAGTCTTTCATCCATAAGCTGTTGTCCAAGCTTTCTTCATTATCTCCCTTTCATAATACTCTAGAAATGTGACCTCGTATTCTAGACTTCCATATTTTTTATAAAACATGTCTCGGTTATTTAGAAGAAAATGCAGGCTAATAAGCTTCACCAGTTAGCATATCTCCCTTCAGTGCTAATACTTCTGTTACATACAAATGAGGATTCATCTTGCAGACATTTCAAGAAGGCATTAAGCCACTTACATGTGTTTGAGTGGTGGCTTCTTTATGTGCAACTGGTTCTACTCCATGAAATATACTACAAACCACCTTTGTAGTTTCTAAAGCTAGAGTTGTATCTTGGGGAGTTGAGTTACAGACCACATCCCCTGGGTTGCCAATAATGGATTGTACTTTTAATATATTCTAGATCTCTGCCAGCTTCTCTATATCCAGTTGGACAAATAATTCAACAAGAAAGAGATACGTAATTTTGGGAAAATTCTGAAAACATTTTGGTTAAAGCATATGTTCAAGGCTGTTATCTTAGCTCAGACTGCTGTAACAAAATATTCTAGATGAGGTAGCTTAAGCAATAGACATTTGTTCTTCATAGTCCTGGTGGCTGGGAAGTCCAAGATCAGGGACTCCGTGATTCCTGGTGAGAGCCTGCTTCCTGATTGATGGACAGATGCCTTCTCACGTATGCTCACATGATCTTTCTTTTCTTATAAGGGCACTGATCCCATTGTGAACTACTTTAAACCTGTTTACTTTCCCTGCCTTCAAATACTATCACCTTGGGGGTTAGAGCTTCAGCAGAGAAATTTTTAGGAGACATAAGCATTCATTGTGGTTACAGAATCTGCAGGATCCAATGCCAGATGAAAATGTGGAGCCCTTGTTTAAAAGCAAGACACAGGGGCACCTGGGTGGCTCAGTGGGTTGAAGCCTCTGCCTTCTCAGGTCATGATCCCAGGGTCCTAGGATTGGGACTGGGTCAGGCTCTCTGTTAGGTGGGTAGCCTGCTTCACCCACCCCACCACCCGCCCCCCTGCCTGCCTCTCTGCCTACTTGTGATCTTTGTCTGTCAAATACATAAATAAAATCTTAAAAAAAATAAAAATAAAAACAAGACACAAGCGCCATTGGTAGTACTAA
Organism: Mustela nigripes; assembly: GCF_022355385.1. NCBI lineage: Eukaryota > Metazoa > Chordata > Mammalia > Carnivora > Mustelidae > Mustela > Mustela nigripes. The sequence continues at coordinate 29,239,073 of NC_081563.1, read as the reverse complement.
AATATAAGACTTCTTATTTTGCAGTCTCCTTTGATCTGTCATAGTTATCTTTTTCTTACTACTTAATGTCACACTCCTTTGGGTGTGGGGATTCTTGTTATTTGGGAGAGTGTAGACCCTTACAGGGCTGAGGACTCCACCCTGTGCTTTGTGTTTGGCTTGCCCTGTGGCCCGCATCAGATGTCCATAACAAATCATCCGTTTTTCCCAGGAAACCGCTGCATTAACCAGCTAAGAACAGGTGATTCCCAAGGGATTGCAGCCACCATCCTGGCATGTAGTACTTGGATCAGAGTGGGTTAGAGGTTTGCTCTTGCCACGTCTCCTGCCACATGAGCTGTGGGACTGCCAGCTTAGAACAGTGAGGGCCACCACCATGCCTCTTGCTGAGCCGCTGCCTGTGTGCTCTTACATGTAGCACCCTGACACACCCAGAAGGTGAAAGTGGCAGCAGTAGCTGGTTGGGGGGGGTGGATGGGAGGTTGAGTAGGGACCGGAGCACCTGTGGGCCACCCCCTGGGCAGCTGAGAATCAATCCCAGGGTGGCAGCAGGAGGCAGGACTGTGCCTGAGCCAAGCCTCCAGCCCCTGGCCATGCTCCATTGTCCCATCGAACTTTACATACAAAATACAGATTCCAAGATAAAATAATTAAGTATTTTAAGATAGAGACTGCAGCCCCTTAAATTCTTGAGCCTGGGTCTTTCTGACTCTGAGTCCCTGTGTAGCTGTGCCCATCATGGGTCCACGGAACTGGCAGTGCCTGTGATCTCTAAGACTAGGCTGTCATGTAGCATTTCATATCAAGCTAGTAAATCCTCAAAGAATAGGAATGAAAACATGTCATTCTTCATAAATGGCCATGCTGCACGGTCATTGTCTCTGAACCCCACAGTATTTGCCATGGTAGCATATGTCAAATTCATTCATGAATTTAGTGAATTCAATGTTCAGTTCATTGAACGTTCATACATCAAGACAGTGAACCCACAAGATCTAATCCCAAATTAAATACTACATTCATGAGTATTCATCTAGCTGGTAAAATTTATACATGAAACAGACATTTCATTTCCTACACATAGCGTTTCCAAAATTTGAGGATCTCTTTACACAGGTACTTCTTAATTATTTTTTCTTTGATCTGTGTTTAGGAAGCCTCATCCACAGATAGATTCCACAAGGAGGAGCTCTGACCTCATTTAAACATCAGGGTTTGAAGTTTCTATCTCAAGAGTGTATCCGTGGAGAGTAGGATTGTCTTGAAGTATAATTAGTTCCAAGGCAGAATTTTATCCGTTGAGTCTTTTGGGAGTGGTAACATGTAAACACTTATTAAAATGTTGTGGTGGGAGGGGGCATGGTTCTGCGTGAGTCAAACTAGACAGATGCAAATAAAACCAAAGGCTTTCTGCCCTCTGAGGTGATTTGTTTCTGATTGAAGATACATGTCACATGGTAGATTTTCATCCATGTTAAGAGATAGCAAGGAAAGAGTAAGGACATTTTTGCCGCTCACAAATAGCTCTGACAAATAGAGATATAAACAGTGTAGCTCTCAGAATCTAGTATTTTTCCCAGGGCACCTTTGGTGGGGGGAAAGAAAGCTATTGAGTTATGTTTCCATATATTAAGTTCTCATATCAGGAAAGCGTGGAATAAAGTATATTGTGGATGTCCTGTACAAATATAAATAGATTGAGAAATAAACAGTATTTTATAAACAGATGAGACAAAGCAATAGAAATGAAAGCTTATGAGGTGTATTGAATTATAGACTGCTTTTTTCTGCCTCTCTTTAATCTACATAAAGCCACTTAGTCTTTTGAGCCACATGAAGAAATTAAAAATGAGTGTCTTATCAAGTCAGGAGTATGCTGGGACAATGGCTGGTGAAGCTTGAAGGGTGTACTTAGTCTTCTAATCTTTCTTCTGGGTTCTTCAGCATGGCTTTGTGATAAGGACTATACAGTTTATAAAAGTTGGCAGGCTCTACCTGGCATGGCTGAATACATAAGACTTTGTTGGTTCTACACATCTGGAGAGTTTGGGAGACTTTTTACCCTGGAGTAAGGTTAGTGGAAGTGAATTGGGAAGGAATTCTATTAATTGCCCTTGGGACTTTCCAAAAAAAAGGGCTGGGTTAGAGTCATATGGTAAACAACCAGAGGCCTTTCCTGGTAAAATAGCACCACCCACCCTTCTTCTATTCCTTTCTTTTGTCTTGCTTTTACTTTTTACCATCTGGCCTTATGGTATGAATTTATTTGCTTTTGCCCCAGTAAAATGGAAGGATCATCCTGAGGAAGGGACTTTGCATTATTTTAGAGACTGTCTCCAGAGTATAGAACTATGTATGGTACAGAGCAGGTGTTCTGTAATTATTTGTGAAATGAATAAATCGGTGAATGTGTATGTCACTTGATTTATCTTGTGTGTGTGTGTGTGTGTGTGTTTGAGATTGGACTCATGATGTTGTAGTGTAATGATGTTGTAGTATAATGCTTTTCCTACTTTGATACAGGGAAACAGAGAAATTCTCAGCATTAACTGGGCTGATAATTAAGGTTTCCCCTACTGACGAGTCTCCTATACTTCCTACTTGTTTTTTAAATTTTTTAAAAAAGATTTTATTTATTTATTTGAGAGAGTGTGAGAGAGCTTGCGAGCAAGCATGGGCGGGGGTGGGGGTGGGGCTGGGGGTGGGGGGCACAGGGAGAGGGAGAAGCAAACTCCCAGCTGAGCAGGGGAGCCAGACTTGGGGTTTGGTCCAAGGACCCTGGGGATCAAGACCTGAGCCAAAGGCCTATGCTTAGCTAGCTGGGCTACTCAGATACCCCTATACCTCTTTATTTGAAGTGTGGGTCTGCAGATCAACAGATCAGCCATTAGATGGTAGGGCCCAACCCAGAGCTATTGAATTGGAATTTGCAATTTCGTAAGATGCTCAGGTAATTAATATGCATATTAAAATTTGAATGGGTAGAGGCACCTGGGTGGCTCAGTTGTTAAGCATCTGCCTTCAGCTCAGGACATGATCCCAGGGTCCTGGGATGGAGCCTTGATCAGGGCTCCCTGCTCTGCGGGAAGCCTGCCTCTCTCCCACTCCCCCTGCTTGTGTTCCCTCTTTCCCTGTCTTTCTGTCCAATAAAATATTTCAAAAAATTTTTTGAATGGGTAACTCCAAATAGATGGGACTTCTAACTAGACGTAAGACTAGCTTAGGAAGTCTGGCTTCCATTTCCTTCTGGGGAACAAAGCAAAAGAAGAAAGAAAGGTAGCAGTAAATGGAATGAAATGAAGTGTTTTGCGCTGCCCTTGACTCTTTCTGCCTTTGTAGCTTTCTAAATACCTCTTCACAGACTCCTCTCAACTGCGAGTCCTTCTTGTTGGCATCCTTCGTTTTTTTCCCCATGTTAATATTGTTCCAGCTCTTTTACAGTGTTGTGGTTTCATCTGGTGTATTGAGGAGAGCTACTCCAAAATAATGCCACTTTGGCTTTTGATTTTACTGAATTAAACTTAAGAAAGAACCAGTGCAAGAGAGACCCTCTGGCTTTTCTTTGTCAGTGGTCCACCACCCTCTGCCCCCAGGCAGGAAATAAACCTGCCACGGGAAAAGCATTGTCTTCCTCAGCTTTCTTAGGTATCAGGAAAAAGTCCATGTTCAAGAGAGTCACTTCTTCTAAGCAGGATCTTCCAAAGGACTCTGATCTTTGGACTACTGCTGACAGCAGTGGCCTCCTTGGACCTTGGGATTTCTTCTCCTTTGTGGCTTTTCCATTTATTGAGTTTTTGAGGGAGTGTCATGTTCAGAAAGTAGGTGCTGTGGATTTTAATAAACATTACCTGAAACAGAGTCTCAGGAATTGTTAACTCATAATGAATAGTGACTATAATGGAGAGTCCGACAGAAGTCACTCTTAGGGATTGGGTGGAGGAAAATACCAACCTTTTTTTTTTTTTTTTTTTGCTACAAATATCCTGGATCAACATCCTGAGATTTTTGTGTGTGACATGTTAATACATACTGGTTCTTCCCCCACTGCCACTATCTTTTCTTCATAGTGAAATTTTAGTTTCTTTGAGGAGAGAAAGTTTAGATTTTGCTTAGTATCTAGCATCGTCCTGTACACTTCATAGTGTTTAATATGAATTCATGATTTGAAATTTGAGAAGAATCAGCTGCAAATGGAAAGAATTTTGAGGGCGCAAAGGACCTAATAAGGCAAATAAGCCGTATATTTAGCAAACAGAAGCAGACATTGAAAGGCTGGTTTGTGATGTTTTCTATGGACATTTTAAAGCTGCATGAATCATAATTGTAAGGGCCTATTTAGCCAGAGCGATTTGATCTTGGATTAAGCAGTCATTTTGTTGTTTATGCAGTAAAACTTAAACTGTCCCTACCCCTCTTCCCCCAGGGGACTTACTTAAAAACAAGCCCTGGAAACCAGTCCCAGGTAACAAAGCCCAGATACAAGGGTGGGTCAGGCCAGGTGGAGACATCCAATCAGTGGGGAGTTGCATATGGTCTCCCTAGTTACCAAGGAGTATGGGCCCCGCCCTTTGGGTGCCTTTTGGGCGCCAGTTCTGACCAAGGTGATAGGCTAGTTCAGATATCTACTAGGGTAAATTATAATTCAATTGGTCACTTATGTGTGACCTAGCATGACTGCAGCTTTCTCTGTGTGTTACAATTTGATTGGCCACCTGTGTGTGGCCAGGCCCAACCACATGGCCTTTGCCCTTAAAAGCTAGTCTGTAAGACAGAGAGGGGTCGTGCTCTTTGTAATAGGCGTAGCCCTGGCCAGTCGGTTTGATTCTTGATGCTTGGTGCAAAATAAAGCTTTGCTTGACCTTCGCTTTGTATCAGTCTTGGTCCTTTAATCACGGGCTCATTACTGGGGGACCTTTCAATAATAAGCAATCGGTGGGAATGTTTTACATTGTTTAGCCAAAATATATATAGATATATATATATATTAGGCAAACTATCCTTATTTTTAATATGTGATCAGGCTTAACTATAGGTCTGGTATCTATTTCTTCTTGGAAACTGTATTCACAAAATCATCTAGGTAAAAATTCATCATGCCAAGATAGCATCATTTTGCTTCATTCATATTCCCTAGTGAAGATCATACCATGTTTCCTCTGCTGAATAACAAAAGCCAGGTTCTTTGTTCTGTCTTGAAAGGTGATAGGGAATGAGCTCAGCCTGCCTTTGTTTGTCTGTATCCTATGCCATCTTAGTGTTAGTGAATAATGTAAACTCAGGACAGGCACACTTTTTTTGCTCTTGGTGGTGCTGACACATACAGAAACACAGTATTTTACACTTTACAAGTTTAAGAGGATACTGTGTCGAATACAGCCTCACAAAAATAAGCTTATACAAACAAATATGCTATAAATTAAACAATGCTGACATGGATGTGATACGTTATAGATAGGCAATAGCAAACTGTTTGCTTACTGCTGTAGTTTATTTTTTAATGGGTGCAAAATGTAAAGTACCCAATTTTCATGTCATTGGATTCTATCCTTCTATAATTTTCTCCACTCAATTTCATCAGGTTCTTAGGCATGTTCCAATTTAACCCTACATGTGCTTACTATTTATGTTATGTCTATTATGTATAATTAAAGGTGTAAAGTTTGATCCAATTACACTTTGGGGCTGATGAGAGAAAACTGGTAATGTAAATTAAACTGTCTTTTGGGCACAGTTTCATAAAAAGCAAGTCCCAAAGCTATAGCAGAGGAAAGCCTGTTTGAATTTAGCTTCCCTTTATGCTTTCCTCTTTATATTTACTTTTTAACTGCTGAGAAATAAGAACGAAAAAAAATAAGCATATCTGAATTGCTTTCCCCCTAGATGTTATGGTAAAATTAAAAAGCAAAATATCAGGGTTCACAAAGGGGTGACAGGGCTTGATACCTTTTAAACCAAAGGGAATAGGAGAGGGCCAGGCAATGTAATGTAAGGCTGGAAAGGAGATAGATGCTCTTTTAATATAATAAGATCTAGAGAGCACTTCCAGAATAGTGAAATAAGAACTATTGAAAATTTACTCTTCCAGGGGCGCCTGGGTGGCTCAGTGGGTTAAAGCCTCTGCCTTCCGCTCAGGTCATGAACCCAGTGTCCTGGGATCGAGCCCGCATCGGGCTCTCTGCTCAGCGGGAAGCCTGCTTCCTCCTCCCTCTCTGCCTGCCTCTTGTGATCTCTGTGTGTCAAATAAATAAATAAAATCTTAAAAAAAAAAAAAGAAAATTTACTCTTCCATAAAAGCAATGAGAACATTGAAAACAATTATCAAGAACATTTCAGAAATCCTCAAAATTAATCAAAGTTTTACAGTAATTGGGGAATCATTTATTTAAGAAAAATGTCTAGGTCTTAGTAAGAACAATGAGTTTTGCAGTGTTTTTCTTATTTTTAAGGGTTTTTTTTCTTTCTTCATTTAGTACCAGTGAGAGAGAGGGGCAGAAGGAGAGGGAGAGATGGAATCCCAAGTACACTCTGCACTAAGTGCAGAACCTGATGCAGTGTTTGATGTCACAACCCTGAGATCATGACCTGAGCCAAAACTAAGAGCTGGATGTTCACCTGACTGAGCCACCCAGGCGTCCCCAAATTTTGCATTGTTTTTATTTGGCCTATCCCATGCCCTTCTCATCAACCTTGAAATCATGGTAGCCAAGAAAACCAGCAACCTAGTAACCACTGGAAGGGACAGGATAGGTTTGGATGTCTATAAAATGCCCTATTCCCAGATAATTGTCATTGTTCGACTTGTCTGCCAGTTCCCTGGAAACCCCACTGGCAGTGCTTGTCTTCACTTGACCTTTTTGCTCAGTGCTAATAGCCTTTTCCTGAGGCATTTGTCAAAAATAATCAGTTCCTTGGGCGCCTGGGTGGCTCAGTGGGTTAAGCCGCTGCCTTCGGCTCAGGTCATGATCTCAGGGTCTTGGGATCAAGTCCCGCATCGGGCTCTCTGCTCAGCAGGGAGCCTGCTTCCCTCTCTCTCTCTCTGCCTGCCTCTCCATCTACTTGTGATTTCTCTCTGTCAAATAAATAAATAAAATCTTTAAAAAAAAAAAATCAGTTCCGGTTATTTAGCAGTGCACCTACCTGAGGTGGTGATAATATCTGGACCACATATGAAGCTGGCCAGAAGTTTGGGCCTCTGCCTTCGGCTCAGGTCATGATCTCAGAGTTCTGGGTTTGAGTTCCACATTGGGTTCTCTGCTCAGTGGGGAGCCTGCTTCCTCTTTTTTCTCTCTCTGCCTGCCCCTCTGCCTACTTGTGATCTCTGTGTGTCAAATAAATAAAATCTTTAAAAAAAAAAAAAAAGTAGAAGGAAGAGGAGGCCAGAAATTTAAAGGAAAAGCTGGGTAATGAAATTCCATTAGAGGGCTTTGAAAAGCTCTGACATATTCCTGGGAATCTAAAAGGTCATACACATGTACAAAGCTGTGTGCATGTCTAGGGTTAGCCTGAAAAGCCTCTTGTTTCACTTCTGGCTGGTCTCAAGTTCTCAGACAGGAAGTGAAGGCTAAGGCAGTGTAATAAACTCTGTCAGATCTCGAAACCCATGCAGACCCTCCCTTAGTAAATGCTGAGAGACTTACTGGTTCAGACATTTAAGAAAAATCTGTATCCAATTATTAGCTGATCCAGAGCTAACTGGGCAGAAAAATAAGTAGCCACCCATGAGAAAGGCTACAAATTTTACAGAATTAGTTAGGGAAAGCCATTATACAAACAAGCAACAACAACAACAACAAATCTTGGAGGGATAAGATCTGACTTTCAGAGTTCCCATATTACTATTATTTAAGGTATTTAGCTTTTGGCCAAAAGCTAAATTTTGGTCAAAAATTTGTTTAAGGCATTCAAAGAAAGGGAAAGTATGACCCACGCATAAGGGAAAAAAAGTCAATAAAAACGCACACTGAGGAAGCCCAGGTATTACTAAAATAGCAGAAATTACTAGGCAGACTTTAAATCTGCTGTTAGAAATATGTTCAAAGTAAAAAAATAAATAAATAAAAAAAATAAAAAAAAAAGAAATATGTTCAAAGTATTAAAGGAAACAATGTTTAAAGAACTAAAGTAGAGTATGGGAGTAATTTTTCATCAAGTAGAGAATATCTGTGAAGAGGTAGAAATTATAAAAAATAATCCAATAATCTGGCGTTGAAAAGTTACAACTGAATTGACAAAGAGTCACGTGAGGAGCTCAGTAGCAGATTTGAAGTGGCAGAAAAAACAATGAGAGAATTTGAAGATAAGTCAACTGAGATTTTCTAGTCTGAGAAACAAAGGGAAAAAAAAAAAAAGAATGCACAGTCTCAGAGATGTTTGGGAAACCCTGTAGAATGTCAACAAATGCGTAGTGGGAGTCCCAGGAGATGAGAAAGGAAAAGAATACTGGCAGCCACTAAAGCCTGGAAGACAATGGGAGTGGATTTCCCTCTTGAGTCTACAGAGTGAGAATGGCCTTGTCACCACCTTGACTTCAGCCCAGTAGAATGGATTTTGGACTTCTGGCATTCAGAGGTGCTAGAGAATAAAGTTTTATTATTTTCATTCACCTTTGTCATGGTAATTTTTTACAGCAGCCATAGGAAACTAGTATACTTCCCAACTCATTCTCTGGGGTTTGTATTCCCCTGATGCTAAGACCAGACAAAGAGAAGAAAAACTCTATGTATTGATATCCCATATGATAGATGCAAAAATCTGTGACAAAGTACTAGCAAACTGAATCCAGCAATATGAAAACAAAACAAAACAGCAGTTGTACAACATGAAAAAGACAGTTTATCACAGGAATACAAGGTTGGTTTGACATCTGAAATCAATGAATTACATTATATTAATAGAATAAAGGACAAACCCACATACTCATTTCAATAGATGGAGAAAAATAATTTGACACAATCTAGTACCCTTTAATGATAAAAAGTACCCACAGCTCATGTAATAATGCCAAAATGTGGAATGCTTTCTTTCCCCTTAGGATCATAAACAAAATAAGACTGTTCTTTCCTTTTCAATTCAACATTGGACTGAGGTTTTAGATGGAATAATTAAACAATAAAAAGAGCTCAAACATATCCAGATTGGAAAGGAAGAATAAAACTATCTCTATTTGCAAGTTACATGGTTTATATAGAAAATCCTAAGGATTCTATTAAAAAATTGTTAGAGCTAATACATTTAGCAAGGTTCCAAGATGCCAGATCAATACAAAAAATCAATTGTATTTCTATATGTTAGCAATAAATAATACCAAAATGAAATTAAGAAAACAGTTTTATGTGTAATAGCATTGTAAATAATAATACAGAAATAAATTTAATAAGAGGTGTAAGACTTGTACACTGAAAACTATAAAAAGAGTATTGAAAAAATTAAAGAACACTTAAATATTGTAAAGACATCCCATATTCACAGATTGGAAGATTTAATATTGTTAAGATGGCAGTATTCCCTAAACTGATCTGTGAACTTGGTACAATCTTTAATAAAATGCCAGTTTTGCAGAAATTGACAAACTGGTTCTAAAATTCATATGTAAATGTAAGGGACCTAGAATAACCAAAACAGCCTTGAAAAAGAATAAAGTTGTAGGACTGATGCTTCTTCTTCTTCTTTTTTTTTTTTTTTAAGATTTTATTCATTTGAGAGAGAGAGAGACCACGAGCAGGGGGAGAGGCAGAGGGAGAAGGAGACTCCCCGCTGAGCAGAGAGACTGATGCGGGACTTGTTCCCAGGACTCTGGGATGATGACCTAAGCTGAAGGCACATGCTTAACCAGCTGAGCCACCCAAGTGCCCAGAGGACTCACACTTCTTGATTTCATAACTTATTACAAAGTTACAGTAATCATGACAATATGGCACCGGATTAAGGATAGACATATGGATCCTTGAAATAGAATTGAGAGTCCAGAAATAAACTCTTATTTTTATGGTCAATTCATTTTTTAAAAAAGATTTTATTACTTGAGAGCGTGCACAAATGGGGGTGGGGCAAAGAGGGAGAGGGACAGACAGGCTCCTTGCTGAGTACAAAACCCAGTGTGGAGTTCAATCCCAGGACCCCAAGATCATGACCTGAGGTGAAATCAGACGCTTAACTGACTGAGCCACACAAGCCTCCCTATGGTAAATTCATTTTTGACAATGGCACCGTTACAACTCAGTGGTAGAAGGAATGGTCTTCAGTAGATGGCCTTGGGACAACGGGATATCAAATTGTAAAAAAACGAAGTTGGACTCCTACATTACACTATATATAAAATTTAACTCAAAAGGAACCAAAGGCCTAACCATACAGCTAAAACTGTAATTTTCTTAGATGCCATCATAGGAGTAAATATTTGTGTCTTTGGGTAATTAGTGTTTTCCTACATATGACCTAAAATACAAGTGTTTTAAAAAAAAAATCAGGGGCGCCTGGGTGGCTCAGTGGGTTAAGCCGCTGCCTTCGGCTCAGGTCATGATCTCAGGGTCCTGGGATCGAGTCCCGCATCGGGCTCTCTGCTCAGCGGGGAGCCTGCTTCCCTCTCTCTCTCTCTGCCTGCCTCTCCGACTACTTGTGATTTCTCTCTGTCAAATAATAAATAAAATCTTAAAAAAAAAAAAATCAAACTTCATCAACATTAAAAACTTTATGCTTCAAAAGACACCATCACAAATTACAAAGACTACTCACAGAATGAGGGGAAATATTTGCAAATCATATATCTGTTTTAGGGACTTTTATAAAGAGCATAGAACTATCTCCTGCAACTCAAATTAAATGATAAATAACAAATTAAAAAAATTTGAATAGATATTTCTCTGAAGAATATATGCAAATGCAAATAAGAACATAAGAATATGCCCAGCCTCATTATCCACTAGGGAAATGTAAATCAAACCACACTGAGACACTATTTCTCACCTACAAGATATCTATACTAATAATTAAAAAATGGGAACAAATAAGTGTTGGCAATGATGTGGAGAGATTGCAACCTTCATACATTCCTAGAGGGATTGTCAATGGTGCAGCATTTTGGGAAACACTTTGGCTGTTCCTCAAAATGTTAGATTTAGAGTTAACATGATCTAGCAGACTACTGCTTGGGATATACCTAAAGAGAACTGAAAACATGTGTTCACACAAAAACCTGTTCATAATCACGTTATTCATAATAGCTGAAAAGTGGAAACAACTCAAATATAGCCAGATTGATAAATGGATAAATAAAATGTGGTATATCTATACAATGGAATATTACTTGGTGATAAGAAATGAAACACTGATACATGCTACATCATGTATAAACCTTGAAAACATGCTAAGTGAAAGAAGGTAATCACACTGGAATACATACTGTATGATTCCATGTATATGAAATGTGCACCATAGGCAAATCCATTGAGACCAAAAGTAGGAAGTAGTTCCCAGGGGCTGGAGACAGTGTGGAATGAAGATTACTAATGGGTAAAAATACAGAAAACAGAAAGAAAACAAAAGAAAGCTTCTTTTTAAGATTTATTTATTTATTTATTTATTTAAGGCAGGGGAGGGGTAGAGAGAGAGATGGCAAGTGAGTTGGGGGAGGGACAGAGGGAGGAATCTTCCAGCAGATTCCTGCTGAGAGGAGCCCAACACGAGGCTTGATCTTATGACCTGATATCATGACCTGAGCTAAAATCAAGCATCAGATACTTAGTGGATTGAGCCACCCAGGCACCTCTCTTGAGACGTCTTTGGTACAGAAAGGTAGTTTCATTAAAGCACGGGGACAGGATCTGTGGGTAGAAAGAGCTGCTGCCACACAGTTTCTCTTTATGGTGATGAAAATGGTTTGAAATTAGGTAGTGGTGTTAGTAGCACAGCTCTGTGAATTTATTTTCAACTTGTAAATTATGTACTTTAAAAGGGTGAGTTTTATGTGACGTGTCTCAATAAACCTATTAAAATACACGCACCATGATCTAAATGTTACACTAGGAAATGATACAAACTTGGATGTAGAACAAAAGGGATATGTGACAGAGATTCATTTTTATTATATTAGAGTCCTTGGAAACAAATTTTTAAAAACCCCACTTATTCAGAGATGGTCCAAGAATACTGAAGAGAGGAGGAGAAAAGCAAGGTGCTATTACAGTGTCTCTTTTTTTCTTACATATTGCCAGGACTGAGTTTTACTCTGACCCGGTAGCACAAACTTGTGCAAATCAGCCTGTGTAATACAATATTTATAAGGTGAATCATCAGTCTGTTTCTACTCACATACTGTAAACCTATATTCTCCTTCTTCTTCTTTTTTTAAAAGATTTTATTTGTTTATTTGACAGACAGAGATCACAAGTAGGCAGAGAGGGCAGGCAGAGAGAGAGAGAGGGAAGCAGGCTCCCTGCTGAGCAGAGAGCCCGATGCGGGACTCGATCCCAGGACCCTGAGATCATGACCCGAGCCGAAGGCAGCGGCTTAACCCACTGAGCCACCCAGGCACCCCAGAAAGTTTTCCTTTATTCCAAATTATTGTATATTAGCAAATACTCAGGGAGTTTAAACAATGCATCAACATATCTTACAGCTATTTAACTGAGGATCTTAGCTATTTATTTATTTACTTATTTTTTAAAGATTTTATTTATTTATTTGACAGACAGAGATCACAAGTAGGCAGAGAGGCAGGCAGAGAGAGAGAGAGAGAAAGAGGGAAGCAGGCTTCCTGCGGAGCAGAGAGCCCGATGCGGGGCTCGATCCCAGGACCCTGAGATCATGACCTGAGCTGAAGGCAGCAGCCCAAACCACTGAGCCACCCAGGCGCGCCTTAGCTAGTTATTTAAAAAACAATTTCCTTTTCTAACTTCTTATTCCTGTCAGTCTGGTTCAATGAGAAAAATAGAAATTATCCAGATGTCTACAGGGTTTTCAAGGAGAAACTTTTTTTTTTTTTCTTCAGGGAATTAGGTGCTTAGAAAATCATAGGAAAGGGCAGAAGAAAAGAAAGTAAGAAGTGGAGTTCTTCCCCCAAATCTTAAAATTATAGGCAGCTGCTGCCTATATTCCAGCTAATGCCTGATAAGTACACCACGAAACCCAGGAAGGAAGCTATTGCTGATCTGAACAGCTGCATGGATGGGAGTAGATTGTCCTCCTTCCTGCCTTCCAAAGCTCCTGCAAATGTATCTTTTTGAGGGAATCTCAGTTGGAATCTTTTTTTTTTTTTAAAGATTTTTATTTATTTATTTGACAGAGAGAGATCACAAGTAGGCAGAGAGAGAGAGGGGGAAGCAGGCTCCCTGCTGAGCGGAGAGCCCGATGCGGGACTCGATCCCAGGCCCCTGAGATCATGACCTGAGCCGAAGGCAGAGGCTTAACCCACTGAGCCACCCAGGCGCCCTCTCATTTGGAATCTTAATGGCCAGAGATTCTGGGATTTGTAGTTCCCAAACTTCTAGCGCTTGCATGTATGAGAAGAATATACAAGAGTAGTCAAGTCTTCCTAAGCAATAGCCAATATAACATAGCTTCAGAAATTAAAGCACTGGTCAAGATGAATTTTATGATCTTTAACCAAGTACAAATCAAATAAAATAACCACGGGAATGCTGTGCTATTCTTTTATATCAAGCCATTTACTTCTGGTAAATTTAGCTTTGGATGAATAATGTTTTATTTTTAGAAATTAAGCTTTGTTCTTTAAAATACTAGAAAATTTACTACTGTGTTTTTGCCCATTTTTATATTTTACCCTCCTTATTCTCTGGCTGCTATATCTTAAACCCAGAACATGTTTTGTCTGTAACACATTGTTGCAAGTTTAGTGGCTTAAAATAATGAACGTTTACTCTTATGATTCTGGAAGGCAAAAGTTTGAATTCAATGAAAAATCAAACATCAGCAGGGCTGGTTTCCTGGGGAAGGCTGTGGAGGCTTTGTTTCCTTGCCTGTGCTAGCTTCTGGAGGCTGCCTGCATTCTTTGACTAGGCTCTTCTCAAAGCCCCCCAACCTCTTGCTTCTACCATCACATCTCCTCCTCTTCTTTTCCCATCACATCTCTCTCTGCCTCCCTCCTGTAAGGGCATTGTAATTACATTTAGGCCTAACTGGGAAAATCCAGGATAATCTCTCCATTACAAGAGTCTTTTTTTTTTTTTTTTTTTAAAGATTTATTTATTTATTTATTTGTCATAGAGAGAGAAGGGAGAGCAAGCACAGGCAGACAGAGTGGCAGGCAGAGGCAGAGGGAGAAGCAGGCTCCCCGCCAAGCAAGGAGCCCGATGTGGGACTCAATCCCAGGACGCTGGGATCATGACCTGAGCCGAAGGCAGCCGCTTAACCAACTGAGCCACCCAGGCGTCCCGCCATTACAAGAGTCTTAATCACATTGGTAAAGTTCTTTCTGCCATGTAAGGAAGCATCCACAGGCTCCAAGGATTGGGACCTGGATATCTTTGGGGACTGTTATTCAGTCTACCACAATATTTAGAAGGTACATGAGTTTTTCTTATCAAAGCCATCCTTCCTCATTCCTGTTTTGTGCTGGGTCTTTCCACAATGTAAGGCACCATTTTAACTCATCACTATAACTTTGGATCTGAAATTTCACAGAAAGGGCAATTAGGGACCCAAAGACATCTCCAGATTTAAAGACAAAAACCAGACAAAGACCTCGTCAAAAATGAAAATTAGAGACCAATATCCCTGATGTACATAGATACAAAAGTTCTCACCAGGATACTAGCCAATAGGATCCAACAGTACCTTAAAAGGATTATTCACCACGACCAAGTAGGATTTATTCCTAGGCTGCAAGGTTGGTTCTGCAACCGCAAATCAATCAGTGTGATATACTGCATTAATGAAAGAAGGGACAAGAACCATATAGTACTCTTAATAGATGCAGGAAAAGCATTTGACAAAGTATAGCATCCTTTCTTGATTAAAATTCTTCACAGTGTAGGGATAGAGGGTGCATAGCTCAATATCATAAAAGGCATCTATGAAAAGCCCACAGTGAATATCATTCTAAGTGGGGAAGAACTGAGACCTCTCCCTCTAAGATCAGGAACACGGCAGGGATGTCCACTAACACCACTGCGATTTAACATAGTACTAGAAGTCCTAGCCTCAGCAATCAGACAACAACAACAAAAAAATAAAAGGCATCTGAACGGGCAACGAAGTCAAACTCTTACTCTTTGCAGATGATAGGATACTGTATGTTGAAAACTCAAAAGACTTCACCCCTAAGCTGCTAGAACTCACACAGGAATTCAGCAAAGTCACAGGATATAAAAATCAATGCACAGAAATCTGTTGTATTCCTATACACCAACAGTAAGACAGGAGAAAGAAAAATTAAGGAGTTGATCCTCTTTATAACTGTACCCAATGCACCCCAAACCAAAGATGCCTAGGAATAAATCTAACCAAAGAGACAAAGAATCCATACTCTGAGAACTATAGAATAGTCATGAAAGAAATTGAGGAAGACACAAAGAAATGGAAAAACATTCCACGCTCATGGATTGGAGGAACAATATTGTGAAAATGTTTATGCTACCTAGAGTGATCTGTATATTTAATACAATCCCTATCAAAATACCATCCACTTTTTTCATAGAAATGGAACAGATAATCCTAAAATTTGTATGAAACCAGAAAAGACCCTGAATAGCCAGAGGAATGTTGAAAAAGAAAACCAGAGTTGGCGGCATCACAATTCCAGATTTCAAGCTCTATGAAAAAGCTGTCATCATCAAGATGGATGATACTGGCACCAAAACAGACACAAAGATCAGTGGAACAGAATAGAGAGCCCAGAAACAGACCCTCAACTCTATGGTCAACTAATCTTTAACAAAACCGGAAATAATGTCCATTAGGAAAAACAGTCTTGAAGACTGATGTTGGGAAAATTGGACAGCCACAGGCAGAAGAATGAAACTGGGCCATTTCCTTACACCACACACAAAAATAGACTCAAAATGGATGAAAGAACCCAATGTGAGGTAGGAATCCATCCAAATCCTTGAGGAGAACACAGGCAGAAACCTGCAGAAACTCTGCGACCTCACCTGCAAGAACTTCTTCCTAGAAACAATACTAACGGCAAGGGAAGCAAGGTCAAAAATGAACTATTGGGACTTCATCAAGATCAAAGGCTTTGCACAGCAAAGGAAATAGTCAACAAAACCAAAAGACAACTGATAGACTGGGAGAAGATATTCAGAAATGTCCTATCAGATAAAGGGCTAGTATCCAAAATCTAGAAAGAGCTTATCAAATGTAACACCCAAAGAACAAATAATCCAGTGAAGAAATGGGCAGAAGACATGAACAGACATTTCTGCAAAGAAGACATCCAGATGGCCAAAGTATTGGTGGTATAGTGGTAAGCATAGCTGCCTTCCACATGGCCAACAGACACGTGAAAACGTGCTCAACATCACTTGGCATTAGAGAAATACAAATCAAAACCACAATGAGATACCACCTCACACCATTCAAAATGCCTAAAATTAATGTCAGGAAACAACAGATATTGGTGAGGATGAGGAGAAAGAGGAACCCTCCCACACTGTTGGTGAAAATGCAAGCTGGTGTAGCCACTCTGAAAAACAGCATGGAGGTTCCTCAAAAAGCTGAAAATAGAGCTACCCTATGACCCAGCAATCACACTACTGGATATTTACCCCAAAGATACAAATGTAGTGATCCAAAGGCGCATGTGCACCCCAATGTTTATAGCAGTGACATCCATAATAGTTAAACTATGGAAAGAGCCTAGATGTCCATCAACAGTTGAATGGATAACACACACACACACACACACTACATGCATATATACACACACACACACTACATACATTATATATATACACACACATTATGTATACATAGTGGAATACTATGCAGCCATCAAAAGTGAAATCTTTACATTTGCAGCGATGTGGATGGAACTGGAGGAGATAATGCTAAATGAAATAAGTCAATCAGAGAAAGACAATTATCATATTATCTCACTAATACATGGAATATGAGAAACAAGGCTGAAGATTGTGGGGGAAGAGAGGAAAAAATGAAATGGGGTAAAACCAGAAAGGGAGACAAACCATAAGAGACACTTAATCTCAGAAAACACACTGGAGGTTGCTCAAGTGGAGGGGAAGGGAGAGATGGGGTGACTGGGTGATGGACATTGGGGAGGGTATGTGCTATGGTGAGTGCTGTGAATTGTGTAGGACTGATGAATCACAGACCTGTACCCCTGAAACAAATAATACATTATATTTTAATTAAAAAAAAAAAAAAGAAGGGGTAGTTTGGTATTTGTTGCCCTTTCTGAGATGATCTTTGCTTAACAAAACATGGTGCGAAGTGTTTTAGCTTTCCAGGCACAATGAGCTCTGGGGCTGTGGATACATTTACAAAGAATTCTTTTTTTTTTAAATGGCATATCCTAATTTTTCTCCCAAATAAGTATCTCTTTTTTTTGCTAGACATTTTGCTTGTTCTGCCTGTTAACTCTTGGCTCACAAACCCCACTTAGGTGGTGTCATGCCTTTCTTTTTGGTTGCTTAGGCATGGTTTAAAGCGGTGTTCAAATTGGAGCCTGGTAAGAGGACTGGAACCAATATCGGTTATTTTATTCCTAGGGCCCTCACATGTTTTCCCTTTGCTCCATATTCTTGGATCTTGCTTAACCCTGTTGGCCTCTATTTTTCCAAGGAAGAAGGACTCCCAGTGCATTTCTCTCCTGCCAGTGTCTAGTTCTTATGGTTCTTCTACTGGAGATGAGGGCTCTTTTCTGAAACCTTAGTCATAAAGACAAGAGAGAAGCTGAATTTCTTTGAAATGATCAACTAACCATTATTTTCACTCAGATTGCATTAGACTCTTCATTAAAATCCTCAGCAGGGGCATGTCTGAGTGGCTCAGTCAGTTAAGCATCTGCCTTTGGCTCAGGTCATGATCCCAGAGTCCCGGGATTGACTGGGATCGACACCTGCAGGTCTGAGGGTGGAGGGGAGGTCCCAGCTCAGCCGGGAGCCTGCTTCTCCCTCTACCTGCTCTGCCTGTTCTGACTGTAGTTCTCTGTGCTTCTGCTCTCTCTCTCTCTGACAAAAAAATAAACAAAATTTTTTAAAAAAATAAAAATCCTCAGCAGCACTTTAATTCAAAAGAAGAAAGATGGTAAGAATATGTAGTAATTGTAGGTTAACAGTGGCAAATGAAGAGATAATCCCTCAGTTTTGGGGAAGTATATTGTTTATTTCATTTGGACATGGAAAAAATAGGCGTCCTCTAACTCCAAAATAAGTTGCATACAGTCTGTATGTAGATGAAAAAAGACTCTGAAAATTAACTAGAATTCATGACCAACTTTCCACACATAATTCTTGGTTTCTTGCTATTTTACTGTTGGCTGAATGTAACCTCTTAATCTTACATAGAATTGCTGATTTTCTAGGATGGCGCAGTAATTAAACAGTTGTTTTTATCAAAGCGTTTTATTTTTGCTCCTATCTGGAACAGGGTAAACAAAGATCTAATTTATGTCAACAAAACACTTCACGAAGCTGAGTAAATGACAATGTCAATAAACACTTGAAAGGAAGATTTGCTTCCAATTCATTGTGAATAATTGAGGTGACAAAAATCTCATATCACCAGTTCCTTCTGAACTAAAGCTTGGATGAAGTAGAAATGTATTAGTACATTTTCTTGTCTCTATCTTCTTGCATCCTTCTGGTCTCCCATTTTCCCCCTGTAGTAGCAGAGTAACCTTCAGGCATACTAAGATTAGCAGCACTTGGAAATGGACAGGCTCCCGGTGTTTGGTTACACAGTCAGGTACTTGCCAGCATCTAACATCAGACTACTTATATAAGAGCACCATTGTATCAGGCAAATTATCCCAAGCTCGAGGCGCAGAGGGGTCACTTAGGTGTCGACCTTTTCTGTCAAAGCAGTTTTTTAAGGGCCAAGAAGGAAGAACTTCAACATGGAATCATACAGAGGATTTCCTTTGTTCTATGAAATAGTCACGTGCGCAAAAATGATCCTTTATTTACACAGGACGTTTCTAACAATAGATTCTGATTCTGCTATTAGGCCTCCTCTTTCTCATTTCTTCCAAGAGAATTTGAAATTCAAAAGGAAAAGAGGAGAACTGAAAATGCGGGATGTCTTGAATATGCCATTGATGTAAAGATTAACCTTTAGAATAGGGCATCTGCTACGGCACAGCCCCTTGCTGAAAGTCTGTTTACAAAGGAAGACATTAATCAAGTCGTATGAATCCATTTATAATGTCTTTGCAATGTTGCTAACTCCGTAGTGAGCCAGTGAGTGAGATGGCTGAACCCTGACAGCTAATTTAAACCCAAGGTCTTCACTGTCCGGAGATTTATCAGAGAGTCAAGCAGCCAGTATCTTTTACGACTCACACCTTCTCCCTTTTCAGAGGTAGTAAATGAAAAAGACTGAAAGAGGAGGTGCCATCTATCGCAGCTATGTAAAATCACATAAACACCATGCCCTGGGCTTTCATTATAACACCTCCTTCTTAGCTAATTACTGTCAGCATTAAATTACCGAGTCAGGAGGCGCCATTCAATACCAATTCATTCATTTCAGGTCACAGTTTGGCAGAAAACCTGTAGCGAAAGGCCAAACCTTTATCCACTAAGCCTTTTATTTGTGACTAAACAAAAGTCTTGACAAGTAGTATAATTTGCATCAAGCAGGGCTACACCAAAGGCCAATTAATAGTTTTTTTTTTTTAATAAAAATTTGCTGTAGCCTGTAGTCCCCTTGACAAGATTTATCATTTTGCATATGAAAAGACACGGAGGGTGGTAGATTATTTTCTTCCAGGTTCAAGCATTGTATCTTTTAGTATTACCAACCTAATAGCCAAGTTACTTGACTTTAAAAAAAAAACAAAAAAACAAAAAAACTCAACATTTTATACACATCAGATCTGAGTGATTTTAATACTGTGCTGGAAGGGCAAAAATTTTTGGTAGTATTGGTTTTTTAATACATTGATTGGAGAGATTTACTATCCTAACTCTTTTAAATTCCATTTTTGTGCAATTCGGCATGGAGCTGGTCAGGCAAATTCGTTTTTTAAGAAATGCAGAAAGGTCTTAATCTGCCTAGGTGTTTTCTGGGATATAACAGTATATAAAGCTACTAACCGTCCTGTGGATTTGATTTCCTTTTTTACTATCTGTCATTCTTCAAACTGCTTATTTAGGAAAAAGAAATGAAATGTATTAAAGCCTAGTATATACAGTTGACAGTTTGATATAGTTTCTTAAATAAACTGATTTCTGATCATATTGAAATAAGATTGAAATGAGAAATTCAAAATCAGCATATTTTAAACTCAGGGAGTGTAGAGTGATGATCCTAATCCATAAGAATCCGTTTCTTCTGCTCTGCTCTGCTTCTGTTTTAGGGAGTTCGAGAGAGGCTTTCAGTGACAACATTTGTGGTGGCTTTAGGGTTGTCAGAGCCTGGACTAGGCACTTTCTTTTCTCTCTCTCTCTTTAAAGATTTTATTTTAAGTAATCTCTCCACCCAATGTAGGCAACCCCCTGCAACCCCAAGAACAAGAGTCTCTTGTTCCACTGACTGAGCCAACCAGGTGCCCCTAGGCACTTTCTTACATGTGACCTATTTATTTAATTCTCACAAGGACAGCGTGAGTTAGGAATGAATACTCTTCATTTTATAGCTAAGAAGTCAGAAGTGAAGTGTCTTTTTCAGGATCCTTTGCTGCTAACAAGGGCTAAAGCACAGATGTTCTATTCTGAAGCCCACTGACTTCTACCACACCACTGCCTCTTTGGCATACTAGAACCTCCGTTAAGGGATGTCATATTTCCACTGGGCTCATTATTAACCCTTATCAGTCCTATATATGCTAATATTTAAATACAGTGCTCCCACAGCCAAGTTTCTGAAAGGAGAGCCTGCTCTTTGTTAATTACCAAAGAAAATTCTAAAAAATTTTTTTCATTTTATGTGTTTTTTGGGCAGTGTTTACCCTTGTGAACATACAAAACAAACAAAAACGCACTTAGACTGTTGTTCTGGTGTGCCCACAGTCTTATCTCTATAGAATGAATAGATACTCATGGTTAAGTCTTCACAGGCTGGGAGCTGCTAAATTAGAGAGTTTAACTGAAGTGGGTGAATATGGAAATCTAGTGGTCTGTGGGGTCTTTAAGATGTTAGCTGCCTGAGACTTGCAGGGATGGGGCACAGAAGAGACATTTGTTATATGAACAATATAAGTTTCTGCTGCTCTTTAATCTGCCCCTCTTTCGGATTCCATAATTGCAACATGGTTGCTAACCAGGGATGGATGTTAGAGATACCTTCCGTGACTATGCCTCTTTTCTAGGACTAGATCAGAGTGAGATAGCCTTTGCAAGTGTCTACATAGTGATTGGCACTGTGCCAGGAGCTAGGGGAGGGGTCACTATTGAATAGGATAAAGTCCATAAATACATTTCTATAGAAAGTGGTGGTATGCAGCTGAGCAGCAGAAATGGGCAGACAACATGTGTACAACAGCAAAAAACTATGCAGTATACAAGAGTTATAAGGAGGGTGTTAGGAACTCTGAGTATGGGGGCTGAGGAAGACTTTCAAAGAAGGTAGTTTTAAAGAATAAAAAAAATGATCTGCTAAGTGGAGGAAATTGCAGGTTGAAAGGTAAGAGGGTGTGAAACAGCATCGTCAAAATACCATGGGCTTAGTGTGGGAGAAGATGGGTGGAAGGCAGGTCATGAAGAGACTCGCGGACCAAGATGTTGTCTTGAAGGCCACTGAGAGCCGCTGAAGGGCTTCCAGCAAGGGATCACCATGGTCAGATTTGTGGGTGGGAATCACCAGTCAGCAGTGTGGGGACAGATTTCAGTGTGTCATGGAAACCAGTTAGGACCTCTTGTCATGCTGTCTTTAAGGGTAGACAAGAGACGAAACTGACACTGGCACTCTGTGATTCCTAAACTTGACGGCGGTGCTGCTGTTATATTTTTAGTATGTATGTGTGCCTGCCATGATCCACTTAGAGTTCCACCTGGATTTCCCAGGGAACGAGCAGCTGAGATGAAGATGTGCACACTAAAGGTATATCGGGACATACCCTCTGCATCAGGGCCTGTAGGGGAGTGAAGGAAGCAGAACTGGGCAGAGGGAAAGCTGAGGTATGCTATGGGCAGACAGAGCATGGGGCTTCTCAGGAGCTGGAAGCATGGGGTGAGATCTTTATACCTTTGTGGCCAGTCACTGAGTACAGATGACTCCAGGGAGGCCAGAGAGTCTTGGGCTGTGGGCCCTTCCTGGCGTGGGACTCAGCTCAGAGCCACCAGTGGCTAAGTGCAGCAGCTGGAGGACTAAGTACCCCCCATCTCTGAGCACCGGGCTGAATGCTCAGACACAGGGAAGCACCCACTATCCCTGAGGATGTTAGAGCCTTTCAAAACTTTTTTGTAGAACAATAATGTTCAGGAAGAGCTCTCTTAAGCCTTTGCTCTGGCCCTTTCCTCTGCCTGGCATACTCTTTCCCCAGTTTTTCCTTGTTGCCTGGTTTCCATTTCTGCTATCTCCACTGGAAAGGCTTTTCTGATCACTCGTTACAATCTGCCCTGAGCCCCAACAGTCACTGTCTGGAACATCAACCTGTTTTATTTTCTTTATAGCCCATCAAGATGAATACAGGCTCTTGTTACCTGTCTTCCTATGCCAAAATGTGAGCTCCAGGGAATTTTTCTGTCTTGTTCACTGTTACATTCCCCTATACCCAGCACAGAGCTGGCCACATAGTAGATGGTCCATCAGTGCTCTCCAAATGAACACATGAAAATTAAGTTCAAGAGAATGGATATCTGGAGAGTTAGAATTCTTCAAACGCAGCATCCGGAGGACTTGTCTTTTGCTTTTGACACTGGTGCCGCTCAAGTCCAAGAAGAAGGTTTGTGTCTCATCACTTTGCTGCACTTTCCAGTCGCCCACAGAGAACTACTGGAGAATATCTCTTGATCACGTAAGAGGGATAGGCCTCTGGGAAGAGCTTAGCTCTTAGATCTCACATTGAGTATCTCTCTCTCTCTCTTTTTTTTTTTTTTGCCTCTGGTAAGTTTGAGGGCTTTTATTATTCTAAAATAAAACTATCTTCGAGGAACATAAATTATCTATTAAAGAGACTTTTGGAATTTTAGCATAAAAATCATGAGTGGAATTTGTGTAGAATCGACAAGCGACTACTCTATAATCACCTAAACCATTTCCTTTCAAATAGAAACAAACTGAAAAATGTAGTAATTTTCAAGTGTAGAAGCAAAAAAGGCACTTAGCACAGCTTGAAGATTCAAATTATTCTGGAAACAACGTTGCTGTACTTGGCTTTAATTTGAACTTCGGCTCTTGGAAACGGATGTAGAGTCTAGCGTCATGACAACTGACGCCTTCAGAAGGGCCTGTGAATGGCAGGTGTGGGAGGCAGGGCCCTGCTTTTCCCTTCCTTTGTCTCCCTCTGCCTGCTTCGGCCCTTCACTCATAAGGCAGCCCTGTCCCTGCAGCACTCCCCAGGTTTGTCTCAGAGGAGTAGAAGGAATCTCTGGAAGTCATTTATTCAAATCCTTGTCGCTAGCTGAGAAGAAATGGACATCTTTCTATATAAATTCTATTTAAGTCTTCAGATCCTTTTATAAGAATGTTGGGTCCTCAGATCCAGTGAAGAGTCCAGAGAGCTGACAGGAGAGCGCTGAGGCAGTTACATGAAAGTGCTGTGGATAAATAGTAGGACTGGGTCCTGATATGTTTAAGCAGCAATAGAGATAAAAGAACCCAGGTTGGACTGGGCTAATGCAGATTGGTCTTTACTAAAGGAAGGCCCATTCAGTGGTCAGAGGAGCCCGAAGGAGAAATGGAGTGCCTGAGGATACGGTGATGGTCAGTTGGCTGGGTGTTCACACAGAGCATCCATGGATGGCCCTTGCAAAAGAGATTCAAGAAAGGACTTAAGAAACAGAAGCTAAGATGATATTTAAAGGTCCTTGCAGCTGTAAAATTCTGTAAGTTCTGAAGAGAGGAGTTCGCCATGATTTTGTGTCACTAAGTAGTTATTTGTTGTCATAAACTCTATATTTTTATTTAATTTATTTATTTAAAGATTTTATTTATTCATTTGACAGACAGAGATCACAGGCAGAGAGGCAGGCAGAGAGAGAGGAAGAGAAGCAGGCTCCTTGCTGAGCAGAGAGCCCAACGCGGGGCTCCATCCCAGGACCCTGAGACCATGACCTGAGCCAAAGGCAGAGACCTTAACCCACTGAGCCACCCAGGTGCCTCAACACTGTATTTTTAAATTATAATTCTTATTCTCTTTAAATCCCAAGAAAAAGGTGGGATTTAAAGAGAACTAGAACTTTTTCTTCTAGTTACTTAAATCTGAAAATTGGAGTCATTTTATATGTCACTCTCTCTCTTTCTTTCTCACATTCATCCATTCCTCATCCTTTGCCTGTTGGTTTTTTAAATAGTCTTTTTATTCAACCTTTATTTTTATGAAAGTTATATATACACAGTTTGAATCGGGTGATTTTCTAAGACTCGTGAAAACAGAAGTCTTCCCTATGCTTCATTTCCTCTTCTCTATGGGTAACCACTTAAAGCTTATTGGCTTTTTGATTGGGTGTATATCACTATATTTCTAAAAAGCAGGTTTGTGTTTTTGGTTCTTAATTTTTCAGATTTAGAAATGATTTATTGACTTCCTGCTAGGAAGAGAAGATTTTAGTTCTCTTTCACCTCTTTCCTTCCCCCCTTTTCATCCCCTCCCCTTGTTACATCATAACTTAGGCTAAAGTATTGTTCAGTGTTAGGACTATGCATGTCGAGGCATACAAGAAGCATTTTCCTTGCCCAGTATTGTTTTCCTGGAGTTAATAGTTATGTCTTTAGTTTGTTCGTGTGTTTTCTATGTACATACTCATCATTAATTCAACCCAAAGCACTTCTACAGTTTTCTAAGTCTCTTCTCAATTCTTTATTTAGACGCATCAAGTAACTTGCTAATTTCATCTTCTTGATGAAATGTTCTCATGGACTCTTTGTCTCGTTTTGACTTGCCTGGAGTGGTCTGGACAAGTTGCTTCTATGGCTGGTTCACAGCTGACATCCTGAGATTTTCCTTTCCCTATTGATCCTTTTTCCTCTTGGGAAGGGCTCCCTTTCACCTGAATCTTATGTCTTCCTCCTTCTTGTGTTGGTGGAATCAATATTTCCAGAGACGTGTGTGGAGGTAAATTTTTTTGAGAATTTAAGATTTTGAGAAGACACTGTTTTTATTCTACCCTTTCACTTGATTGATAACATATGTCTGGTAGTAGAAATCTAGAACATCCCCCACTACCCCCGACCCTGAGTATTTAATGCATTATTTTCTGGTTTCCAAGGTTAATGTTAAGAAATTAAAAGCTGTTCAGATTCCTGAACTTTGGGTTGTGAACTGTGTTCTTCTCCCTTACACTTCTTAAAGGATTTTCTGTTTTCTCTCAGTGTTCTGAAATTTCCCAGTGGTGTCTATGTTCATCCATTGTGTTGGCTGCTTTAGACTGGGCCTTTAAAATCATAGAAAATCCTGTTCTTTATCTCTGGACTATTTTCCTGAGTTATTTCTTTCCCTTCATTTTCTCTCTTGCCCTGCTAGAAACTTTGCCACTTGGCTGGTGGATCCCCTTAGCTGGCTGTCTTACATTTCAGTCTTCCCATTCATGTTTTTCATCTGTTTGTCTTAACGCTTTCCTTTCTGGGAGATCCCCACATCTTTCTTGTTCCAAACTATCTACTGAAATTTCATGTCTACTTTTGGATTTTTAATAAATTTTACTTTGTCTCTCTTGTCTCTTTAATAACATTTTGGTTTTGGTTCATAATGTTTGATCTCTCTGACTTTATTAACATTATTTTTCTTTGCCTTGTTCTTGTTCCTCAGAGTCCTTTTCCTCCAAGTTGCTTTTCTTTTCTTTTCTTTTTTTAAAAAAGATTTTATTTACTTATTTGAGAGAGAGAATGAAAGAGAGCATGAGAGGGGAGAAGGTCAGAGGGAGAAGCAGACTCTCCATGGAGCTGGGAGCCTGATGGGGACTCGATCCCAAGACTCTGGGATCATGACCTGAATGGAATTCCGGCAGTGGCTTAACCAACTAAGCCACCCAGTTGCCCCCAACTTGCTTTTCTTAATTAATTAGCTATTTAACTAATTAGCTTTTGTTTCTAATATTCATGATAGGTACTTTTTTGTGTGTGTCTTATGATCCTCATAGAAGAGTAAAGTTAGGCCTGATTAGAAAATCTCAGTTGGATAGTTCATGATACTCATCTATGAGATGCTCCATAAGCTGACCTGGCTGGGTCTTTTCATTGAAGGACTTCTTGCTTCAGTATCTTTAGGTCTTTCCAATTAGGCTGGTCATTGCACCAGAAAAGAATCTTTGTATTTCCTGTCTGGGGGATATATATGTTTGTTTCTGAGAGTTAAATCAGGAAAGAGATCTTAGAATCTCAAGTACTGGGTATGTAAACATTAGCTTTCTACCCTCATTTTCAGTATCATACTCCTGTGCTCATCTGTACCAGAGGTCTCTTGGTGTGAAGATCTGTTTTACCCCTTTCAGATAATAAACCTGCTATTTGGAGGGAAGGAAGGGCTTTGGTGAACTATTTCTCAAATAGAGTTCTAGCTGGTCTGCTTCACTTTTAACCCTATTTCTAGAAGTAACCTGTGCTACCAGTTCCTGAGCCTTTAAGGAACTCCATGTTAGAAATCAGGTTATTTATCTACCATCTTATTCAGAAATCTCTTCCATTATTACCACCAGCAGAAATCTCTCTTTTACCTAAAGTCTCCTTCAGAGTTACAGTATTTTCATGAGGTTTTTTTTTTAATTTTTTTTAAAGATTTATTTTATTTATTTTAGAGGATGGTAAGAGAGGCAGAGGGAGACATAGAGAGAGAATCTCAAGCAGACTCCCCTCTGAGCGCAGAGCCTGACACGGGGCTGTATCCCATGACCCTGAGCTCATGCTCTGACCAGAAATCAAGAGTTGGATGCCCAACTGACTGAGCCTCCCAGGTGCCCTCATGAGTTTTAAATACATGATAGTGATATGATTTAAAAATAACTTTGTTCGGGGCACCTGAGTGGCTTAGTGGGTTAAAGCCTCTGCCTTCGGCTCAGGTCATGATCCCAGGGTCCTGGGATCGAGCCCCGTATCGGGCTCTCTGCTCAGCTGGGGGCCTGCTTCCCTCTCTCTCTCTGCCTGCCTCTCTGTCTACTTGTGATCTCTGTCAAATAAATAAATAAAATCTTAAAAAAAAAAAAAAAAACTTTGTTCTCTGTGGTAATAATAGCATAAGGTTTTTTAAAAAAAGATTTTTATTTATATATTTGACAGAGATACTGAGAGAGAGGGAACACAAGCAGGGGGAGTGGGAGAGGGAGAAGCAGGCTTCCTGTTGAGCAGAGAGCCTAATGCAGGGCTGGATCCCAGGACCCAAGAATCATGACAGGAGCCAAAGGCAGACCCTTAACTGAGTCCCCCAGGTGCCCCAATAGCATAGTCTTTTAAATTGCCTTACTCTCTTCATCAGTGAGCACAGAATACTGCCCAAATTTCATTTTCTACATGTCACCTCCTGCTCTTAAGACATCAGTGGCTCACTTTGTAAATAAGCACTGATTTTTATCCTGCATTCTGGACTTTTCATGACTGAACCATGTCTTTCTGGGCTCATATTCCATTACACCTTATTCTCAACTCAGTAAATCTGGATTCTTCATGGTCCCACTCCTGCTTTGTGACTTTTTAACTGTTGTTTGCTGTTTTTGGAGGCTGAAAATCTGTCCCTACCTTTTTCTGATGATCACAATCTTACCTTTTCCTCACCGCTTATTTCCAGTGTTCCATCTTTCATGCAGTCTTTATTTTAATGTTCATTCACTCACTCATTCATCCTTCAGTTCAATCAGTATATTTGTTGAGCTCCTACAGTATGCCAGGCCCCCTACCAGAAAAGCACATAAAACATTGTCCTTACCCTCATGGATCTTACAATGCAATAGGAACAGGGAGTAGGAGATAGGTGTTAATGTTAAATAATCACACAATTAATACACAGTTATAAGTTGTGATGGGCATGAAGTAGGAAAAGTCAAAGTGAAAGTATGGAGTCCTATGAGAGGATCTGTTTGTGTTTGGGAGATTGATGAAATTTTCCATGCCTAAGTGATATTTCAGCTGTGATTAAAGGATGAAGCAGGGGTAGAGCATCTGTGGACAAGGAAAGGATGAGCGAAAATGCCAGGAAGTGCGAAGACTCAGTAATGGTCAAAGACCTGAAGGAAGGCCACAGTGGCAGAAAGCAGAGGGAGAAAGTGGGACAGTGGTAGATTGTGGGGCTAGAGAGGTAAGCAGGGGCTACATCCAGCAAGGCCCTTAGTCTAGCTTAAGGAATTTTGGGTTTTACCATACAATGAATAAAGATTTCAAGAGTAAATATTTCAATGGGAGAATTTAGGATTAGATTTGTATTTTCACAAGGTCACTCCCATTACAACGGGTAGAGTACATTGGATAGGTCCAGAGTGGAAGCAGAGAGACTAGGAGGCAGTTGCAATTCATATACATATGGGAAGTAGTGGTGGCTTGAACACAGGCAGTGACAGTGGTGATGGAAAGAATGGTTGAGAAATATTTAGGAGGTAAAATTACAGGACTTGCTGAGAGACCAGATGTGGCTGGTAAGGGAGAAGGAAGAATGGGGAACATTTTTAAGTTTCTGGCTTGCTCAACTGGGGGGAATCTTAGTGCTATTCCCTGAGATGGGGAACAATTTTATCCCCTTTTATTTTGCATGTTTATTATCTGACTCTCTCCACTGAC
Source organism: Mustela nigripes (assembly GCF_022355385.1). Classification (NCBI taxonomy): domain Eukaryota; kingdom Metazoa; phylum Chordata; class Mammalia; order Carnivora; family Mustelidae; genus Mustela; species Mustela nigripes. The sequence continues at coordinate 29,210,072 of NC_081563.1, read as the reverse complement.
ATAGGAGCTTGGGGAGAGAGTTTGCCCCAGTCATTTCTGCATTTGTACCCCCAATTGCAAAGTATCATGCCCGGTGTTATTCTGGTAAGAGAGAGAAATAATGCTTGACTCTGATTTGGGGAGCTAGAATGTGAGAGAGAGTTTGCCTCTTTCTTTACCTTTAAAATATATATTTTTTCAAGTTATATGAAGACTAAGTGAGATAGCAAATGTAAAAATATTTGGGAGAGAAAAAAGGACTCTCAAAAGGAATTTATTTCATCATCATTAATATGCTTATGCTTTCTTTGGCTCTCATGTTAAGTTCCACATATTTCTTTTATTTGTAAAGAGAACTGGTAAGACATTTTAACTAAGGATCTAATCAGTGCCAAACATCGTGAGATGGATTAGTTTTTGCCACACACACCACTCCATGGGACATACGCTGAACCACTTCCAGATACTCTTCCACATGTGTTTGTGGAAACCTCTGTTAGCCTACATCTGGGCAATCACCCTTCCCTTTGGTTTCTTGGAAAAATTTCACACTCTCTATAAAGGAAGCAAGGAAAATGAGAACACCTTTAATAAGCAATTACAATTAATAACCGACGTAGGAGTGTGTTTGAAAGATAACTATTTTGACATAGTGTGTTAACTATTAGTGTATATATTTGTAATTACGTTTGATTTTGATTTTCTTTAAGTTTAATGTCTAGCATTTTTTTCTAAGACAGTTTTATGGGTATTTTTTTTTAATATTTTATTTATTTATTTGACAGACAGAGATCACAAGTAGGCAGAGAGGCAGGCAGAGAGAGAGGAGGAAGCAGGCTCCCTGCTGAGCAGAGAGCCCGATGCGGGGCTTGATTCTAGGACCCTGGGATCATGACCTGGACTGAAGGCAGAGGCTTTAACCCTCTGAGCCACCCAGGAGCCCCAATTTTTGGGGTATTTTTGAAAAGAAGCCATAGTCCTGGTTAAATGCCGATTCAAGCGATACTAGAGAGATGTTTTGTGGCTGGCCTGCTAAATGGCAAATCATTTTATGGATAATGAGGGCTAGGTTAAATCAGTGTTTCTTCACCATGGCTGAAGTTTTAAAAAATATCAGTGCTACCCCAGATCAGTTAAATCAGACACTGTGGGGTGGGATCTGGTGATACTACTAACATTATTTTACAGCTTCTCCACGTGATTTGACTGTGCATCCATCATTGATAACCATTGTAGCAGATAATCTAACTTCTTTCCTCCTTCCTTCCTTCCTTTCTTTTTCTTTCTTTTTTTCCCCACCCAGATGATCTAACTTTCATAGTCTATGAATTAGTTTATTTTTCTTGGTAGAAACGTCTTATTCTAATGCAGGTTTTTTAAAAATTCAAATTGCTGATGACATTTCTCTTGTCCATTTTTCAGTTTAAGTATTAGGTAATTCAAATAAGTAAACATTACAATTTTACATTTCTGAGATCTCTAAAAATATAAGCAGAGAGGCGGGCAGTTTTGGTATTAGCTGGGCTGCCAGTTGATATGCAGATGAAGGGCTGTCTTGCACACCAGTCTGTTACTTAAACAGTGTGTCTGTGTGCTCAAGGACCTAGCTGACTCCTTCAAGGGCTGTTTCTGTCTCAGCATCCAGATCAGGATCCAGAGTCATCTGAAACAATTTAACTTGACATGGAGGAAATCATTGCATAGACATCCAGATGGGGAGGCTATTATGTTGATGCTAATGTCCAGCTGCTCTGGGAAAGATTGATTTAATAACAACTCATTATAAAATGTCAAATACAATTTATATACCCTGTAATTAATTACCATATGTGTAGCATAAGATTAGCTGGACGGCTTTGGGCAAGTTAATTTACCTTTTCTAAGCCAGAGTTCTGATCTGTAACATGGAGCTAATAATGCTACATTTTAATTGGATTGTGGTGATACTGGTTGAGATATTTTATGCAAAGAGCTTAGCTCAGTGCTTGGCACATGGTAATCAGTTTAAAAAATTATCTATCATTACTCCTCCTCCTCTTCCCTCTGTTATTTTTATTGTGGTGTTAGTGGTTGATATTGTTGTTATTGATCTCTGGTCAAGGATATCTCCAAATTCCCAGTCATAGCACATTCTCTTGCCTGTCATTTCTTGAGTCTCACACTTGCCAGTGTGGAGGTCACAGGTTTGGGGGAGCTGGGGATTGAGAAACATAGCTATGTAATAACCTTCAGCTTTTCTTTGGACCTGTTCTTTGCACCTTTTACTTTCTCCCAGGACATCTGCCCTTTGGATCAATCACAAGTGTCCTGACTCTCCTGGAGACCACATTCTGAAAGTTCTTCATATGTTCATTCAGTCATTCATAAATTCACTTATTTATTTCCTTATTCAAAGTAATACTTAGGAACTGAAAATAAATAAATATTCTGGAAAGTGTTTTTTTTTTTTCTCCTGAGACAGAAATCATTTGTATTCAAGTCTACAAACACAACAACTTCATTTTCTGTTGCATTTGGAGTGAGCGCATGTTTTTAAAAGAATTAGGGAAGGCCCTCAGAGAAAACTGCGTGTTGCCTCCAAGGCCCTGAAAGCCACTCTCTCACACCCCAAACCACATTTGCAGGAAAAATTTCCTTCCTGAGGTGCTAGAAGAGGCTGTCAGGGCCTAGACTCCAGACCCCAGCTTTCTGTCTAGCACATGGCAGACACTTGATAATGATACTTCTCTCCCACCTTATATTTGCACTAAACTACCAGCTGCAGCCTTCACATTGTTGGGTAGGTAGCATGTACACTGACTTACTTGTTTGGAGGTGCGACCAGCAGTTTGAAATCCTGAGCAAAAAATGTTATTTCCACAGAAGTGAAAGGATGAAGAAAGTTTGCAAACTCGTGTTTGTTGCCTTTGTATCACAGAGGCTCTTGCTCATTAGTGTCTGGGAATCCAGGTCAGACTCTCAATAAGTTTGTTCATGTGCTTGGTGCTGGTCAAGTGACAAGCTGCTGGTAGTGTTACCTGTGTAATGCAAGATGTGGAAACGAATCTTTATGTTTCTTGCTGTGGAATCCCAGGGCAAAAAAGAACATCAAGGGCCTTGGTTTGTAAAATATGTCCTTACCATTTCTCTTCTCTTTTCAAGGTGTATGTATGGGCTTACATAACTGACAATTACAAGTTCAATTTGGTTTATTTTCTCATTTTTTTATGTGTCTGCTCTTCTCCTGCATTGCTGATTTTAAGAACTGATTCTGTATATGTTGCCTTAATTAATTTGGATATTGTGTTTTTATAGATTTCTGAGGCACATCTTCTCATTACGCATTTTGTTTTTGCACTAGGAGTTTAGTTACCATCTCTCCCCTGAGGGACCTGAATAGAGCTGTAATTCAGGAAGGATGCCTACATACTGGCATACTTGCTAAATTCAAGAGTTTGATTGTGGAAAATCTTTTTTTTTAAATTAAGGTTTTTATGTTAATTCTAACATAGGTAACCTACAGTATTATTATTAATTTTGAGTGTACAGTATAGTAACTCAGTAATTGTATATATTACTCAGTAGTCATTAAGATAAGGATACTCTTAATCTTTGTTTCACCTATCCCCTTACCTCCTTCCCCTCTGGTAACCATGAATTTGTTCTCTATAATTAGGAGTCTGTTTCTTGGTTTCTTTCGCTCTTTCTCTTTTTTATTTGCTCATTTTGTTTTGTTTCTTAAATTCTACATACAAGTGAGATCATATGGTATTTGTCTTTCTCTGACTGACTTATTTCACTTAGCATTACACTCCCTGGTTCCTTCCATGTTGCTGCAAAAGCAAGATTTCATTCTTTTTTATGACTGAATAATATTCCTTTATCTATCTATCTATCTATCTATCTGTCTATCTATCTTACCTCTTCTTGATCCATTTTCTATTAATGGACACTTGGGGTGCTTCCATAATTTGGCTATTGTAAATAATGCTGCAGTAAAAATAGGGGTACATGTATTCCTTTGAACTAGTGTTTTTGAGGGTTTTTTTTTTGGTATAAATACCCAGTAGTGTGATTACTGGATCATAGGATAGTTCTATTTTTAACTTCTAGATGAAGCTCCATGCTGTTTTTCTACACAGTGGTTGCACCAGTTTGCATTTGGTTGTGGAAAATCTTGATATGCTTTGAAAATAACTTTGCTTATTTGTTTTTTAGAAATAAAAGAGTATGTACTTATTGCAAAAGTATTTGAAGCTGGAAGAAATTATTATAAGGAAAATAAAATTTTCAATTTGACCATGTTTGTAAACATACATACTATTATCTTTCTTAATCTGTCTTCCCTGCATCAATTTAACAAAATTATGTTCTTTTTACTCAGCATTATATCAGGAATTTTGGTCATGTTGTTATGAGTTTTCTTGTATTTTTTTTTTCAGCTTTATTGAGATATAATCGACCTAAGCATTGTATAAGTTTAAGGTGTATGTATCTTATGGCTTTTGGTGCAGTTGTAAACGGGATCAATTTCTTGACTTCTCTTTCTTCTGCCCTATTGTTAGTGTATAGAAATGCATCTGAATTCTGTGCATTGCTTTTGTAACCTGTGACTTTGCTGAATTCCTGTTATCAGTTCTAGCAATGTTTGGATGGCATCTTTTGGGTTTTCTACTTAGATTATTAAGTCATCTGCAGAGAGTGCAAGTTTGACTTCTTCTTTGACAATTTAGATGCCTTTTATATTTCTTTTTCTTGTCTGGTTGCTGAGACTAAGACTTCCAGTACTATGTTAAACAATAGTCCAGAGTGGACATCCCTGTCATGTTCCTGATCTTAGGGGAAAAGGTCTCAGTTTTCCCTCATTGAGAATGATATTTGTTGTGCGATTTTCTTATATGGCTTTTATGATAGTGAGGTATGTTCCCTCTGTCCCTATACTGTGAAGAGTTTTAATCAAGAAAGGATGCTGTACTTTGTCAAATGCTTTTTCTGCATCTATTAAGAGTATCATATGGTTCTTGTCCTTTCTTTGACAGCATATGACATTGATTGATTTGCAAATGTTGAACTAACCTTGCAGCCTAGGAATAAATCCCACTTGGTCAAGGTGGGTAACTCTTTTAATGTACTGTTGGATCCTGTTGGCTAGGATCTTGTTGAGAAATTTTGCATCCAGATTCATCAGGGATATTGGCCTGTAATTCTTCTTTTGGGTGGTGGTCTTTGCCTGGTTTGAGGATCAAGGTAAAGCGGACCTCATAGAATGAGTTAGGAATAAAACTAACCAAAGAAGTAAGGGATCTGTACTCTGAAAACTATAGAACACTTATGAAATAAATTGAATAAGACACAAAGAAATGGAAAAAACTTTCTATGTTCATGGATTGGAAGAACAGATATTGTTAAAATGTATTTCCTACTCAAAGTTGTCTACGCATTTAGTGCAATCCCTATCAAAATAACATCAGAATTTTTCACAGAACTGGAACAAAGAAAGAATCTTAAAATTTGTATGGAACCAGAAAAGACCCAGAATAGCCAAAGGGATGTTGAGAAAGAAAACCAAAGCTGGTGGCATCACTTCAAGCTGTTTTATAAAGCTGTAATCACCAAAATAGTATAGTACTAGCACAAACAGACACATAGATCAGTGGAACAGAATAGAGAGTCCAGAAATGGACCTTCAACTCTTTGGTTAACTAATCTTTGACAATGCAGGAAAGAATATGCCCTGGAAAGAAGACTGTCTCTTCAACAAATGGTGTTGGGAAATTTGGACAGTCACATGTAGAAGAATGAAACTAGACCACTTTCTTACATCATACACAAAGATGAAGTCAAAATGGGTGAAAGACCTAAATGTGAGACAGGAATTCATCAGAATCTTAGGGGAGAACACAGGCAGCAGCCTTCTTAACCTCAGCCACAGCAACTACTTGCTAGACATATCTTCAAAGACAAGGCAAAAGCAAAAAGCAAAGACAAAAGCAAAAAATGAATTATTGGGACTTCATCAAGGTCAAAACTTTTGCACAGCAAAGGAAACAGTCAACAAAACTAAAAGGCAACCTACAGAATAGGAGAAGATATTTGCAAATGTCTTATCCGATAAAGGACTAGTATCAAAAATCTTTAAAGAACTTATCAGACTTAATACCAAAAAAGCCCCCAAAAATCTAGTCAAGAAATGGGCAGAATACAAATAGACATTTCTCCAAAGAATACATACAAATTGCCAACAGAAACATGAAAAAATGCTCCATAATACTCTGCAACGGGGAAATACAAATCAAAAGCTCAATGAGGTGTTGTGGAACCTGGACTGGGGTCCTGGTGGAAGAACCAAGCGGCACTTGGAGACTTTGGAGGATCGGAGGTTTATTTAACACTGGTGGGCTCAGACAAGGTTGTTCTCTGAAGGTCTGAGCCCTGAGCACAAGCAAGGAGGGGGATTTATACCCTTCTACTTCTGCATACTTGGTACTTTTGGCGTGTGTGGGAAATGGGGGTAGGAACGAAGAACCCGGAAGGGCTTTGAGACAGGGACTGGAATCACCTTGCTGGTTTGGTCAGCCATTTTAGAGTAGAGTTCTTCCCTATCAGAGGTACCTCCTCACACCAGTCAGAATGGCTTAAATGAACAACTCAAGGAAATGACAGATGTTGGTGTGGATGCAGAGAAAGGGGAACGCTCTTACTCTGTTAGTGGGAATGCAAGCTGGTGCAGCCACTCCTGAAAACAGTATGGAGGTTCCTCAAAAAGTTAAAAGTAGAAGTACCCTCTGACCCAGAAATTGCACTACTCAGTATTTACCCCAAAGATACTAATGTAGTGATCTGAAGGGGCACCTGCACCCCTATGTGTAGAGCCACAGTGTCCACAATAGCCAAACCATGAATGAGCTAAATTGTCCACGGACAGATGAATGGATAAAGAAAATGTGGTGTACATATAATCAGTGGAATATTACTCAGCCATCAAAAGAATGAAGTTTTTCCATTTGCAATGATGTGATTGGACTAGAGGGTGTTATGCTAAGTGAAATAAGTGAGCCAGAGAAAGATAAATACCATATGATTTCACTCATATCTGGACTTTAAGAAACAAAATAGAGGGCGCCTGGGTGGCTCAGTGGGTTAAGCCGCTGCCTTCAGCTCAGGTCATGATCTCAGGGTCCTAGGATCGAGTCCTGCATCGGGCTCTCTGCTCAGCAGGGAGTCTGCTTCCTCCTCTCTCTCTGCCTGCCTCTCTGCCTACTTGTGATCTCTCTCTGTCAAATAAATAAATAAAATCTTAAAAAAAATAAAAGAAACAAAATAGATGAATGTAGGGGAAGGGAAGGAAAAATAAAATAAGACAAAAACAGAGAGGGATACAAACCATAAGAGACTCCTAACTATAGAAAACAGGTTGCTGGAGCAGAGGTTGATAGGTGGAAGGGATAATTGGGGGGATAAGTGGGTGATAGGCATTAAGGAGGACACCTGATATAATGAGCACTGGATAGTATAGAACTGATGAATCCCTAAAGTCTATCTCTGAAACTAATAATATACCACATGTTAATTAAATTGAATTTAAATTAAAGAAAATTTTAAAAAAAAGATTTTATTTATTTATTTGACAGAGATAGAGAGAGAGAGAGAAAGATCACAAGCAGACAGAGAGGGAGGGAGGAGCAGACTCCCCACCCAGCAGAGAGCCCCATGCGGGGCTCGATCCCAAAACCCCAAGATCATGACCCGAGCCGAAGGCAGAGGCTTAACCCACTGAGCCACCCAGGTGCCCCTAAATAAAAAAAATTTTTAAAAAACTTTCAGGTGTGTGGCAAATGATTTGATTTATATATATTGCAATATGGTTATCTCAACAGATTAGTATCTATCACCTCATATAGATTAAAAAAAATTTTTTTTCCCTTGTGATGAGAACTGGATTTACTCTCTGCAACTTTCAGGTATACCAAATAGCAGTCTTAATTGTGGTTATCATACCATCACACTTTCTGAAAGCATTATTTTTAGTGGCTGTATAATATTCTGTGTTCGTATAGATAATTTATCTATTTCCTCATGCTTTGTCATTTGGTTGTTCCTGATTTTTCACAATTACCAATAATGGTATAAGTAGACAGTATTGCCTCAGGTATGATTGATAGGGGACACGATAATGTTCCCAGTTGTTAGCTTTAATCTAGATCAGGGCCAAGTCTGATAGCTGTGCTGGTAGAAGGTTGCAAGTTTATGTCACTACTAAATTTTACTTGATTATTAACACATAGTTTGGTTTGGAGCTCGTTTCTAAGTTTACACAACAGTTCATTTTCCAATGAATCTGTCGTTTTGTTCTTAATTCACCCTTCTGCTTCCCAATTTAGTGAGGTATTCTTGAACCCACAAACTAGGCCAAATGATACTACAAAGAACAGTATAAAACCTTCTGATTCAATTCTCCTATATTCATTGTTACTTTGTGGGATAAATGTTTAGAATTATCTACTTCATTCCACAAAGTATTTCTTGTGGTTTAAAAGGATCATAGAATAAAAGAAGAAAATATAAAGGTCCATGAAAATGGAATCATGAAAAAAAAAAAAATCCTAACTAAGGTAAGAATTTAAATCTAAGGGAAAGCTTTAGAACACAGAAATGTGGCCTAAAGGGCTCCCAGTTACTAGCTTTGAGCTTGAATTAGACCCTGAACTGCCAAAACAAAGTGGGAACCATATCCTGTCCCATAATTCACAATGATCTCAGAGTGAAAATATACCGCACATTAGGAGGTAAATCACTTTGTGGTACACAGAAACAAATTTCCCTTAGTCTACCTTGTCAGTTGTATTAAAGGGATCCTAGAATATTTCATGATTGCTCTTAAGAAATCTCTTTCTGTTCAGGGATAAGACATAAAAAAATAGAGAAGTATGAAACAACCAAATGGTGGCCCCTGTATATATTCAAAATGCATGTGGCTTATTCCACTCGGTTTGATCTGAGACTCCAAACCTCTCTTTAAATTACTTACTCATTTTTGACTGGATAAGACATTCACATCACATAGTTCAAAATACATAAGGTGCCAAACAAAGCACACCCAGCAAAAGTCTTCCTCTTCCTCTTGTCCTATAGCTACCCTACTACCCATGCTACCCATTTCTTGTCAGTCTTTTTTCTTTTCTTTTCTTTTTTTTAAAGTGTCTTCAGGATTTGATGAAACCATCAAATGAGCTCAAGAAAGAAACAAATAGGGCAGCTGGGTGACTCAGTGGGTTAAACCTCTGCTTTCAGCTCAGGTTATGATCTCAGGGTCCTGGGATCGAGTCCTGCATTGGTCTCTCTGCTCAGCAGGTAGCCTGCTTCCCACCCGCCCCCCGCCTGCCTTTCTGCCTCCTTGTCATCTCTTTCTCTCTCTGTGTCAAATAAATAAATAAAATCTTAAAAAAAGAAAGAAACAAACAAATACAATTTATCAATTGATTTCATTCCTTGTTTGGAGGAAGAGAAATGCACATAACCATGCCTTCAAAATGTTGACTCAGTTTGGCTGTTGTGATATCTGTGGTCAGGGCTGGCTTCCTGGGCATACAGCTTGTTAGGCTGCACAGGCCTGCCTGGACTTATTTTTATGTCCTCCTTTTACCCACTCGAAATTCTTCATGAATTCTGAACACAGTAAAAATGTGTTTTCATTTTGCACTGGGTCCCACAAATTAGGTAGCCAGTCCTGTTGGCGATACTTTCCAGATTTGAAAAAATAGTATAATTTATGACTCGAGTAGTCCATGATTGACATGGGTGTGAATAAAATTCAGGTTCTCACCAGTCTCTCAGGTATACCGTGTTGAAACATTGGCTGAAAAATGTGAGAAACTTCCTGGTAGAATAACATTTCTTCCTTCCTTCCTTTCCTTTTTTTTAAATTTTATTTACTTATGTGACAGACAGAGATCACAAGTAGGCAGAGAGACAGGGGTGGGGGAGTGGGAAGTGTAATGGCCAAGTTTTCCCGTCTGAGAGACCACCAAGGAGCCAACACTGATGCAATCACACGAGGTTTTTTTCAACAAGCTTAAGCTTGGGCCCAAGTATACCCTACACCTTGGAGTAGGGACTTGGACCCTGAGGCTAGTTAAGGCAGGGGTTTTTATGGGTCATTATAAGACGCTTGGGGGTGGGGGGAGAGGAGGAGAAGTTTCAGACTTTTCTGCCTTAAGCTGATGAGCTGTTGCCAGGGTGTTGCAGGGTGGGGTACTTTCTTAGAACTAAAGTAGGGTGGAGGTCTCTGTAACTAAAGTAAAGTAGGGGAAAGTTCAGTCCTTGGTCCCTGGGGCCTGAGATGGCTGCTGAGGCTAAGATGGCTGAACTTATGCTAAGGCTAAACCTGAGGTGGGATGGCCTTAATTACTCTCAGCCTCCACAGGAAGCAGGCTCCCAGCTGAGCAGAGAGCCCGATGCAGGGCTCCATCCCAGGACCCCGGGACCATGACCAGAGCCGAAGGCAGAGGCTTTAACCCACTCAGCCACCCAGGCGCCCCTAGAATAACATTTCTAAAAGAATGGGGAAATACCAAACTGAATAGCAATGAATTGCTTTTGAAAGCTAAATTCCAGATAGATTTTATATATATATGATTGTATGTGTGACATTCATCTTGGTTTTGGTAATTAATTGTCAGTTAATTGTCAGTTTTAATTGTTAACAGCAATCTGATGAGAGAGAAACTATTATTAATCTTTTTTTAAAAGAGGAGAAACAGGGTCCCCTCCTGCCAACAAATGCAGTATCATTCACATACTGTAAAATTCGCCCTTTGAAAGCCTATGGTTCTGGCACTTTCAGTATGTTCACCAGGCTGTTCAACCATCACCACAGTCAAATTTCAGTGTTTTCATTACTCTGAAAAGAAACCTGGTACACGTTAGCAGTCACTCTCTGCTCTTCTGTCTCACCAGACCCTGGGACGCACTAATCTGCTCTCTCTATGAATTTATCCATTCTGGATATTTCCTATAAATGGAATCATACTATATGCAGTCTTTTTTGACTGGTTCTTTCTCTGAACATGATTTTTAAAAAAATATTTTATTTATTCATTTGACACAGAGAGAGAGATCAGGCAGAGAGGCAGGCAGAGGGAGAGGGAGAAGCAGGCTCCCCGCTGAGCAGAGAGCCTGATGTGGGGCTTGATGCCAGGACCCGGAGATCATGACCTGAGCGGAAGGCAGAGGCTTAACCCACTGAGCCACCCAGACACCCCCGAACATGATGTTTTTAATGTTCATCCACACTGTAGCGTGTATCAGTGCTCCCTTTCCTTTCTATGGCTGAATGATTCCACTGTAGGGGTGCAGTGCATTTTCCTTATCCATTCATCAGTGGATGAACTTTTGGGTTCCACTTTCAGGCTGTTAGGAAGAATGTTGCAATGAGGACAGAGCTTTGATAGGGAGAGGAATTGGCTCAAAGTCATTCAGTTCATAGATGAAAGATCTAAGATGCAGAGATTTGATGATAAGGATCGGAGGTGATTCAGAGCCTTATTTTGCAACAACTGTTCCCTGTTAGTCTTGACATTCTCAAAAATCCTGCCTTCATGAAGTCTCACGTTTTTATGCAACTCCTTGGGAACAGGGTAACTTACTGGGTTCTTAGTGATGAGATCCGGAGTGGTTATAACCAGATAAGTGGCCATCTCCTTGCAGAATTCTGCCCTAACAGTGCATATGACTGCCTGGCATTGCAACTTGTTACATATTTCCATATTGTAGCCGGAAGAAGGAAGACAAGGAGAGATCGCTGTGGTTTTCTCCATGCTCTGTCTCAATTCCAAAATCCTCTACTTCTCAGTGCTCAGGTTTAAAAACAAAAACCACGTTACATAAAAGAATATTTTGTGGCTTTTTTATGAAGCTTGGCAACGTCAGTACTTTATATCAGTTTTCCTAGCTTGTGCTGCTAAGGAACAGAAAATAAAAACAAGAAGATAACCACCCCCCCCCCCAAAAAACCCCAAAATAAACAAACAAAAACAACCCCTCAAGCCCACACACATTAAAAACAAAAAACAAAAAAACAAAAACCACCACCCCAAATCCCCTCAAACAAAAACTCCCATAAAGCAAGAGAGAAATGGTTTGAGGGCTTCTGTTGTTTTATTGCTTGTGTCAACTTCTCTCTTTTTACACCATCCAACTGTGCAAAGGCCTGCAGCTCCTACAATCAAGAGGCCACATGGAGAACAGCAAAGAAGCCAAAGAATGCTTCCAATTTCACTCCTCAGTAGTGACTCACTGGAGCTCCACCCACCGTAAACAAGAATCCCAGAATGCAGAAGGGAGACATGCATTTCTTTTCCTTCTCACAGTTTCAGTTAGCCAATATTTAACCATTCGGTTAGGAAACATCCTTGCTTCATTCTAGTATGAGCATCTTTTGTACAGTGCTTTATTAGGGAGATTGTAAAAAGGGGAACACATTTGAGTCAAGCTGCTTAAAACAAAGCATTCAGTGCCAGCTGGTTGGAAAGAAGGCAGACCCCCCCCAGCACCCCCCCCCCCTTGCATGATTTCAAACTGGGGCAAGCAAAGGTAAAATCTTGAGTTCACATTTCCATTTAAAACAGGGATTATGATTTTGATCCTGCTGTTCAGCCTTCTCTTTTCCCTTTTTTCCCAAATGAAAAATCCCTAGTCTGTCAAAAATAAAAATTAAAAAGAATCTTTCTGGTACCCTGCAGCAGAGCCACAAAGCTCAACCATACATTAAAGCTCCTGTACCATGATTCTGTTCACAAGCCCCCCCCCCCCTCTCCAGATGCTTCCGTGTGGCTTCCTCACAGCAGTGGGTTCAAGGAACTCTTTGCTCTAATTCTAGGGGGCTACCGGATTGTGGCAAACTATTTAACTCCCCAGTGTCTGAATTTTAACTTGTGAAATGGGGAAAAGAGACTTATCCACCGGGGTTTAAAGAAACTAATTAAAATTGAAAAGACTTTCTTGGATTTACCATAAAGAATACCACTATCGAGTTCTCATTGTTATCCTCCTGCCCCAAGGGACCCAACAGACTTTCATGCATCGGAGCCTATTTAAACTTTGCTGCTCCCTCAGGAGGCAGAAGACAGATCTCAACACTCGCATTCTCCAAGGAGAGACTGAGGACTTCAGAGGTTAAACTGAATGCCCATATTTTTGTTACCTGACTCCCAGTAGGATGCATTTTTCACAAATTCCTATTGTACTTTAGAAGAATCATGGAAAGAACTAGATTTTATGATTCACATTTGTCTCCCAGAAGAGCTGTGTGAATATTTTTACTGCCCAGTAATTTATGTAACATGAAAAGAATGTGCCGATCTTCTTGCTCCATGATATCATAGTGTATATAGATGATATGGAGAAAACAAACACCCTTAGAGAAAAAAATAAAGAAAAAGAATAATTCAACACAACAATTTGGAAATGATACATTTCTGTCTAAGTCAGACACTAATACACACACACACACACACACATACACACACTGTCTTAGGGGAGTGACGACGTATGAGTTCTATCTTTATATATAATGAAAATTATTCTCCAAGTGGCAGTTTAACTTATCTTAATGGAATATTACTAGTATATTAAAAAATTCCTATAAATTACTCAGCTGGCTTTTATAATACTGGCCTATTCTATTTTAAATATCTAGGAAGTTATATTCTGCTTCTAATTGGACTTGATACAACTGGTTAGAAAAGAGTCAATTGCTCACTTTGGGGAAATATAATAATTCTTCTGGGCAATTTGGGTGCCACTTAGTACTTTGGATGAGGTAATTTTCTAAATGGTATCCTAGAATTAATGCACATTTGAAAGAGTCATTTACCCTTTTTTAGAGGTAGGTGCAGGCTTTACAATGGAAGTCAATGGCTAAATTTAATTAAAACACCAGTCATGTGATTTTTTTATGCTCCATCAGTCCCGGTCTTGGAAAAGTACTTTGAGTAATCCCTCCTCTGCTAGGGCTGTGGGATCCTGATGGCTATGGTCTCTGCCATTTCCAAGGTTTGGATTCTAGATTCCATTTTATCCTACTTATTGGATATGGAATTCTAGAGTGAATGGGCTTGCATCTCTGGGGGAAATTTGAGTCCCCTTTATCTTTTCTTCTTCCCTACTCTATGGGATCTGGTGACCAGAATGTCCTTCTAATGAGCTATTAATATATCATACATCTCTAAACTGGAATGAAGAGAGATTGGTTGATGGTAGGTGGCCTTCCTATGAGTTGTGGGGGAATGTTGACACAAGGAAGAGGTAGGGTTATGGCTCAGAATACCATAAGATAGTCTATCTTGGTATATGTTCTGTGGGTCCTTAAAAAGAATGTGTATTCTGTTGTTAGGTGGAAAAGTGTACCGATGTTGATTAGATCCTCTCGGTTGATGTTGTGTTTGAGTTCTTCTGTATCTTTGGGGGAATTTCTAGATAGTTCTATTGATTTTTGAGAGACGGGTATTGAAGTCTCTAACTAGAAATGTGGAGTTGTCTGTTCTTCCTTTCACTTTTTTAGTTTTGCTACAAATATTTTGCAGTTCCTGTGGTCTGGTGTATACATTTTTAGAACTGCTATGTTCTCTTGCAGCATTGACCCATTTATCATTACATAATTATGTCCTTCTCTGTCTCTGGTAATTTTCATTGCTTTGAAGTCAGTGTTACATTAATATAGCCATTCCTACCTTCTTTTGCTTAATGTTTGCATAATATATTTTTTCCATACTTTTAATTTTCAACTTGCCTAGATTATTATATTTGATGTACATTTCTTAAAAACAGCATATAATTGGGCCATGTTTTAAAATATACTTTGCCAATCTTTTTTACTTGCTGTATTTAGATAATTTTAATTAAATGTAATTAGTCATATGTTAGGGCTTAAGTCTGCTATTTTATTTTTTATTTTCTGTTTGCTCTATTTTTTGTTTCTCTGTTTTCTTTTTCCTGCATTCCCGTGGGTTACTTGAACATTTTTTTAGAATTACATCTTGATTTATTTATATTGTTTTGAGTGTTACCACCTTGTGTGGCTTTTTTAGTATTCTATAGCTGTTACTTCATATATATATTATTTAATATGTATAAAACTTATCACAGATTACTGGTGTCAGCATTTTGTCAGCCTGAATAAAGCATAAACACCTTATTCCTCTTTATGTTCCTATATTCTTTCCTGTTATTTAATTGTCTGAGAAAAATCTTCTACATACGTTTAGAACCACATCAGTGTTATAATTTTTGTTTCATTCATCAAACATAATTTGGAAAAGTCAAGAGGAATAAGGAAGTCTGTTTTAACCCATATTTTTACTTAGCATGTTATTTTCTTTTTTCCTGATGTTTGTTTCCTTCTTCAATCTTTTCCTTTCTGTTTGGAGAACTTCAATCATTCTTTTAAGGTAGACTGTCTTCCAACAAATTCTCTTAGCTTTCTTTCATCTGAGAAGACCTTGATTTCTCCATCATTTCTAAGGAGATTTTTTGCTGGTTGTGAGAGTCTGGATTGATAATTCTTTTCTTTCAGCTTTTGAAAAATAAGTCTTTCTTTCCTTGTTAAGATATTAACTGTAATTTGAGTGGTTTTATTCCTTTGTAGGTAAAGTGTTCTTTTTCTCTCATTGTTTTCAGAACTTACTTAAATTTTCAGAAGTTTGACTATGATGTGTCTTGGTATGGATTTCTTTTCTTTCTTTTTTTTTTTTTTTTTAAAGATTTTATTTATTTATTTGACAGAGAGCGATCACAAGTAGGCAGAGAGGCAGGCAGAGAGAGAGAGAGGAGGAAGCAGGCTCCCTGCTGAGCAGAGAGCCCGATGCGGGACTCGATCCCAGGACCCTGAGATCATGACCTGAGCCGAAGGCAGCGGCTTAACCCACTGAGCCACCCAGGCGCCCTGGATTTCTTTTCATACATTCTCTTTGTGGGTCACTCAGCTTTTCTTGAATATGTAGGTTTTTTTTTTTAAGATTTTATTTATTTATTTGACAGAGAGAGAAATCACAAGTAGGCCGAGCAGCAGCAGAGAGAGAGGTGGAAGCAGGCTCCCCGCTGAGCAGAGTGCCGGAAGCAGGGCTCGATCCTAGGACCCTGAGATCATGACCTGAGCCAAAGGCAGAGACTTTAACCCACTGAGCCACCCAGGTGCCCCTGAATATGTAGGTTTCTATTCTTTGCCAAATATGAAAAGTTTTCATTCATTATTTCTGTAAATACTTTTCAGTCCCATTGTCTTTCTCCTTTCCTTCCACTCTGATGACAGAAATAATGGATATTTTTTGAAGTCCTAAAAGTCCTGAGCCCCTGTTATTTATTTTGTTTCAGTCTATATTTTCTTTGTTGTTCAGATTGGATAATTTCTTATGTTTGACTTCAAGCTCACTGTTTCTTTTCTCTGTCCTCTGGATTCTGCGCATTGAATTTTTTTCTTTCACTTATTGAATTTTTCAGTTTCAAAATTTTTATTTCTTTTCTGTATCTCCTATCCCTTTTTGAGACTTTATATTTGAAATTTTTTTTCAAGTCATTTCTTGTGGTTGCTTGTTGGTATTTTCTTTTTTTTTAAAAAGATTTTACTTATTTATTTGACAGAGAGAGATCACAAGTAGACAGAGAAGCAGGCAGAGAGAGGAGGAAGCAGGCCCCCTGCTGAGCAGAGAGCCCGATGTGGGACTCGATCCCAGGACCCTGAGATCATGATCTGAGCCAAAGGCAGCGGCTTAACCCACTGAGCCACCCAGGTGCCCCACTTGTTGGTATTTTTAAGAAACCTGCATTAAAATCTTTGTCAGGTAGTTTTAACACCTTTGTCATGTCGTGGTTGGTGTTTGTTGGTTGTGTTTTTTTTTTTTTTTTTTTTTTTAAGATTTAATTTATTTATCAGAGAGAGAGAGGGAGAGAGAGCGGGCACAGGCAGAGAGAATGGCAGGCAGAGGCAGAGGGAGAAGCAGGCTCCCTGCTGAGCAAGGAGCTGGATGTGGGACTCGATCCCAGGACACTGGGATCATGACCTGAACCAAAGGCAGCCGCTTAACCAACTGAGCCACCCAGGCGTCCCTGTTGGTTGTGTTTTTAAATTAAGTTTGACATTTTGCTGTTTCTTGTCATGATGTATGATTTCTGATTGAAACCAAGATATTTTGCGTTATATACTGTAATACCTTGGAAGTTATTTAAACCTTCTATTTTAGTGGCATCTCTGATGCTGCTCTGACATGGAAGAGGGGAGTGGACGCTACCATCTCATTACTTCCAGGAAGGGGTAGAAGTCCAGCTTCCTCACTCAACCTCTGTTGACCTCTGAGATGGGGGACTCCTCATAACTGATGGGTGGGGTCACTAGATGGATCTCTACTGTTATCTCCCTGGCTGGGAGGAGGAGGGTTGCCTTGTTACTGCTTCCCACGTGGTCTTCACTGATAACCATGGGACTTTGGGGATGAGGTTCCTTACCATTGGGCAGTAGGGAAAGTCTTGACTCTCCACTAGGCGGAGTCTGACACTGTCCCACTGGGGAAGGAGAGGGATGCTTTATTTTTGTCAGGTGGTGGTGAAAAGTCCAGGCTTCCCTGACACTATGGGAGAGGTTCTCATTAGACCTGGTGGGGATGAAAGCCTCACTTTCCTACTGTGCCTTTTTTGACACCATTCTGTCAAGAGTATTCAATGTTATCTTTTGTTCCATCCTTTTGAGGGCAGAAATCTACACTCCCACTCACACTGCTGGCATGAGTTGGGGTAGGCCACAGGTGTGTGTGTGTGTGTGTGTGTGTGTGTGTGTGTGTATGTGTGTGAGTATTTAGTGTTTGGTTGCTGTAAACTAGTTATTGTCTTAAAGTTATGTTTTGCTCTCCTGGTCCCTTGGGGCTATTTTTTTGTCTGGGCCCTTTGGTACTTCTGAGTTGCTGGATTCTCGGTATCCAGTCAGTATGGCTAAAAGAAAACTCAAGATGCTTAGTTCCAAGTTGTTCCTCAGATCATGAGATTTGCCTGCTTCTTTTCAACTTTCAGAGTCTTCTTATGTTTGCCTTATAATGTCCAGGGTTTTTCTTTGTCCTTATTGGGAGGAATGGGAAATGTTTATATACGTATCATCTTTCTGTGAATCACAGAATTTGTAAATAAACTGTAAGAAACTTAGAAGATATTTAACATTGTACCTATGGTCCACAATACTATATTATACACTTAAAAATGTGCTAAGAGCATGGATCTCATGTTAAGTGTTCTAACTGCATACACAAAAGGATTTTTAAATCTATTCCCATATGTTCCAGATAGACTTCTGGACATTGTGTTCTTAAGACCACCAAGTTATTTCCTGGCAGAAAGCTAGAGTACAAGGGAGGTGTCCTACTTCTTAGCTTGTTATGTATGTTGCACTGTGCTGTGTCATGCCTTGCTATTAAAGTATTATTTTTTAAACATGAGAGAACTACATCAAAAAAATTCTATCACCCCTTCCCCTCCAGGCTTCCCACAAAGCAGGTAGGAACCAAACAAGGAAAGGAGAACAAAGTAATATGAGAAATGGTGGCTGAAAAAGATGAAGAGTGCTCTAAAGTAACAGGGTGTGGCTCATAAACTAAACCTGATACCCCTTAGGTTAAATCAGTGTGTTAAAAACAAGAAAACAAAAGTAGACCCTGGGAATTTTTCCTAACACATGGTCTCTTTTATAAGACATGTTTTTTTCAGTGTGAATTTGTTAACATAGAATGATTTTTAAAAGTTTTGGTTCATGTGTGAGTTCCCTCCCCCATCCTATTAATATTTTGAAGTGCTCAGGGCAGACTTTCTCACAATTGAAAACCTAGGTGATATGTAAAAACCCTATGAAAAAAGTTTCACATCTTATAAATATATCTTCTTTGAGTGCAAATAATAGTGAGATTAGTGGCTTCAAGAACTACTACAGTTTCTAAAACACAAAGGCATTTGTTAAATCTGTGAGTAACAGATTCTTCAGATGAAGAAACTATAAGGACATTATTTTCTGTGTTAAAAATTGATTGTTGAAAGACAAACCATAAGTGACTCTTAATCTCACAAAACAAACTGAGGGTTGCTGGGGGGAGGGGGTTTGGGAGAAGGGGGTGGGATTATGGACATTGGGGAGGGTATGTGCTTTGGTGAGTGCTGTGAAGTGTGTAAACCTGGTGATTCACAGACCTGTACCCCTGGGGATAAAAATATATGTTTATAAAAAATAAAAATTAAAAAAAATTGGAAAAAAAATTGATTGTTGAAAAAGGCTATAGACTGGGTCAAATTTTTATTTTTGATGAAATTGGTCTCCTAATGACCAGATCTTAAAGGCTAAGAGAAATTCCCGAGATTTAAGGAACAATTGTGATATTGGATGCGGATGCTTTTAAAACAGAAACCATGAAGGGTCTAAAATCCTACTTGAAAGCTAGCAAGTTAGATTACCACAGGATGTGTGTGCACGTGTGTGTGTTTTATGCATACACATGTACACATACATATGTACAGAAGCACACAAGACCCTTGGTTCAGAGACAAAGATGGTTTATTACTCACAGCAAAAATAGCCAGAGTAGCATCTCACATTAATTCCCCAACCCCCGTTTCCCACAGGGAGATGCAAATGAGGGTCTGCTACTGCCTGTACATACAGTGGATTTTCATCATAGGAAACAAATCCCACATTTAGGAGACTCTGACCTTTTATCAGGGTTGCCTGTCCTCTCTTCTGGAAAGCTATTACTCTTATCCTTGGAATGTGTCCTTGAGGAAGGGAAACGAGACTTTACTATAGTAGAATATCTTTGGGGAAGGAGATGTTCTCCCTCTCAGGTTGGCTATCTAGTCATCCCTGAACAAAAGCCTGTCACTGACCTTTGCTCAGAAAGCATGGGCTGTGTAAAAGAGTAAGGAATCCAAGAATTGTTTCTGAACGAATGCCAGTAGATATTTAACCGTGGCTGGTATTTTTATTTGGACTGGTGTTATTTGTGTTACCGTTCCACTTACAAAGTTGCACAGGTTTTGAGTGAACTGTTCCAAATGTATTCTTTTCCCCCATAAACTCTTTAGTGCATATTACAGAAAATAAAGTTTATCAGGAAAACATAATATCATTATAGCAGCAGTGTCTATTATGTTCAAATATGGATAGAAGACAATTGTGTGGATTTGTTTTCCTTCCTCTGATGGGAGAATGAGGAATGAGGAGGGAAGAGTAAGTGGAAGAAATGGGAGGAAAGTAAGTGTCCAGGTTTTCATGTGAACTGGAGAGGCAGTGTAAGACCTAAAGATGTCCTTTTCGTTTAAAGGTAGATATACAATGAATACAGTAAATCTTTTTTTTTTTTTTAATTTTACTTATTTATTTGAGAGAGAGACAGAGTGAGAGAGCATGAGAGGAGAGGTCGGAGGGAGAATCAGACTCCCCATGGAGCATGGAACGGAACTCGATCCCAGGACTCCAGGATCATGACCTGAATCCAAGGCAGTTGCCTAACCAACTGAGCCACCCAGGCACCCGAATACAGAAAATCTTAAGCTTTAGAGTTTCTCATTTGCATAGGTCCTTTGAAATGATAAAGGAGGGGCTCTAGCACACTATTCTCATATTATCTTGTGTGGTTTTTTAAAAAATTTTATTTATTTATTTGACAGACCGAGATTACAAGTAGGCAGAGAGGCAGGCAGAGAGAGGAGGAAGCAGGCTCCCTGCTGAGCCGAAGGCAGAGGCCTTAACCCACTGAGCCACCCAGGTGCCCCTTATCTTGTGTTTTTGTAAAATTTACAAAAGGAAGGTATGTTGGCTGTGGTCAGTGGAGAGCGGTTTTTTCCTCCTCTGGCTTCTCCTTGTGTTGGGTGGCAATGGAGTAGCCAGTGGAATATTTTTGTGAATAAGCATTTTAATTAGATAAGTGGGGTATAGTTAAGTGGTTTGCAGTTCTATTCATGAATATTAAGTTATTGTTAGCAGGACCAACATAGACATTGCCTCCAGAAATACTTCTACCTTGTGCTCTACAGGTCCAACTCAAGTCACTGTAAGCAACTGCAAAGCTAGAGGCTGAATAATGATTTGAAAGTGTTCATGGTACCTGGCACTGGAAATATGTGGGTGCTACCAGAGAAACAAGGTATGAAAAATTTAGAACCAGAGCCAGAAGTGGGAAAAAACTTCCAAATATGATCTATGAAAGAACTTTCATAATCTGTTTGATAATATTCCCCTAAATTTATATATTACCCAGTATGAATTGTGAAGATAAAAGAAATTCTCCATGATAAAACTATCAATAATAAAAGCAAATCTTAATAAATATGTTGGCAGAGACTAGATTATCTTTCTAGTCTCTTCACAGAAAGTGATTTTATAAAATTGTGGCCATAATTAAGAGGTAAATGAAAGAACATCTTTTAACACTTAAAATATTTTGGTATTCTTTCTTTTTCTAAAAAGAGTTCATGTTCATATCTAAGTTTGTCCCATAACTTTGTGTTCTTCTCTTTAAAGGGAGTCCCTCAAATTGTATAAACATTATGCCCAGTAATCCTAGATCTACCTTTGATCACATGCATGGTGTCACCTCATGCCCTCATCCTCCTTCCCTGAATAGATGGAGTGAACACTCTCAAAGAAGTGAATGGAACCCCTGTGTTCTTGAAGTGACTGTACATAGCATCAGCTCTTTTTTTTTCCCCACTCATCTGCACCTGCTGTGACTCAGTCTATGACTGAATATGAGATATCCAGCTCTCAGATTATAGCTGAGAGTAGAAAATGAATAGTAACTTACAGTGCATCTGAGAAAAATTATTGGGATAAAGCAGCTTAGATCAAGTATGGAAAGCATGAGAAGAAATGACCGTGCAACTGTGAAGACATACTTCAGCAATGATAAAAGCAGGCATGAACAAAAACAAAAAGAACAGACTGTGAATCCAGTTGGGAAATACCAGTGACCAAGAACAAAAAAAATTCCCACAAATTTCTGTGTTATTTGGCAATGTAGCAAAAATGACAGTCATGTAATATCTCAGGGAAGAGTTGATAGATAATATAATGAAGATGCTCTAGAGCAAAGAAGACAAATTGAAGACCAAACTAAGACGTCACAGAAATAATAAAGTGATTAGAAACATCTGGGAATGGACTAGCATAGGTGAAAATAAAAATACTGTTGTAGACTAATGACTTGACATAACCATAATGAATGCAGATCAAAAAGAATAAGATATTTAAGTAATTAAATAAAAAGTAATAGGCATGGAAGAGATACAAAGACAATCAATCCAATGCTAAGATGACTGATGACCCTGATATATATATATAATGTCACAAATGGAAATGAAAATGTATTCAGAGATTGTTATCAGAGAAGAAAATTTCTGTGAAATAAAGAACTGCATTAATAAATGGGACAAGGTTATTGTATCCTAGCAAAAATAATAAAAAGCAATAGACATAGCCTGATTAGGTTGAACTTCATGGATAAAGACAGAATTCTTAAGGCATTAAGGTAGAAAAAGAGTATCCCATACAAAGAGAAAAATGACATGCTGATTCCAAGTTTTCTCTTATTTTCAAAATAAATGCCGTATTAGAAAAAGTGGCAATCTAGTAGAACATTCAGACAACTTGTTTTCAGGTAGAAAGGAAACATATATTCTCAGTAGTGTATCATATACTTCAGGCAGTGAAGCACTCATGAGCTCCTTCTAGAAAAAAAAAAACAAAAAAACAAAAACAGCTTGGTCAGATTAAAGAAAGAGAAAAAAGAATAATGTACTTTCTCCCCAGATGTCCACGTCCTAATCCCCAGAACCTGTGAATATATTACCTTATGTGGCAAAAGGGACTTTGCAGATGTAGTTAAATTTGGGATCTTGAGGGGGGAACCTGTCTTGAATTACTAATGGTCCCAGTGTGATCACAACTTTTATAAGCAAAAGAGGGAGGCAAGAAGGTCAGAATCAGGTTTTGAGGCTTTACTATATTGTAGGCTTTGAGGCTGGAGGAATGGGCCATGGGCTAAGGAATGCAGGCAGCCTTTAGAAGCTGGAAAAGGCAATGAGATGGATTGTCTCCTGGTACTACTGCAAGGTAACAAATTTGTGTTGTTTTATGCTCTAAGTATATGGTAATTTGTTATAGTAACAATGGGAAACTAATACACTACCAACAAACCAAATAAAAACAAAGAGAGAAAGAAATATCCCAGAATTCCAGAATGGAGACCCCATGGTGAAAGGGACTTGCTGCGAACATAAAATGGCTTTGAATACTGAACTAAGATAAACTATCTCTGGGAGTTCTGGTTTTAGAGTAGACAATAAATGTCTAGTCTAATGATAGATTAGATGAGATACTAGCTAGAATGCATTTGGGATGCTATAAAATGAAACCTAAAACCAGAATTGGTTTTAATGAAATAGACATGTACTTCATTCTCATGGAAAAGCATGGGCGGATAATCCAGGGTTGGTTTGGAGGCTGAAGGTACTGGGACCCAGACGTCTGGTACTGGGACCTAAACGTCTGTTGCTTTGTTGTGTTGCCTATCATCTCATATTCCCACATGGGTGTTCCAGCCATCACCATCATGTCTCCATGCTAGCCTGTGGAGAGTTGGAAAAGGGATCTCGGCAAGGGCCTGCTCCTTCTCCATTTATCTGTATCACCACTGCCATAACAACATGGCCCCAGTGATGCAGGATGATGAAAGGTACAGGTGTATATTTAATGTTCCATTAATGACATCCATCTAGGGCCATTTCTGTGTTCTTGCCCCACGTCAGTCATTCTGACATTACGCTGTATGATGAAACAGAATATCTTGACCGTGGCATACGTTACTTCTCCAGGATTTTGTTGCCCAGAATTTTGTCAGAAGGCCACAGTTGCCTGTTAAGAAGGAGTCAGGGAAATGTTGTCTTTAGCAGGGATGTCTTGTGCTCAACTAAAACTTATACTTGAGAAAGGGGGAAACAGACTGGGGAAAAAGAAGCAGTGTTTGCCGCAGTTGAGGATATAAAAATGATGATATAATCCGAATCAGGGATTCAGGAGGGAGACAGAAGGTAATGTGGTCTGCTTCCTCCCTCCTGTTTTTATGGCAGGATGTGGTTCCATTGGAGGCATCTAGAGCTGAAACATGTATTGGAATTACTTCAACTTAAAACTTTCATAATCACTTTTTTTGACCGGAGAGTAATCTTTTTGGGGATACTTCTTATGGTAAAGAAACTTTGCATCTTCAAGGTACTTCAGTTTTACCTCATTTTCATTTTTTTGGCTAAATAAAATTAAAAACAAAATTTTAGAGTTGAAATAGCATGCGCATTGTAATGCCATTTTAATGAAATCGGTTGATTTTTTTCTGGATATGTGCCTAGATAAACAGCTAGAATAATACTCTCACATAATACTAACTATGGTTATTTACGGGCAGCAGGATTTTATAGACAATTTTTTTCATTGTTAGACTTTTCGATGTCATTTTAGTTTTTATAATGAGACACATAATTTTAAACAAAATGAATAAGTCTTTTTTCTTAACAAAGATACAGTCATTACTAATACGAGGAGGGAGAGATTTTAAAAATTTTATAAGAAGTATCACAGAGTGTCCTTAATTAGTGCAATAACACAAGCTTGAATTTTTAAAAATCTCTTTAACAACTCTTCCTAACATATTAATTATGTTTGCTGTTTTACATATCTCCTTTCTGTTTTCCAGTCATGACTTGCAGGAAACCCCTCCAACTCAAAAGGGGATGTTTTTAGATAGCAGTAAAGTGGAGATGTTTTCATTCCAGACGTTCTTGCGTGGGCAGGGATCTCCAGAAAGCAGAGGAGACAGTGATAGCTAAAAAGAAAAAAGAACACAGACTGAATTCTGTGGATTGTGGGAAAAACGGGACAAACCTATGCATCCAGCCCAGGATTGATAAGAGAATGTACAGAGCTGTCAAGACTGCCAGTTCGCCCAGAACCTCTGCTGCTCTGAAAATGGTGTTTTCTGCCACACAACCTTATCTTTCTGGTTTGGGTCATAGTTTTATTGGATCAGGAATGAGCTCTTCATCCGGGACAAACAGTGTTTCGATAGGCTGGTGACAACCTCTATGGCTTGGGTTGAAGGTATGATGAGTGCCATGTCTGAGTTACGTTCACGTCACTGACTGATTTCTCACAAAGATGGAGATCAGTGTGTAGGATGGTTATCCAGGAAGGCTCTCCAGATCAGCAAGGGGCAGGGGAAAAGAAGGGAAGGAAGGAAGCAAGAGTGGGAAGTCGGAGCAGTTGACTGGTGATGTAGCAACTGCAGAGCTTAGCAGATACTGTAGAGATTTTTGAAGCTGGAATGAATCTTCAGAGATATCTTGAGTTGGGACCAGAGGACGAGGCCACTCTCCTCTCTATTTGTAAGTCCCAGCGGCTTGGAAAGGGAGCACTGTCTTGGATGGGGCCGCTGAGGCAGTCTCTGTGGGGACTGACAGCTGGGGACTGTCTATCAGCCGCACTCCTGGTGCTAGGGGAGAAATCCCTCTATTTCCGAAGGGACTCTGAATGCCACATTGCAGTATTTGCCATTACAGCCCTTTTCACCTTTTTGCGATCACGTAGAATCTCTGGGGATTTTGAGCAGGTGACATAGTGGTGCAGTGTCACTTTCTGGAAGAGAGTGGACGTCATTGTGAAGGAGGGGCCGGTGAGGCATATGGAAGAGAACGTCGTGAAACAGAAGCTGTACATACACCAGAAAGCAGCTTGATTTAGGCTAGAGAGCACCGGAGGGGGTCACCAAGCTCCCTAATGATGCTAGGTGGACTTACGACATGTCAACTCCTGGGGCCGAGCCAGCTCCAGTGCAGTTCTTGATTTTCTGTAGATGGGATTTCCCTTATGGTTTTACAGTATTCTTCCTTTAGATAGTAGCGCAAAGGTCTGGAATTCTATAGTGACCTAAGTGTACATAATTCCATGTAGCCTGATCTGTATAAATACAGGGAACTCAGGACCAAAATGTATAGTCCATCCTCTTTTGGGAACCATTTATCTGTATCACCACTACCATAACAACATGGCCCCGATGATACAGGATGATGAAGGGCACAGGTGTATGTTGAATGTTCCATAATGACATCCATCTCGGGCCACTTCTGTGTTCTTGCCCCACATTCTGACATTACACTGTATGATGAAACAAAATACCTTGACAGTGGATATTTAGTTAATAAGTACTCTGAAAGTATTTAGTTAAATGAGAAGAAGCAGTATTTATTATTGACCTTCATAATGTTGAAAGTGTTGATATAGAATAATATCAGTAATATACACATTTGTTGTGCACATATCACATGTCAGCAATTACATAAAGGGCTTTGCATATATTATTTCCATTAGTACTCAAACATCAGGTGATAGGTAAGTGGTTTTCTCTCCTTTTTGCAGGTGAGGGGATTGGTGATCAGGAGATTAAGCACCTTGTCAAAGGTCATAAGGCCAGGAGGTAGAGCCAGGACTGAGAGTGGCAGGTGCCCAGACTCTGCCCTCCTCTGCACCAGAGATCGAAAGGACTGCGATCCCTTAGCACTGGGCTGTTAGCAGAGTAACGGTGGTCCGGTAAGCTCTGTTCTCCCCACAGAGCACAGGCTGCTCTTCCTGAAATTCAACCCTTTGAATCTCCCTCCTGAGGCTCTTCCTGCGACTGGCCTCTTTCAAGTGGCACAAATTTGATAGGACACCTGACACTTGGATTCATTTCCACTAAGATATGACTAGATTGTTGAATCAATTTAATCCCATAAAACCAATCTCTGATATTAGGTGTTTGAGAGTCTGGGGCACACCGAAGGGAACGATCGGGTGGAAGCCACCAAAGGCAAATTTCCCTCACAGGTATTTTCCCTGCTTTTGACCTTTTTTTTTCTTTTAAAAATTTTTTATTTTATTTTTGTTTTTTGTGTTTTTTAAAGATTTTATTTATTTGACACAGAGAGAGAGAGATCACAACTAGGCAGAGAGAGGGGAGGGGGAAGCAGGTTCCCCACGGAGCAGAGAGCCGGATGCGAGGCTTGACCCCATGCCCCTGAGACCATGACCTGAGCCGAAGGCAGAGGCTTAACCCACTGAGCCACCCAGGCGCTCTGACCCTTTTTAAAGATAAGCTCATGTGTAGGATTTCTTCAGAGTGCACAGATGATAAGGGCCAGAGTCATGCAACAAATGCCAGTTGAATTTTAAGAGTTGGATATGCTCCAAATAATGTTTATTTTACTCATTTTGAAAGTCAGCATATTAAAATCACTAAAACATGCTGGAATATGATTTTGGAGAATGGCAGCGGTTCTGAGTTTCGTTCCAAACTCCTCACTGTCAGCTTTCTTTTGTTGCTTTGAGCAAGGACCTTCAGGTGGTGGAAGTACAGTAGTCTTTTTATTACCTTGAAAGCTTAAGCTTGTGCCTAGTGGTTGCCTAGCAACCTTTATCTCTTTTGTAAAAAGGTGTTTTTCTATTGTACAATGCAAAATTTTGTATTTGTATTTATTGACGATTTAAAGTAAGATTCTTACTCCTGTGTTAGAATAGAACAAGGTCCATGTGAGTCCATCAAACCTCTGAGTAATAATTATGGGACAGTGAAGCCTTATTTGGTGAAAGTACAAGCAGGAATGGCCCCACAATCATAAAGACATTTCAGAATCCTGCTGTAAAGCATAAAGGACCCAAGGAATGTGCTACTCCTAATGGAACCACATGTTTCTTATGAAAGGTTGCTTTTTAAATACATATATGATTAGTGCTCTCATGGGCTAAATGCAATTTTATTGAAGATACTATTGTAAAGTTGCTTAGCACTCAAAGTTATAGAAATAAGAAAGATGCAAAACAATGTAAAACACGGGTAAAATATTTTCAGTATTTTTTTTTAACTTAATTTTTTCAGAACTTATGGACAAGATGATTTGATAGTTTTGTTTGTTTTTTTTTGTTTCGTTTTGTTTTGTTTTTCTCCCCATGAAGGAACCCTCAGGTGCTTTTGTGATTTACATTCTAATTTTCCTCTTTGAACTCATGTGTCCTGGGTCTCTCAAGGGTTTTGGAGGGTGATAGCCAGAATACTTGAGAACTGAACCTCCATAAGTATTCATGGTGAAAACCGTGATTCTCGTAACGTCTGGAAAAATTAAATTTTGATTTACAGAGATAATCTTATGGCAAATATTTAGCTGCCCTAAACATAGAAGCTAAGTTTGTGTAAACAGTGAAACCCAAATACGGAGCTGAAGTGTAATTTAAGGCCTTCATCTGTGCCGAAGATTCCTAATTAAGTCATGTCAGGATCAAAGGGAAGAATATTCTTAGAATTCAATGTACTCCTTTTAGCAACAAGGAACTAGTATTAAGCAGTGCTTAGAAGTTTTTAAGTGCTCTTACATTTGATAAGACTTTGATATAAGACTGTGATTTTTAAATGTCTTTTTTCCCCCTTAGTCATTCTCTAATTCTTCATGTTATTTTTTTTTTTCAAAGATTTTCTTTATTTATTTGACAGAGAGAGATCACAAGCAGGCAGAGAGGCAGGCAGAGAGAGAGAGCGAAGCAGCCTCCCTGAGGAGCAGAGAACCCGATGTGGGGCTCGATCCCAGGACCCTGGTATCATGGCCTGAGCCGGAGGCAGAGGCTCTAACCCACTGAGCCACCCAAGCGTCCCTAATTCTTCATGTTTTTTTGAAAAGATTTGATTTACTTCTTCGTCGGGGTGAGGGGAGGAACACAAGCAAAGGGAAAGGCAGGCAGAGAGAGAAGCAGGCTCCCCGCTGAGCAAGGAGCCCAGTGTAGGACTTGATCCCAGGACACCAGGATCATGACCTGAACTAAAGGCAGATTCATAACTGACTGAGCCACCCAGGTTTCCCTCTAACTGTTCATTTTGACTAGATCTTACAGGCACAATGTGTGTGTGTGTGGCTGGAGAGAAATAATGTGTGACATTAAAATGTGATGCATGGCAGGGTCCATCGCTTCACCCTTTTGAGATGACTAATGGACATAGTATGTCTTTGAACAATTATATCCGTGGGAAGTATGGGTGAGGAAGGACTTTGGATTGGAGAATGACCTGATTTTTCTTCCTTCACATGTCAGGAAGGAGAGCACTGTGTGCGGCAGTTCTGTCCCTGGAATCAGTGGTTCATCTATGAACTGCTATGTAATTGTTATTAGCAGCAGCACCCCATTTTAAGAGCCTTACGTATAAACATGACATTGGAATCTAGTTCCTCCTTCTATCTGTTCTTGAAGAGCAGAAAAAAAACAAGAGTCACTTGAAGTTTTCCTAGTCAAAGATCAACAGTAGTTCCTGCATTTCTCTAATTCATGGGCTCTTCCCTGATGGGCAGGTGAACCTCAGCCTACTTTTAATTCTTTCCATTTTTTATCTACGTCTTGGAAGTTCTCACGTGGGGCCTTGTGTATTCTCACAAGTCAGCCCTTTTTCTGCCTAAGCTGCTAGACTAGTCCGCGTCATGCTGCTGTTGCCAAGATGCCTGCGGCGTGTGGAGAGGTCAGTGCTCTGCTCTGGGATCCTGCCTATCCACACTGGTGCTCTCCTGCAGCCACCATGCTGCTTGATCATCCCTCCTCCCGGCGTGGATGCCCCCCCAGGCATCCACCCATGTGCTGTCTTGGCCCTGATACTGCTGTAGTGTTCTGGCAGTCTGCTCAGACAGTGGGCTCGTTGTAACGGGCTGGTATAGGCTGCCATGTATGCTTATCCAGCTTCTCTTTCTCTTCGTCCGACCTGCCCTTTGGGAAACTACCCCTCCCTCTTCCATGTGGTCCAGCGGGGTTGTTCATCACTGCCCCTTGCACACATATGTCCCAAGGGGGCTCCTTAACCCAAGCTAGGATGAGGTGACTCCGTCTCCAGGAAATTTGCACCGTGATTAGAGGGACACATGCGTGGAAGGAAGTTGTTATTCCAATGGTATAGCCTCAAAGAGACTATCTACGAGATTATGACAGTGATTCTGCTCTCTGTCCTTCCTAGGTTTAGGTGGATCAGCTTTCCTTCTGTGCCTAAGATAACCAGAGTCTGTTTTGGTTGCTTAGAACCAGTTAACGGATCCTGGCACCATAGGGGAATGGCCACCTTGCTGATCAATTAGAGTTCATTGCAGCAGGTTACTTGGCCCTTAAGGAGTTAGAAGATTTATCAGATGCCTGTTGGTTATATCTACAACTTCAGTCTTTCCAGAGGATCTGCTGATGCTCTGGGTGGGTGGAGTGGGAGGCTCATTTGATGTCCTGTAATCAGAGTAACATCTTCCTCCTGCCCCGAGGCTCTATTACTGAGGCTATCTGGGACAGTGACTCTCCACAGTGGGCCCAGGGTCCTGGTGGGCAGATAATTGCCTAGAGATTTAAGTGATTTGAGAACGTATATTCTATTCAGTGTAATTACTTGACTTACAAGTTGGACAAAACTGATATGTCCCACCCCATGGTGGACTTTCTCTTTCTAGTCCTGATGGTTCCTCTTTTCAGTTTGGCTTCTGCCATTTTCTCTCCTCTTCACCAGTTTTCTCTAGTTAACTTGTGAGAGGTACCACATGAGCTCTTTCCCTAGAAGTAACCTCATCCCATGTAAATCTAACGGATATAAGTAAAACAGGTGGCAAGAGGAAGGTATTACCTAACTCCACACGACTGAATGGTTCCAAAATCACAACCCGTACCCAGCAAAGACGCCATTATAGTGTATTCGTTGAGTGATTACCAGGCTTATGTTGTGCTAACTACATTTGTACTTATTTTATTTCAGCCTCTCAACAACATGAACATAGCTAGTACTGTCTCCCTGCTCCAGTATTTTCATGTTTTATAGATGAGGAAATTGAGGTTCAGTGTTGTTGAATATGCTCCCAGGTGTTACCTGTATTCGAGTTCCTTCCATCCAGATCCAAAGCTCATTACTTCCTCTGCCATTGCTCTTCCTCAACTTCATTCTACAAATTCAAGTTATCACAGGATCAGAAGATGTAACATATTAAGTATGGCCACTGTTATAAAATAATTCACCATTTAGCAGAAGAACCAGTGTAAACACCAGCTGTAATAAGACTGTTGTTAGAGACCTTGGGAAAATGTCTTGGGAGCTTAGAAGAGGGAAAATCTATTCCATCTGGGTTTGGGTCATGAAGGAAGGTTGCTGGAGGAGATGACTTGGGGATTGGAATTTGAAGATCAAGAGGAACCTACTGGGCCTCCTCAGTCTGCTCAGGCTCTGACACTCTACATCAGGCAGCCACAGATTCCTGTCACCAGCATGACGTGTGCTTGGCATCATTAATGACTTTTAGCCTGAATTATCCAAAAAGGGAGTGGAAGGGAAGTGATCTGGAAAGAGGGAAGGAAGGGAGGAGTAGGGACAGAAAAATAAGAAAAGATTAAGGATGAAAGTGAAGAGAAAGAAAGGGCTAGGAAGGCAAGAGAAGAGAAAAAGAAAATAATGAGAAGGTGAAAATTGTGCTTAAGCTTTCTTAGTTCTTGCATTTTTAGCTAGTGCAGACCATTCTATTGCATGAAAAGTCCATAGTTCATTCTTCTACTGAGAAGGAATTAGGTTGCTTCTGACTTTTGTTCTTAATATTTGGGTTAAATTTTTAATATATATGCAGTTCTGAGAATGCCAGAAAATAAGTGACATTAGACTTCATTTTGGAACCTGTGGTCTCTCTCTTGCATATCTTCCATTTGGGAATCGACGCTACCCCATTTTTGTCTTCCTTAGGAATTATCTTGAGTTTTAGGACAAATTCATTAATTCATTTAATCTTATAAATCTATATTTAAATATTCCTGGGCTATCTCCTTGTAGACTGGATGGTTTAGATAAATGTTGAGGTTTAAAAAATGATTTGAATGTATACTTTAACGAGTAAAATAAAATTCTAAGTTTGGATTTTGTTTGTAGCTCTAATTCTCAGTGGAACTTGTATGCTTTATTAAAACTACAGAAGACTCTTGTGAGAACTGTTTTTAAGGAGTGGCTCAAAGAGTTGGAAGAGACCTGAAAGAAATAGCTAAAATTAAATATTCTTGGTTTTGTTTTGTTTTGTATGTCATCTAGAAGTTTCCTCACTTTTAATGAACACTTTCTTTCAAAAATGAGATTTTTTTTCTTAAAGATTTTATTTATTTATTTGACATAGAGAGAGAATGATCACAAGTAGGCAGAGAGGCAGGCAGAGAGAGAGGGGGAAGCAGGCTCCCCAACGAGCAGAGAGTCCAACGTGGGGCTCGATCTCAGAACCCCGAGATCATGACTTGAGTAGAAGGCGTAGGCTTAACCCACTGAGCCACCCCGGCGCCCCCCAAAATGAGATGTTTTGATAGATGTTAAATTTTTAAAATACTTATTTTTTAAAAAAATTCCAGTGTAACTAACATAGATTTATGCTAGTTTCAAGTGTAGGATATAGTGAGTCAATAATTCTATACATTACTTACCATAATTACTCACCACAATAAGTACTCTAAATCTCCTTCACCTATAGCACCCATCCCCCACTCACTTTCCCTCTGGTAAGCATCAGTTTGTTTTCTATAATTAAGAGAGTGTTTTTTGTTTGTGTCCTTTTTAATGAGTTCATTTGTTTTGCTTCTTAAATTCCATATATGACTGAAATCATATGCTATTTGTCTTTCTCTGACTGACTTCATTTAGTATTATACTTTCTAGATCCATTAGTACTATTGCAAATGGCAAGATTTTATTCTTTTTTATGGCTGAGTAATATATACATATATATGAACATATGTATATAGCTCATCTTCTTTATCCATTTATCAATGGACAGTTGGGTTACTTCCATAATACGGGTATTGGAAATAATGCTCCTGTAAACATAAGGGTGCATATATCTTTTCAAATTAGTGTTTTCTTTTTCTTCCTTCCTACCTACCTACCTATCTAGCTACTTTCTTTCCTTCCTTCCTCCCCCTCTTTTCCTTTTCTTTCTTTCTTCCTCCCCCGTTCCTTTTCTTTCTTCCTTTCTTTCTCTTTCTCTTTTTCCTTTCTTTGCCTTGCCTTTCCCTTCCCTTCCTTCCTTTCATTCTTTCCTTCTTTTCATAGATACCAGTAATGGAATTACTGGATCATATGGTAATTCTATTTTTATTTTTTAAAAATTATTCCCTTTTAAAGATTTTATTTATTTGTCAGAGAAAGAGCACAAGCAGGGTGAGCAGCAGGTAGAGGGAGAAGAGGCTCCCCACTGAGCAAGGAACCTGATGTGGAACTCAGTCCCAGGACCCTGGGTTCATGACCTGAGCTGAAGGCAGATGCTTACTTGACTGAGTCACCCAGGTGTCTCTCTATTTTTAATTTTTTGAGGAATCTCCATACTGTCTTTCATTGTGGCTGGATCAGTTTGCTTTCCCACCATAGTGCAAAAGGTTACCTTTTTCTCTACTTATTGTGCTCACCACAATAAGTACTCTAAATCTCCTTCACCTATAGCACCCATCCCCCACTCACTTTCCCTCTGGTAAGCATCAGTTTGTCTTCTATAGTTAAGAGAGTGTTTTTTGTTTGTCTCTTTTTTAATAAGTTCATTTGTTTTGGTTCTTAAATTCCATATATGACTGAAATCTAGTTGCTGGGTATGTAGCAGTCAACCAAAGAGACAAAAAGCCATTGCTTTTGTGGAGCTTACAGGTTCCTGGTGGAGACAGAGTAAGCAAGAAAACTAAGTAAGAGATATATTTTAGAATGTGATAAGTGCAGTGGGGGAAAATGAAGCAGAGGAGGCGGGTAGGAAATGTTGGGGTGTGGAGGGGCAGTTTTTTAGGTGAAGTGGTAACAAGGAAGGGCATTCTGGGCAGAGGTAGCAGGTGTAAAGGAACATGAGATGTGAGCATCCCTAGGAAGTTTAAGGAGGAGTAAGGAGGTGAGTGTGGTTTCTTAGAGTGATGAAATGAAGCATAGTAGAAGACAAGGTCGGGGTGTTAATGTGGTGGTGGGTGCAGAACATTAAGGACCTTGTAGATCACCATAGGGCCATTTGCATTTTGTGCAGAGTGAGATGGAAAGCCATCATCGCGGCCTCTGAGTACCTTATCTTCCTCACTCCTAAGGCTCTTTTTCTCCACTCCTTTACTGTTCTGTTCAAAATCTCCATTTTAAGTATCCCACTCTCTGACCATCTGCTTCCTGTTTGTTCTGTTTTATTCGAAAATCCCCAATTCAACTATCTGTGACCCCCTTTGGACCTTTTATCCATTGGCTGCAGAATTTTTCACTATTTGTTGCCTTCGCCTTGTCCTCTTTTCTGCTTTTCTTTTACAAGTAAGATTTCAAGCACATTTTATTTTACTATTTTTTGCACATAGCTGATACACAAGGTTACATTAGTTTAAGGTTTATAACATGGTGATTCAGCAATTCTGTATGTTACACTGTGCTCACTGAAATGTCCTCTCTTCTCTTATCCAGCCTAGATCCCGTATGTGTCACTGTGGTCACACCTGGCATGTGACCCTTGACTCCTGGGTATCTCTCTTCACTATTGTACTCACCCAGAAGAGGCCCAACCCTGCTTTAACCCAATTTACCTATTCTGCATCTGTCCGCTGGACTGGATACACCTCTGAGACAGAACACCCACCTATGGTGACAGTCTGTAAACTCAGAATTTATGACCTTGAATCCCAAGTGGGTCTTGAACACAGCTTGGCAATCTTAATTATTTTCTTCTTCCCATTACCATTTTTTCATGATCCCAGAAGACTATTTTCATCCTACCTACTCCCCTCAAATCTTTAACATCCTTCACTGTTTTTCATGGTTGAGTCTGGTTCTTACTTCATCGAAAATAATGAACATAGAATGCCCACTCCTGGTACCATCAAATCTTCTGACCTATCTGCATCTGTACTTTATGCTCTGTCCATCGCTCCTTTTTACAGAGGAGATGTCCTTGATGTTTCCTATGGTCAGGTACCTGTTGCTACCCAGATACTGCTCTTGGAACTGTTCCCACTCTCTCTGGCAATATGAGTTTTTTTTCCTTTTTATGGGGACACCACGCATGTTAGAATATATCCCACCTTCAAGCAAGCAAGCCCTTTCTTGACCCCATACCCTTTTTGTATTTCTTTTTATAGTAAAACTCTTCCAAAGATTGTCCATGCTTGCTGTCTCTACTTTTCTCTCTTCCTTTTCTCTCTTCCTTCTTGCTTGAATACTTCAATAAAAATTTTGTCTTCACCATGACAAGATAACAGCTTTTACCAGGGTGTCACTAATGAACCTTCTTCATTTTTTGTTTTATGTGAATCTCAGCAATGTTCACCAGTGGCTCACTGCCTTCCTGAAATAGTTTCTTCACTAGGATTCCGGAACGCCTTATTTTCCTTGATTTCCCTCCAGCTTTATTAGTTTGAAAAGTTATATATCTCTTAGTAGATTATTATTTGGTAATATTTGGAATAATGTATGCATTTTATAAAATGTTTTTTAGTATTTAACAAGAAAATTTTATGATTTAATCTTTTTAAAACTTGCTATGATGAATGTATTAATACAGATTGACTGTCATTCTTGGAATGAGCTATTTGGTTGTGGCATATTCCTACTTCGTTGTACTTACACTATTTGTTCATATTTTAATTGGGATTTTTGTTTAATAATAAAATTGTATATATGACATTTTGGTGCAATTTTTGGTCAAGTTTTATATGTGTTATACTGGTTTTTAAAAATGTTATTTCCTCTTTTCTCCATGTTCTGTGATAATTGGTTGCTTTTATAAAAATGATTCCCATTCCTTATAACTAATTCAAGTTTGAAAGGAAAAACAAAACAAAATGGAGACTCACTTTAAATTCTGTCATTTGAAAATACCTATCATTAATACTAGACATGATACCAGATATCTCTTGATGTGGATATATATTATGTTTATGGATATAAAGAACAGAGTGGCTGGAACTTGGTAGGTGCTCAATTAATGATATTTGTTTTTTGAATAAATAGAATGTTAGATGGAATAAATTTTGCAAATGAGGTCATACTAAATTGTAGATTTATTAAATTTTAATATTTATTTTTAATAACAATTAACAAGATTAATTTTACTTGATATTAACAGAAAATAAATAGTTAAAATAACTGAAACTGGGGACAGGTCAGAAATTTAGATAAAATTTTTATCACAAAATACTAATTTTTAAAAGATGCCTCGTATGGTTTTAGGAAAATAATTCAATAAAAAAGGAAGATTTGATTTATAATATTTATTTTTACTTTTTATTTACTTTTACTTAACTTTTAGGTAATGATGACTGATGGCAATTTAACAGTTTCTATCTTCACCTCAATATTTTTTGTTAATGTTTTGTTATTTTAAGTCCTCATATTTATTTTGCTTACTTTCTGCTCTTTACTCATCATATCTAAGTTTGCCTTAGCTTTTTTTTTTAACTTTTTTTTTTTTTTTAAAGATTTTATTTATTTATTTGTTAGAGAGAGAGAGCACGCAAGCGAGCACAGGCAGGCAGGCAGGCAGAGGCAGAGGGAGAAGCAGGCTCCCTGCGGAGCAAGGAGCCCGATATGGAACTCGATCCCAGCGTAGACCTGAGCCAAAGGCAACCGCTTAACCAACTGAGCCACCCAGGCATCCCTTGTCTTACCTTTATTAACATAATTTAATATTTTCAGTATTCACCACTGATCCTTTTAGCAGGCCTTCTTCATTCATCTCAGTTGCTTTGTTTCCATTATTTAGTGGAATTTGCAAGACAGTCTAGTGAGTTGTAGCTTCACTTCATTATCATTAATCAAGCTCTTCATTGGCTAGGTTCTTGATATTTCACATTCCCTCAGAACTTTGCATATATGGTTAATATCATTTTCTGGTAGTGTATGCTTCCATGGAAACATCTAAGACTAGCCTGTTTATTTTATTTTAAAGATTTTATTTATTTATTTGACAGAGAGAAAGAAATCACAAGTAGCCAGGGAGGCAGGCAGAGAGAGAGGGGGAAGCAGGCTCCCTGCTGAGCAGAGAGCCCGACACAGGGCTGGATCCCAGGACCTGAGATCATGACCTGAGCCAAAAGCAGAGGCTTAACCCACTGAGCCACCCAGGTGCCCCATATTTTATTATTTTTTTAATGATACCATGGAGTTTCCGTTGGAGGGGAAGAACTGGGTTCATTTCATCTCCACTCACCCATCTTTTGTCCAGAGCTGTTCCCATTCTATCTGGTGACAAAAAGGAAACAATAGGGCTTCTCTTTGATTCTGGTTCTGTTAGAGTAGACAAACATGATCTGTGACTCCTAGTTAAATTTGAATTTCAAATAAACAATGAACACCTTTTTAGTATAAGTATATCCAAGTGAAACTGGGTGTGCTATAATTCTATTTGTTAAATCGGGCAACATTAGGTACCCTTGGTAATAGGTTGGTTTTCTTTGCCTTTGTTAGGGTTTGAGTGGGTGATGAAAGCCTAAATGGGGGCATTTCAGTGTTTCTTCTGTCCCCTGCCTTACTGTTTCCTCAGAAGACTTTTTTTTTTTAAGATTTTATTTATTTATTTGACAGAGAAAGAGGTCACAAGCAGGCAGAGAGGCAGGCAGAGACGGGGAAGGAAGCAGGCTCCCCTCCCAGCAGAGAGCTCCATCCCAGGACCCTGGGACCATGACATGAGCTGAAGGCAGAGGGTTAACCCACTGAACCACCCAGGCGCCCCTCAGAAGATCTTCTGTCATTAATATTCTCATTTGTTTTCAGTTATCCTTTGGGGATAAGGGAATAATTAGGTCTGAATAGAACTGATAGCTTCCCTGTTCTATAGAGACAGTACCTTCCCTTCTTCAACCATCTCACTGGCAACTTGCAGGAAAGTGACAAGGGCTTCTGCCATCTTTGGAACTGTTTTGTCCGTCTTTCCAGGGAACATCATTGTCTCTCAGTTTGCTTCTCTGTGAATTGGGGCTGTTAGTGAGAATTCTAAGTATATTTTAACTTATCTTTCCCTTGTGATATGGGTCAAAGCCATGCTGTGCCAGGATACATCATAACAGAATCTTTGCCTCTTTTCTTTTAGACATTTATGGCAGGGATTTGGACTCTAGTTTACTTGACTTGCTTGTGAATGTTTCTGTGTGCATGTTTATTGGTTTTCACTGTTTTTTTTTTTTTTCCCTTCATTTTGGGGGAAGATATATATCTGTGACTGCCTCCATTCTACCATTTTTAGTAAAAATGAGTGTAAATAACACAATAATTATCCCAGCCTGAAAGTTTGAAATGTTTCACTCATAAACTTGCCTGAACTTAATGTTTTTGTGAGAATTAGAAAACTCTGGACATTTTTCCATGAAAACTTTGGAATTTTTCCATGTTTTGGTTTTATTTTTCTGTTTTTTGAGGGTTTTAACATTTTTACAAAAAAATGTACAAACTATTCTTTTAAAATTATTTTAGCTTATATTTATTATATTTTCCTTTTCATATTCTTACATTTGTGTTTCTGTGTTTTCTCCCTTTCCAAAATCTTTGGTAGTGTAGTGGTTTTGCCTCCTGTATTTATTCACCCTCCTAAGAGACTAGGTTTTATATTTAACAGTTCTACTTTTTTGTTTTCTAATTTATTGCTATTATTTAATTATTATTTTCTTAAGTTGATATTTATCAATGTGCAGGCACATATCTTGAGTCTAATGAAACTTTACCTTTGCATACAGCCATATAAGCACTCCACAGGCCAATTTATAGAACTTTCCATTACCTCAGAAAGTTTCTTGTGAATTTTTCTTATCAACACTACCCCTATCCCCCAGCAAGGGATAATTATTCTGCTGATTTCTATTGCCATAAATGAGCATGGGCTATTCCTGAACTGATAAATCAGTATTATACTGGGGCTCTGGCTTCTTTTGTTCAACATAAAGTTTTCAAAATTCATTTATGTTACTGAGTATATTTACTTAAAATTTTTATTTTTATGCTGACCTTATGTAGGTTTTGTCATTTTCTAATTCAAGTGTGATGGTTAAGTTGTTTTTTGTTTTTGTTTTTGTTTTTGTTTGTTTGTTTGTTAACATGATTCAGGTCATCGATTTCCTTGTGGTGCAATATTATTTTCCCCCTTGGTTTTGGTAAGTATTGCCAGTGCCTTAATCAGTGATTGTAAGTTAACCATTTTATTTAACCGCTCATTGTCTCTGATTGTTTGTTTATGGAGTTGGAAACTTTAAATATCATGATTTTTGTAACCCAGTAGAGGTCGTGATGATTGATGAGATACTGTAAGTTCACCAGATGTCCTCATCCATAAAGAAAGCCCAGCACTCTGCATACTTGGCTAAAATTTCTAATTGTTTGCATTTCAGAAATTGGATTTCTGGATCCTGCTGGTAGTCAGTCCAAAGGGAAGTTACAACTTTTTTCTTTTTTTCCAAAAAAATGTGAAGATTGACAACAAAGTGGGGAAATGAAAAAAGTTGAAGTTATGATTTACTTTTCAAGATAACATATTTTGGCCAAACTAGATTACATTAACTGAACAAACAATTAGATTCTTTATACTTTTTTTGGTCTTAAGAGTTCTCTTCCAGAATTTATTTATTTATTTATTTATTTCAGTTTAAGTTTTCATGCCACTTAGTGATGAGAGTATTATTCTGGTCTTCAAACCGAAGTCTGAATTCGTAGTCATCAGAAGTTCAAGGAGCTTTTTATGTGTTTCTCTACGGGTATGTCTTGTTAAATTATGTTTTTAATTTTCATTTTGGGGGGGCACCTGGGTGGCCCAGTGGGTTAAATCCTCTGCCTTCGGCTCAGGTCATGGTCCCAGGGTCCTGGGATCAAGCCCTGCATCGGTTCTTTCTGCTCAGCAGGGAGTCTGCTTCCTCCTCTCTCTCTCTGCCTGCCTCTTGCCTCCTTGTGATCTCTGTCTGTCAAATAATTAAATAAAATCTTAAAAAAAATTTTTTTTTTTCATTTTACGATTTACAGTCTTATACTAGATATTCTCTCTGCCTGGAATGCTTTCATCCCATGATCACAGCTGGCTGGCTCCCTGTTGTTCAGTAGACCTTGGAGAGACCTTCCTTGATGATCTGTCTAAAATAGCCCCTGATCTCTCCTTTTCCCCTTTTCTGTGTTAAATCTCTGTGTAGCACTATGGTCCTTGCGTATTTTCCTTTCCTTTCTTCCCTCCTTCTTTCTAGTTTTAGATGTTTGTCCGAGTTGAGATGTTTGTCTCCCAACTGCTCATGGGATGGTGTAAATGCCAAGGAGTTGGAAACTTGTCTGTGAGAGTCACCTCTGTTTCCAGTGTTTAGAGGAGGACCCAGAATAGGTCATTGTGAGACGTTAAATGAGTTAATGAGGAATGAATTGGAAGTCCCTGATTATTCCAATGAATACAATATTAAAGGAATTATAATTAGTGAACATTCTATAAAGCATCATTTAATATTTGAATGAGTGTCTGAATGGTGAACTTCTGTGTCCTTAGGAAGATGTTTCTTTGATCCCTTGTGTAAATGTTTAATAATTCTTTGTCATTGAAACAATTTGCTTTTTCCCAACATACAGCTTCTCTCTTGATGCCATTCTTCAGTTTATTCTGAGCTCAGTCCCTTGCTCTTTTCTTACTTTAACTGGGCACATCTAAAATATGATTATTAAAAAAGATGGCTATAAAGGAAAAAGATAATAATAAATGGCTGTGGTTCTTCTCATATAACAAGAGTAACCTAAAACAATGATTAATTAATTAATTAATTTGCATGTTGAATTGCCTTATATTTTGGCAATTAACATACTCAGGTGATAAATTCATGCTTATGATGTGCTGGGCACTGGGGATACACAAATGAGAAACGTGAAGTTCTTACCTTTGGGAAGCTCACATACGGTTGCGGAAGATAAACTTTTTTTTTTTTTTTTTTGTAAGATTTTATTTATTTATTTGACAGAGATCACAAGTAGGCAGAAAGGCGAGCAGAGAGGAAGGGAAGCAGGCTTCCTACTAAGCAGTGAGCCCAATGCAGGGCTCAATTCCAGGACCCTGGGATCATGACCTGAGCTGAAAGCAGAGGCTTTAACCCACTGAGCCACCCAGGCACCCTGATATACACTGTTCTTGAGAATTGCATGGACGTTCACAAAGAAGGGATGAGAAGAACATTCTTAAGCATGTGCCTGAGGTCTCTAAGGCAGCAGGTTCTAACCAATTCCAAGCCATTCTGCAACAGATGCCTACCCTGTGCCGGTACTTCTACGCAAGGGGGATGCTTCTTAACAGTATCTGGCATATGGGTCTCACTCAAAAAATATTCAGTGAATAAATAATAACTTTGTTCTTTGGATGACAAAGATCCATCAAGAGTTTCCTAGTGGGTATACATGAGTAATCATTTTGTTTGTTTGTTTGTTTTTTGTTTATTTATTTAATTTTTTTTAAAGATTTTATTTATTTACTTGACAGACAGAAATCACAGGTAGGTGGAGAGGCAGGCAGAGAGAGAGAGGAGGAAGCAGGCTCCCCTCTGAGCAGAGAGACCAACGCCAGGCTCGATCCCAGGATCCTGGGATCATGACCCTAGCCGAAGGCAGAGGCTTAACCACTGAGCAACCCGGGAGCCTGTTTGTTTGTTTTTTAAATGCTCACATGGATATGGGGATGGGAAGACCTAAATTTGGCAAGAGCCTGGTCCTTGTGGGACCTGTGGGGATAATCCAGGGAATCAATGACTCTGGCTTTTCCTTGGCGGATCTGAGCTGGAGCTCTCGAAGCACATATGTAAAATAGGGGGGTGTGCTGGATTCAGGAAAAAGAAATATGGAGTAGAGGAAGGGACAAGCACTGTTTTGTTCAAGAACCAGAAGCCAATGCCTTTTGCATTAGAATCATTGGGTTGTTATTGTTACTCTCTTAAGTTACAGCTTAAGAGAAATGAAACCTGATTTTCTCTAAGACCTGGTATTTGTCTCTTGGCTCCTGCTCTAGGGCAATTTGGTTTCTTAATTGTTTTTTTGTTTTTGTTTCCTAAGAAAGAAAGATGCTGCTCTATCCTCCTTCAGTAAGAACTTGTCTGTGATGGAAAATTGTCTCCCCTAGAACTTTTCCTACACTGACAGAGATTGAACTCAGGGCAGAATCCATTTGTCAGGGCAAGTTTGGTAAAAGGACTCTTGCTTTCCAGGCTGCCGCTGAAGTCTCTCCATTTAAGATTCTGTGGTGGTGCCCATCTGCAAGGTAGTGTTGCTTCCTGAATCTCAGTCAGGTAAAACCTCTCGCATATATGAGAGGTCCCCATGATATGATTAATGCTGTTTTTTATTTTTATTTTATTTATTTATTTTTTAAGATTTTATTTATTTGACAGACAGAGATAACAAGTAGGCAGAGAGACAGGCAGAAAGAGACAGGAAAGCAGGCTCCCCGCTGAGCAGAGAGCCCGATGCGGGGCTCCATCCCAGGACTCCGGGATCATGACCTGTGCTGAAGGCAGAGGCTTAACCCACTGAGCCACACAGATGCCCTAGATTAATGCTGTTTTTTAAATGAAACTTTAGATTCAGCAAAATGTATTAAAAAATTAGGCTGATTCTAAGCAAGCGCAGTTAAGGAATCACAGATTTTGTGTGCTACGTTTTTTCCTCCTGATGGACGTTAGCATTAATTCCTAACCCATA
Source organism: Mustela nigripes (assembly GCF_022355385.1). Classification (NCBI taxonomy): domain Eukaryota; kingdom Metazoa; phylum Chordata; class Mammalia; order Carnivora; family Mustelidae; genus Mustela; species Mustela nigripes. Next base: position 29,167,356 of record NC_081563.1, on the reverse strand, counting down.
AACAATGTATGTTCTCTTATCGGATAAAATGATCTTGTGTTTCCCTAATGGCATAGGACTTCCATTTCAGGAAACTCTGGCATAGTGTTTCCAAGCTGCCACAAACCTTTGTGAGCCACAGCTCCTGCTAAAATCTAGAGATGAGTAAAAAAAAATTTAAAAAAAAAAAAAAAATCTAGAGATGAATAAAGAATGGTGGAGGGGGCCCCCTACCTCTGCCCCCGGCAGCTGTTTCAGTCTGCTGATCTATTTGAGGGGAAGTAATAGGGTCCCTGTGGATGAGGAGCCAAGAGTACACATTTATCTTCCCAGAAAGAGGAAGGTAAGCTCCGGTTTTGGTGTGACCAAGGAAGACATGGTACCAGAGGCTGAGAGATAAGCTACAAAGAATGCCACAGGAGGGGGCGGTGTACAATGCTGCAGGTGGTGTGGGATTCTGGGAGGAACTCATGATGCATAAGAGGTCTGGGGTTTCTCTGAAACCCTGCCCCCCACCGTGGGATCTTAACTACTGGGAATTACCAGATCTCCAGGAAACTGGGGCTTACCCAACCATGTTGGCCAAAAGTGAAGGACATACAGCTTTTATAGCTCCTGTTCCAGTGAAAAATCAAGATTCTCAGGGACCGAGCCATCACTTTGTTACATGTGTTTTGAAAATTGAAAAGTGGAGAAAGTCTACAGCTTTTAGCTGCCAGCACAGGAAGAATTCAGAATGACAGAAATGTAGTTACAATGGCACTTCAATTAATAAAGCCCATGGGAAACATGACCTTTTACAAGGAAATCATCATGTTTGAGAAAATACAAAACAAAAACAACTATAAATCACAAAGTTGCTGTACGTGCTTTTATTTGACTGAGGAAAACCGACCCAACACACCCACAATGAAAAATCCAAGCAATCCACCAGAAACCTCTCTTTTGCAGCTTGTGTTGTTTCCTCATAGTTTAAAGTAGAGAAAGAATTCTTTGAGCAGAAATTCCTTTGAATATCCAGCCTCGTCTTTCTGCATTTGCCCCAGCAAAAGCCCACTGGCTCCAGCGTGCCCACTGGCTCCAGCGTAACCCCTGCCTGAATTCCCAGGTTATTCCCTCCTCTTCCCCCCATGGGCAGGACCTCCTTTCATTTCTTCTTCTTCCTCATTGAAGTTGAGGAGAGCCTTGAAATCCAAACCATTTATCCTCATTGGTTATTGATTTATTATATTTTAACTCAGCATTTCTGTGAATATGCCTCAGGGACTACAGTTTTCTTAGATGTCAGTGAGTGCTTTATAACCAAAAGGAAAAAGTTGCAGGTCAGATTAATTTGGAAAAATGGGGGATGGAACACTTAAATGGACTTCTCAGAAACTTTATTGGGTAAATGTAAATCGATTAGGATAAGAAGGGTATATAGCATGCTCTGCTTCCCAAACTTATTTGATCGTGGTAGAAATTTATTTTTGAGCATCTCTGGGAACTTAAATTTGTCTAACATACTCTGGAGAATGCTGTTTTAGCTGAAACACATCTAAGTATGCCTAAGCAGAGTGTATCTAAACAATCTGTTTACATTTTACTCCTATAGTAGGTTGACTAGTGGCCCTAAAAAAAATGGGTCTAAGTCCTAACCCCTGGAACTTGTGAATGTGGTATGATTTGGAAATAAGGATTTTACACAGGTAATTAAGGGTCTCAAAATGAGATCATCTGAGTTTTAGGGTGGGCCCTGAACCTAATGACAGTGTCCTTATAGGAACACAAAAGGAGAGGACACAGAAAGAACACAAGGAGAAGGAGGTCCTGTGAAGAAGGAAGCAGAGACTTGTGGTACCATAGCCAATGAATGCCAGGAACCAAAAGAGCTTGAAAGGCTCAAGGAGGGATTTTTCCCAGGAACCTTCATTGGAAGCACGGCCCTAATGACACTGATTTTGGACTTTTAGTCTTCGGAACTGAGAGGGAATAAATTGGTCTTGTTTTAAGCCTCTTGGTTTCTGGTAATTTATTGTGGCAGCCCTAGAAAAGTAGTAAGTAGTATAATGCCATTTATTTCTAATTGTGGAGTGTGGCAACTAAGGCTTACTTTTTATTTTTTAAGAATAGATTAGGCATCAGAGAGCAGCAATGGACAGATATTTTTGAAGGCAGAGACAGACCCTTTGTTTTGATCCCTGAAAATAAAGTTGATTTCATCTTTTGATTTGGTTGATCGGTGGGCGGGAGGGTAGGTATATTAGAAGAAATAACCGTGATTTCTATTCAATAGACAGTTTCCTTCCTTTTGGGTCCCTTTCCGTTGTTTTCCTGTCTTGGTAATGGGCTCCTGCGTTCGTCTGTTATGATGCAAGGTAATGCTCCTGCATTCATCTGTTTCCACGCCTTCCGTCAGTTTCCACACCTGAGCAGTCAGAAACTCTGAAGATGGTAACTGACAAGTACTGCTCTGGTCCATCCTCTTACTCATCTCTTTAATGCAGCACCTGAGTCCAGGCTTCATCAGTTCTTGTCTGGGCTCCTAGAGCGCCTAACTGCCCTCCATGTATTTACTTCAGCTGTACTCCAAAACATTTTTATTCCCCAAGCATGTTATGTATCCTCTTCTCTTCCATCATTTTAAATACTGCCCACTTAGATGGCCTCCCACTTCATCTAAAATGGTCTTTTTAGATGAAGACCAATATCCTTAATATGGGCAGCAAGGTTTGCTATCACCTGATCTCTGACTCCCTAAACTCATCTCACACCCCTTTTCCCTCTGCTCTCTTCTCCTTATTGTAGAGGATAGAAGGAGTCTGTATTTTTGAACCCACACTTAACTTCCATGCCTGCCTCCACAGCCATCTTTTCATGAACTCAGAGAGTAAGCATGGGTTGGTGAAGGAAGGAAGCTAACACAATAGCTGTTGAAGAAAGCCTCTTTGCCTCTGGAGGTTCTTTGGTCATTATTTATATGGGACAAAAATATCCTTGCACTGTGGGTCCGTTCTGATAGTCTCTATACATAGAGAGCTCTTTCCTGAATCCCCTTTTCCTGAATTTCCCAAGGAACTTCATCCTTTCAAGTTCCTGACAGTCTCGATCAACCACTAAACACTGTCCATGACCATCAGGACATGATGAATTTAGAATTCATAAAACTCAGAATTTATATATTCTCACCTTAGGTCTTGTCTGCTTCTAGGCAAAGTAACCCGCAGCAAGAGCTACTCGAAGACCTACTCTGTGCTATAGTCTGCTTCTGGTGCCAGCGGTATGGACAGAAGTGTCTCTAGGTCAGGCTTAAATGCCTTCTTGGTTAAGTGATCATAGAGCATGTTTTCCTGAACTTTAAAAGTAGGCTCACGGAAAGGTGGTTACATAGTCTTCAGGAGCAGCTAAAGCAGCAAAGTGAGCCGCCTGCTTAGGCGTTTAGGACGTGCTAAGCCTGATCTCATGGACACCATGTCCACCTGATAACTGGGTGCCGCTGGACTTACGTACATTTGTGGGTTGTTAAAAATCAAAGAACAGATAGTTCGCATGTCTCCTGGTTTTCCATTATAAGATAGTCTTCGGACACCTGGGTGGCTCAGTTGGTTAAGCAGCTGCCCTCGGCTCAGGTCATGATCCCAGCGTCCTGGGATCGAGTCCCACATCGGGCTCCTTGCTCGGCGGGGAGCCTGCTTCTCCCTCTGCCTCTGCCTGCCATTCTGTCTGCCTGTGCTCTCTCTCTCTCTCCCCCTCTCCCTCTCTCTGATAAATAAATAAAATCTTTAAAAAAAAAAAAAAGATAGTCTCTACCAGGGCTCCATTGCAAGTCAAGAATGGTTTCTTAAAATGTGAATAGTTATTTAACAGAGTACGTGATTCTACTGTAAAATTCATGAGGCCATTTCCCCCAGTGGAGAGAACTGTAGTCTCCTTACAATATACTCTTCTGCTACAGACAGTCTAAATAGCTTTGGATCTTCTGGGTCACAACACCAGGGGACCCCCCTGGGTCCCACTGACTGCACACCCTTTGGGAGCTCCCAGTTAGTGGCATAGAGAGAATCCTGGTATGGGTCTTTTTTTCTTCCCTCTTTCCATCCCTGTTTCCTTCCTTCCAACCCCTTTGCCTTTCTACCTTCCCTGCTACTTACTGAGCTCTCTCTGTTGCAGTCGGCCCTGCCTAACCACGGAAAGAAACTGTCTCCTTCTTCCTTCTCAGACTTAATGCTGTCCTTGCCCTTTTCTCCTTATACCCCAAGACTCCCAGATATAACTTTTATAATTCTGTCGCTTTTGACATTATAGTTAGCACTTAATTCATTTTTTTTTAGTACTGTAACTCTTCTTTATTCTGGAGTTCTGGAACACATCGTTGACTCTGCTACATCGTTTGACCTTTGTCAGAAACTTTCTAAGTAGAAAAAGTGTGTGGAAGCCACATGTCCTCTTTGCTAATGGCAGTGTCACAAATTAAGCTGAATTTGCCTTGGGATTTGGGTCGCTGCTGCAACTGGTTCTTGGGACACGTAATAACTGTAGGGAGCCAGGATTTTTGCTTTATTCTTATTTGAGAGATGTTCCCTCTGAGAGCAGGACATATGTTTCTTCCTATCATAAACCTTTTCTCAGGAAGGGCTTGATAGGTCATTTGGTCCATTGCACCAGCAAGACCATATCTCAGGAGGAAGGATGCTCTCTGGCATCCGAGCCCAGCTGGTTTAGAAGCCTGGAGACATGGCCTTGCCCTTGTTTCTTGGGCAGCACTAGATTCATGGCTTCACTCTTTGTGGGTTTACCAAGTTATTACACTTCATTTCTCTTTTGAAAATTCCTCCTCTTTCTTAATTTCTCTTCGGACAAAATGCCATCTCCCATTACATTTCGTTCTCACATATTTATGGACTAATTTCATGTGCTTCTCATTTTTTAGGAACCACTCAGCTGCCCTTGTTTATCTTCCTGGGAACTATCATTTCCCTTATTATAGCATTTTTTATTCCTTGTCACTCTTTTCCCTCACTTTAGACATAATTCTGTAACCTTCCGGATCCCTAAACTTGGTACTTCATGCTCAGAGCAATCTCAGTAGATGCATGCAGTTATTTTTCTTTTTTTTTTTCCTCAGTGGAAAAAGAATTTTGTACATGTACTCAAACAGTGGTGTTTATTCTCCTCCCTGGCAGAGCTCATAATAGAAACTTCTTTCTAATTTGCTATTCTTGTTTGCCTCTCAGTGTCTTTTTTCATTATTAGTTCCCTATGTCCTCTGGTCCCTTGGGCATCACAAGCTTCTCTGTTGAATGAGTTAGCATTTTTCACGTTGAGTTTTATATAGCTACAGCTTGCTTGTGTTTCCAAACTTATTTGATGTTTTCGTATTATTTTATCTTTGCTTACTGTTATTTGCAACATCCCTCAGATTAGTAATATCAGGAAAATCTCACTAACTTGCTGATAACTCTTGCTCCCAGATCTTTATTAAGATACAAAGATTTAACACCATTTCCTTGGCACCCAGCTAGTCATTTAGCTTTCACACCAGTCTTTGAGCCAAAATGAGAAAGGACCCTGGAGGTGTGTCTGTCAGTTCTATTAATATTCTACCTTGCGTGCCTTCTGAATCTGCTGATTTATACATGCTCCTTAGATTTTCTAACTCTTCTTTCACTTCTACTTTTCTATAAGAAACTCTGTCATTTATTCAATGTCTATATGTAGAGTCTTTCAAAGTTAAAGATGGATTCCCCCATCTCCACAAGTTGTTGTAGAAGGTGGGGGTTACCAACATGTATTGAATTCTTATTATCTATTTTAATCCCCTTAATATTATTTTATTCAATGGGCAGCACTCCTGTTTTTGTATATTTTGAAGCTGACTGCAGAGAACTTAAGTAACCTTATTACTGGCACACGGTGGAGAAGTGGCTGGGCTGGAATTTGAATACAACCAACTGTAGAGGGTCAGTCCGTCAGGCGGCCATGTTGGTCTGTGGTCTGTTGGCTCTTTGCCAACGGTTCTGGTGTATGTGGTGGAAGCTGAGATAAAATATTTGGTGACAGAGTAGTTAGGTTGCCACTGAGGGTGAAGCTACCATGATATGCTCTGGAAGGATTTCAGGAATCTTATAGGGAAAGGTGATGCAACCCTAAAAAGCACCTGTGTGGCAGCCTTTTCCTTTTGTGACCTCCCTTGGTGACCTCTCATCACTCCCTACAACTTAACGCAGACCTTCTGACTAGAAGGTGGCTCCCTGTGTCTGCTGCAGTGAACTTTCAGCCTGTTTAACAGAGGACCACCTTGGGATATGGTATCATTCTTTAAGGATCATGGCTCTCTTTTCCTACCCTGTCTCTGGTGGGCCATGAATTTGGAAAGACAGCCATTTCACTTTCTCAGGAGAAAGCTAGCATACAGCAGTGTGACGAAGGGCGCAGAGACAAGTCATGGTGAGTGTATAAAAGATTGACTTTAGTGAACTCGAGGGAGGAATTTTGTCCAAATGGACTCAGTATCTTGGACAGTCTCCCTGTTAGGAGTCTGGCTGGAGCTACTCTGTGGGATTCTCTCCGTCACACATCCTCTCCGCAACAGACCTTTCTCTTAAGACTTACATCTGATGGTTGGGTGGGGGCTTGTAGAGCCTGCTTGCCTGGGGCCTGGGACTTGCTGGCCCAGCCCTCTACCTTCCTCGTTGCCCCAAACAACTGTTTGGAACTAAGCCAGTGGAGCTGGATTCCTGATTATCCTGCTAACCCAGAGGAGAGGTCAGGTGGATCAAGGGTTGGTCCTTTGGAACAAGGGGGGAACCAGGGGCCACATGCCAGAGATGTGTTCTTTTTTTTTTAAAAAAATTAATTAATTTATTTATTTTTAAAATATTTTATTTATTTATTTGACAGAGAGAGATCACAAGTAGGCAGAGAGGCAGGCAGAGAGAGAGGAGGAAGCAGAGAGCCCGATGCGGGACTCAATCCTAGGACCCTGAGATCATGACCCGAGCCAAAGGCAGCGGCTTAACCCACTGAGCCACCCAGGCGCCCCAGAGATGTGTTCTATAAGAGCCACCTTAAGGTTTGTTTCAATTACAGTGGCTCAGCTAATTAGCATATGCAGTTAAATTCACTCTCCTGGAGTATTGTGTTGAGCATTCGAAGTGATAGAAGTGTCCCAAAAAGGCTGCTAGATTTAGTGAAGAAAAATATAGGATACCTCGTTAATTTGAATTTCAGATAAACAGTGCTTTTTTAGTGTATGTTCTGAATACTGCATGGAAACTCTTCCTGGGCTGCCCTGGGACCTCGTGGGAGACGGGTAAGTGGCACAGCTGCAGCGGCCGTCTTCCACCCTGATGAGCTTGAAATATGGCATGGGACGTGTTTATAGTAAAAAAGTTATTTGTTGTTTATCTGAAATTCTAATTTAGCTAGGCATCCTATATTTTATTTGGCAACGCTAGTCCCAAAGGCAGATGCCATAACGCAAGCAGTAAACCCTTCACTGGGAGGAGGATCAACTCCCGACCCGGGGGGAATCTCTACAGCAGTACCGGGCTTTCCCTCATAAGGGGCCAGGGGAGCGCTATGAGGTTGAAAAAGCTCAGATAATGTGGAACTTCTGCTGGATTCTAAGACTCTCCAGGACTTCAGAAGGCAGAAATAAGGTGTGCTTGGAGACGGGAGTGGATTTGAGGTGGGCCAAGAGACCTGAGTGAAGGTCCACACCTTTGCTTCGCGTGGGGGGAACCTCAAGACACTGCCGAAGGCTGATGGGTAGGGCTGTGGGAGAATGAACCGGGGAAGGCCTGAAGGGAAACGGATTTTGAACTCTGGTCTGTTGTTCGTGTGGAGACTTTAAAAATTGAACCAGAAGGGAGGTGGGGGTGCCTGGGTGGCTCCCTCAATTAAGTGGTTAGGCATCTGCCTTTGGCCTCTGGCTCACGTCATGATACCAGAGTCCCAGGATAGAGCCCCCACATCGGGCTCTCTCATCAGAGAGCCTGCTTCTCCCCCCAACCCTAACCCCACTCCTGCTCTCACCCACGTGCATGCTCTCTCTAAAATAAATAAAATCTTTGAAAAAGTCTTTTTTTTAAGCCATGGGGAAGAAACACTGTGATCGTATGTTTGGAAGATCACAGTTTCCTATAGGAGGAAGCTGAGGCAGAGAGAGGTTAAGTAATTTTCCCAGTGCCAGACTTGCGGTGAGGAAAGGGGAAAGGCCATGTGCATATGGTGAGACCTTACATATGAAAACCTGGCCTTAGGGTTTATTATTATTATTATTATTATTATTATTATTATTATTTTCTTTGTGCTCTTTCCCTAGATTGCATAGAAGTGGTGCAAGTGGCAGAGTTGTAAGTCGACAGCCTCTCCCCTGAGCGCACTTGGCTTCCGTCTTGGCCCCTTTCGATATTTGGAGCTTAGGAAACAAAATTCAGTAGCTCCTGAGAGTATGTGATCGCTGGGATGACAGCGAGGAAGTACATATGCACGTGCTTTAGTCCAGCCTGACCTGTCCTATCCAGGAGGGCCGTGGCCGCCTTTCCTCCTGCAAGAGTCAGGTTTAGTTTAATCTGCTAAATTGTTATCATGACCAATGTAGACCCTCCCCCAGCACCCGCCCCCCCATCTCTATTTCAAAGGGATGTGTAGTGGAATAAGAATGTGACCTCTTAGCTAAGCACTGCCAACGTTAGAACTGTTTGCAGTTCTAAATCTGTGAATTTTGTAGTGATTCTGCTATTTCTGCCTCAGGACAAAGGGCAGTGTTTTCAAGGAAGCTGCTTTGAGGCAGCTCTTTCGTTCGGGCCAAGCTCATATTTCTGTGTCAAATTAACATCAAGAAAACATGAGCAAATACCCATCCTTGTAATTTTCTGGGAGACTGAGATTGCTTTCACATACGTGTTTATAATTTTGGTTTTCATACACAGGTTTATATTTTGTTCTTTCTGCATTAACTAATAAATTCTTGTTTTCTGGATATGCCAGGCTATAAAATCACCTGTCAGGGGTGCTTTAGTAGGGATTCAGGCATTAGAGGAGATGGTGTACTGAATGACTTTCCATTTATGAGATTCTGTTATTCTATTTCCTTGGTGACTCAAAATCAAATTATACACTGATTTGCCCATAGTGCTCAAAAATTGTAGTTGACAGAAAGAGGGCTTACAAATATTGATTTATCACACATTCTGTTTTGGACACTTAATCAAGTGATATATTACTGAAATTTATATTTCAATAATAATGATTTAATTGCTTAGGAACTGTTTAAATAATGTAGGTGGGTGAAGATTTCAGACGATTCTCCATGCTTTGGGCTGTCTGAAAGATTTCAATGTTAAGACCAGGAAAGAAAGAGATATCTAATACAGGTGTCATTCAAGTAAGATAAAATAGGATGCAAAAGTCTTTCTTTCTTTTTTTTTTTTTTTAAAGATTTATTTATTTATTTATTTGACAGAGAGAGAGAGAGAGATCACAAGTAGGCCGAGAGGCAGGCAGAGAGAGAGGAAGGGAAGCAGGCTCCCTGCTGAGCAAAGAGCCCGATGTGGGACTCGGTCCCAGGACCCTGAGATCATGACCTGAGCCGAAGGCAGTGGCTTAACCCACTGAGCTACCCAGGCGCCCGCAAAAGTCTTTCTTAAATGGTGGCCAGTGGTCTTGATAATTCGGAACAGCTGCGGAGCTTAAAAAAATATATAGGTTGCTAGACCTCACCCTGAATATTCTGATTCAGTAGATCTGGGGTATGACATTGGAATCCTCTTCTCCCTCAAGAAGGCGGGGCTCTGACCTTCTACCTGCTTAACAAAAACTGAGCACCCCGACACTTGCCAGTGTCTGTGAGTACGCATGTGGGCTGGGGTGATCCCGGGAAATAGTTATTTCTCAGAGTCCCAGACACAATCTGGGGCAACCCCTCTCCTCAGTGTCCAATGATTTCCTTTTTTTTTTTCCCTAGAACCCCACCCTCACGGTGCCAGATGTCATGCATCTCGTACACTGTTTCTTCCTGATGCTCTCTCCCTTCTCCCCAGGCATCAGTAAAATTAGAAATCCACCCATTAAAAAATATTTTTTTCCTTTGTGCCATACCTTCCTTCCTGAGCCCAGCCTCACAAGTAAGCCTTAAAATGGCAGATGGGATCTGGAAGAGAAAGACTAACTTCCTGTCTTGGGCCATTTGGGCAGCCATAACAAAAGACCACAAACCGGGTGGCATTTAAATAGCAGAAATTTATTGCTCAGAGTCCTGGAGGCTAGAATTCCAAGATCAGGGTGCCAGCATGGTCAGGTGCGGGCTCTCTTTGATCTCTACAAACTTCTGTCCTCATCTGGTGAAAGGGGCTAGGGAGCTCTGTGAGGTGGTATTTGTTATCATTGATTGTCGTTATTGTTTTAAGTACTAATCCTGCTCAGGAGGGCTCCACCCTCCTGACCTAATCATGTCCCCAAGACCCCTACCTCCTAATGCTGTCACCTTTGGAGGTGAGAATGTCAACATACGAATTTCGGGGGAACCCACAGACATTCAGACCGTAGTGCTTGCCATTGCGTGTTACCAAACTGGAAGGTCTTTCTGGGATTCTGTGTGTATTTCAGGAGCTCCATAGATCTGCAGAATCTTTTCATTTTATTGTTGGGTCAATAGGTCCTTCCCATTCCTGGCAGCTTGAAATTAGTCAGCAAGGATTTTTTGCATGTTTTTGGGCTCTTCCCCAAACTACAAAATACATCGCTCCCACAATGCATCCTGTTTTCCAAGTTAGAGATGATTCCTGGCCCAGTCTAACTTCAACTGACAAAGGTGTTTGAAAGCCTGTGTTGACTTTGTTTGTTTACCTTTTGGTTCAGGTTTCACTTCTTTCTTAGTAATTGCTTTTGGAAAAGACACTTAACAGAAAAGCAAACTGTTGCACCTAAAGATTGATTATACCTTTTCTTCCATTACTCTGTCCTTATCAATTTTATGTGACATATGTGAAAGTCAATATAATGTTCATCTTTCATGACTACATGAGGAAAATGCTCAGCTCTGACAACCTTTAAAAAAATATCAGAGACTTTCCTCCTCCCTCCTTTAATCAGTATTGAACATAATGTTTACCATTAATAGTTTTCATATATACATGCATGTTTTGAAAGTCTTTTTTCTTTAGCTGTGACTATTCTGTGTGGTTATTTTAGAAAATGTCAAAAAGGTTTATTTATTTATTTATTAAAGATTTATTTATTTATTTATTTGACAGAGAGAAATCACAAGTAGTCAGAGAGGCAGGCAGAGAGAGAGAGAGAGAGAAAGAGGGGGAAGCAGGCTCCCCGCCGAGCAGAGAGCCCAATGCGGGACTCGATCCCAGGACCCTGAGATCATGACCTGAGCCGAAGGCAGCGGCCCAACCCACTGAGCCACCCAGGTGCCCCTCAAAAAGGTTTATTAAGAAAAAATAATAAAAAAAGAAAACAAAACCATTTGCAATCTTACCATCTAGAGAAAATCACTATGTATGTTTGTGTGCGTATACATATGGGTCTACACATAAACATATTTGCAATTACTGATAAATTCTGTGCTGTTATGTGCATAGAATATATACTCTCCTTTTGTTGTTCTTTAACAAAATGAGAACATATTCACTCTATCTTTTTAAATTTACCAGTCTAGCAGTCATCTTGGGCTGCTTCATTCTTTTCAGACCTGAACACTATTCCATTGTGTTAAAGTCCCTGAATTGATTTAACTAGTCTCCTATTGATGCCTATTTGAGTTGTCTTACATGTTTGGTTTTTAAAAATGTGACAGTGAACATCCCTGAATCTATATAATTTTATCCAAATGTGAGTCTCTCTGCAAGGTAGAGTTCTAGCAGGCTGTGAAGTTTGATGCACATAGCAAATTGCTCTCCAGAGAGGCTATAGCAATGAATGCTTTCATCACCGTGTTCGACAGTGCCTGCTGTCCGACACATACAAACTGGGCAACACTTTGGACCTTGTCATTCTGATGGATGATCTTGTTGTCTCATTTAATTTGCATTTCTCATTATGAAAGAGTTTGAGCATCTTTTCCTTTGTTTAAGAGCTATTTTAATTTCCTTTTCTCTATATTCACTCTACATACCTATCATTTAGCTGTTTTCCTATATTTACTATTTCCTGTATTGTCTTCTTAAAATTTAATTTTATGGGATCTTTGAATTTAAAGTGCTTGCTTGTGACCTTTTTTCTCCCATGCAGCTACTTTTTTAATGTTCTCATGTCTTCAAATTTTTTAGTGTTCTCTCTCTCTCTTTTTTTTAAGATTTATTTACTTTTTAGAGATAGAGGGAAAGAGAGAGAGAGAGAGAAAGGAACAGAGGGACAGGCAGAGAGTCCAAGCAGACTCTGCCCTGAGCACAGAGCCCATGTGGGACTCTTTCTCATCACCTTGAGATCACCACCTGAGCCGAAATCAAGAGTTGGATGCCCAGCCAACTGTGCTATCCAGGCACCCCTATCAGTATTTTCTTGTGTGCATTTTAGACTTTGTATTTTCTGTAGACATAACTTCTTTGCTTTAAGATTATATATAAAAACTATTATTTGTGATTCGTGTTTTTATGCTTCACTTTTTGTTCCATTTCAACTTTAGTTAAGATTGGGGGCATTGGGGGCGCCTGTGGGAGGCTCAGTGGGTTAAAGCCTCTGCCTTTGGCTTGGGTCATGATCCTGGAGTCCTGGGATGGAGCCCTACATCGGGCTCTGTGCTCAGCAGGGAGCCTGCTTTTACTCTCTCTCTTCTCTCTGCCTGCCTCTCTGCCTACTTGTGATCTCTATCTGTCAAATAAACAAATAAAATCTTAAAAAAAAAAGATTGGGGCCATTGATTAAAGTGCTTTTCCTCCCCCAGATGACTACCTGTTTGACTACATATTAAATTCTCTATCTTCTCTTCCTTATTTTGAATATTTTTAACACACATTAAATTTCTATACCTATTTTGTCTGTTCTACTCCACTTATCCACTTACTTATGTGCCAGTATCTTGCTGTTTTAGCTATTATAGCTTTAAAATATGTTTTATTTTTTAATTTTTTATTTTTTTAAAAGATTTTATTTCTTTATTTGAGAGAGAGACAGTGAGAGAGAGCATGAGTGAGGAGAAGGTCAGAGAGCGAAACAGACTCCCCATGGAGCTGGGAGCCTGATGTGGGACTTGATCCCGGGACTCCGGGATCATGACCTGAGCCGAAGGCAGTCATCCAACCAACTGAGCCACCCAGGCGTCCCTAAAATATGTTTTAATATTAGGATAGGACTAGTGCTATCTTATTACTTTCCTTCTGAAGTGTCTCCTTAAAAAAATCTTACTGGCATTTTTGTGTATTTTCTAGTATTTTGGTGGAATTTGGCTTATTTTGAAATTTTAAGCATTATTAAATAATAGTTTTAAGATTTACTCTCAAAAACAATGTTTAGATTTTCTTGTAAAAGGTAATATTTTACCAGCTACCAGTTAATTTGTTTATAAAGAATATTAGTTGTGCAATTATTGGGTAGAAATGGATAAAATTTCTACCAGGCTCTTGATACATATTGTCATACTAACTTTCTAGAATCTTAATGTGTATTAGAGTTTGTATTGGTTATTTATTGTTGTATAAAAAATCACCTCACAGTTTAGCAGCTGAAAAGAACAAGCATCTATTATCTCCCAATTTCTGAGGGTCTGATATCCCAGCATGGTTTATCTGGTTTTACTGGGTTAGCGTCTCTCATAGGGCTACAGTCAAGGTGTTGATCACTGCTGCTTTTATCTCAGGGCTCAAAGGAGGGAGTGCTTCCTTTCAAGGTCACTCATGTGGCTATAGGCACACCTCAGGTTTTTGCTGGCTTTTGGCAAGAGGTATCAGTTTCTTGCCCCACTGGCCTCTCTTTAGGGCAGCTCACAACATGGTAACTGACTTCTCTCTGAGTAAACAGGGGACAGATTGAGAGAGAGCAAACAATATGAATGGAAGGCACAGTTAACCTTGGAAATGATACACTTTTCCTGTACTCTATTTGTAAGAACCGAGTTATCAAATCAAGCCCACACTTGACGATGGGGATTACACAAGGTGAGACTACAAGGAGGTGGGAATCATGGCAGCCATCTTTGAGGCTGCCTACCACATGGCACTTCTGCTCTTGCATCATTACCAGCACTGAACGCTTTTGTATTTTAACATTTCTTCAGTCTGGTAAGTAAAAGTAATCATTTTTCACTATAATTTCATTTTTTATTTCTTTTGTTATTAGTGAATAAAAAGTTTTATTTATTGTTTATTGGTTGTTTCTAATTTTACTGTTTATCATTCTTTAGAGAGAGAGTGGGTGTGGGTGAGGGGGAGGGGCGGAGGGAAACGGAGAGAGAGAGAATCTTTTTTCTTTTCTTTTTTTTTAAAGATTTTATTTAAAAAAAAAAAAAAAGGTTTTATTTATTTATTTGTCAGAGAGAGAGAGAGCACAGGCAGACAGAGTGGCAGGCAGAGGCAGAGGGAGAAGCAGGCTCCCTGCCGAGCAAGGAGTCCCATGTGGGACTCAATCCCAGGACCCTGGGATCATGACCTGATCTGGAGGCAGCCGCTCAATGGACTGAACCACTCAGGCATCCTGAGAGAGAATCCCAAGTAGGTTCCAGTTCTCAGTGTAGAGCCTGAAGTGGGGCTCCATCCCATGGCCCTGAGATCATGACCTGAGCAGAAATTAAGAGTTGGGTGCTTAACTGACTGAGCCACCCAGATGCCCCTCTAATTTTATTTAGATTATTTATTTTCTCCCATTTGCCCCTTTGTGGATCTTAGTCCTTCCCCCTCACACCACCATAGTTTTGTAATGCTAATTTAATTTGAAATTATAACCTATCTATAGAAGAAGGAGTTCCCTGTATATTTTCAGGAGTTAAGAAAAATTTTATCTCAGTTTGCTTTTTGGTTCAATGCAAGCCCTGTTTCTTAACAAAAAGATGGGACTATTAACTGTGGCTACCAGTGGCAGTTACTATTGAAACTCTGAAGAAATATAATGAAAAATTTGACATTTATTTCCCTGACTGCTGCTGGATTTGCAATGGCATGTTGACATTTAATAGTTTTAAACATTTGTTACAGATGATCTAGCAATTTGTAGGCTAATCATTAGCATCAAGCTTATTTGATTCAAAATTAGTTAAAACTAATTAAAGTGCTGTGCTTAAGAATTTGCAGAACTATAAAAGCCTTACCTATTAAAATGTTCCAAGTTGGCAGACTTTTATTTATTTATTTATTTATTAAGGATTTTATTTATTCATTTTTTGTCAGAGAGAGAGAGAGTACACCCAAGCAGGCAGAGTGGCAGGCAGAGGCAACGAGAGAAGGAGGCTCCCTGCCAATCAAGGAGCTGGATGCGGGACTCGATCCCAGGACCCTGGGATCATGACCTGAGCTGAAGGCAGCGGCTTAACCAATGGAGCCACCCAGGCGTCCTGGCAAACTTTTATTTTTATATTTTCATTTTTTTGAAGATTTTTTTATTTATTTGAGAGTAAAACAAAGAATGAGGGGGAAGGGCAAGGGGGAATGGAGAAGGAGAAGCAGACTCCCCCATGAGCTCAGAGCCTGATGTGGGGCTCGATCCCAGGACTCTGAGATCATGACATGAGCTAAAGTCAGATGCTTAACCCACTGAGCCCCCAGGTGCCCCAGGTGAACTTTTAGATATAAAAACCCAAGTTTTGGCTAGAGGATTATGAATCAAAAACAGTAAGTAACATCACCTGCAATTGCAGGAAGCTTATTATTTCTGAAGACAATAAATAAATGTTGTATAACAAAAAGAACATCAAACTCGTATCAGTCAATATGTGTGACCTTGGGTAAATCATTTAAGTCTGTTGATTTCTTCATCTACAAAGGAGAGACCTGTGGCTTCATCACATATTTCAAAATGCCATGAACATGGCATAATGAAGTAATATCTGTAAAACATAAATTTAATGAGAGTATTTCTTTTTATGACTCTTACTGAATTTTCTGTTTGTGACTCAGCCCCCTCAATTATTAACAGTGTCAGTAGCAGAACGGATAGTTCTTCCTTATTTTAAGCTAAAATCTGTCTTCTGCTGATTTTTACCCATATATTATAGTTTTATCATCTGAAGTCATGCTAAATTTAATTCCTCTGCTACATGCTAGCATTTTAAACATTTGAAACAAGCTCCTTGGTTCCCCTGTAAGATTAAAAAAAAAAAATCCATACTGAGCACTATTCAGTCTAAAATAAAATTTGCTTTTTTATTTAGGAAAATTTCAAAGAACCTGAAGGAATCGTCACTTTCTTATGTCAAGTCATAATAACTAAAACTACTCGATAAAAACTCCGCTACATGCAGTGCTTTACAATGAAGAGACACTTATACAGAGATATTTGGTCATTATTTTATAGTTGTTTATACTACAGAGGAGACAGGAGATGAGGCTGACAGAGAACAAAAGCATCTTGACAGCTGAGCACATGCCGTATTTGTAAGAGAATTGGCTCTCAGAGAGTGCTTTGTTCTGGCAGGGAGAAGACTCTTTGCAGAGTGGACTATAATGGGGGAATTGGAGGAGCATCTGCTTTACTTTTGGGGCTGGGTAGTGCATTAGATTAAAAGGTAGAGAAATTTCCTTTCTGGTCCCATGGCCATAGTTAATGCTCAGTATATTCATTGGTGCTTTTAGTGTGATGATGTTCTGTTTTAGTCTATTAGCTGGGGTTGATGAAAGTACAGAATCTATAGGGCTGCTTTGTTACAGGTCATCTTTAATCTTTCTTCATTCAGTTCAATTCTTTCTTATCAATTCATGTTTTAGAAGTATTTATTATGGATCAGACGTCCTGCAGGGCACTGGAGATACTAAAGCGAATAAGGTAAGGTCCTTTACTGAGGCAGCTTGTATTATAGACAAGTGACAAAGAGAAAGACAAGGGAGTCCCATAGAGAGGTCCGGGCCATCTCATGGTGATGGATCACAAGGCACAGAGGGGACCTCTCAAGGCTTTCAGAGAGACACTAAGGCTGAGTCATGAGGTTGAGTGAAGACAGAGAAGGGGATTCTGGTTTGGGATGGGTATATGCAATGACCCAAAGGAAAGAATCCACCGAGCCTGTTTGGGCAATTGCTAGTGGTTGAAAATGTCTTGAGTTCGGGAGCTAGAGAGGAGCAGTGGTGGGTGATGAATCTGGAGAAGGAGAGAAGGGCCATATTACACTAGCCACCTGCCAAGTTCTTCTTTAAGAAGAATTGTATCATGTACTCTTCTTGCTTCCACTTGTCTCTGGCTTAGACGAGTGTTTCATCTATTCCCCAAAGACTTGTTCCATAAACACCCTTGCTTTGTTTTTCCTGCAGGCACTCCTTTTTTTCTTTCTTTTTTTTTTTTTTTTCCTTGAGAGGGAGGAGGGGTGAGGGAGAGAGAGAATCCTAAGGAGGCTCCACACCCAGCCTGGAGCCCAGTGTGGGCTCTGTCTCACAGCCCGGACATCCTGACCTGAGCTGAAGTCAAGATGCTTAACCAGTTGAGCCAACCAGGTGCCCCTGCAGGCGCTATTTCTAAGCTCTTTTCCCCATAGGCTTCCTCCCTGTCCTCCTCCCCTAACTCTAGACCTTTGGTTTGGTCTTTGACTCCTGGTTATAAGCTCAGCAAGCCCAGGCTATTCAACCCTCCTGACACCTGGCAGAATAGGATCTGAACTTCATTGGCCAGGACTATGTCTTGTGCCCAGTTTTGAAGAAGTTAGTATGACCAGAGGGATGGAACATGGCTATGTGACAAGGTCACTTCACATGCTGTTTCAGGAGCTAGAGGCTTTGTGCTAACTCACACCACATGCATGATTAGAATGCCATTACCAGAAGGAGAAATGCATGCTTGGCAACAAAACCAGAATTACCTAGAATAAAGATTTTACAATTGAACCTTTTTTTTCCTTCTACAAAATTTACTGAGTGTCTTTGATTTTAATATACCATGATAAATAAACATGGTCACTGTCCTCACATTGGTCATAGCCTTCAAGTGGAAGAAGATATGTAAGATACCACATTAATCAACAAGCATCAATTATCTTTGGGTCCACTTGAGTCTTATCTTCAACGTTATCCTGAAAAACTCTGTAGAGACTTGGCTGAAATGATTATGTGTTGCAGATATTAGGAATGTCAGGCTTGATATGAAAATATAAATTGGATTTTTATTGCATTAAAAACATCCAGAGAAATGTTTTGAATACTATGCCAGAGACAATGAATGAAGACTTTGAAATCTTCACTACAAGAGAGCCAATGTGTGAACACCAGCTGTTTCCCCATTACTTGGGTGGGATGTTGGAAAATCTGGGACTTCAGAACCTTTTGAAAGGATAAAAGAATATGAATTTGGCATTCGTTAGCTGTAGAAATTGTCTGTAGAGAAGATAGTTGAGAGTGATCATAATCTTAAGAGGAGAAATGATCCTAAGGGAAAATCATAGACAAGATACAAAATGAGAAAGAATATGAGCGTTCTAGGGGAGAACATCCTTACAAAATTCTGAGTTGAAATTCTTTTTTTTTTTTTTTTTTTTAAAGATTTTATTTATTTATTTGACAGACAGAGATCACAAGTAGGGAGAGAGGCAGGCAGAGAGAGAGGGAAGCAGGCTCCCTGCTGAGCAGAGAGCCCAATGTGGGACTCGATCCCAGGACCCTGAGATCATGACCCGAGCCGAAGGCAGCGGCTTAATCCACTGAGCCACCCAGGCGCCCCTGAGTTGAAATTCTTAATGGAATGCCAAGACACTCACATTAAATATACCACATATTTGAAGATATATGTTTTTAATAACTAATTGCCCCAAACAGCATGGCATTTTTACATTTACCTCAGCTCATTTATCCCCAGAGCCAATCATACCATCTAGAAAACTGCCAAATATAAGTGGCTTATTTAAGGTCATGCATCTTACCTTCCTGTTCTCCTCATAGTTTATTTATTTATTTTTTTTAAAAGGACGTTATTTATTTATTTATTTATTTGAAAGAGAGTGAGCAGAGTAAGAGCATGAGCAGAGGGAGAGGGAGAAGTAAATTCCCGTGCTGAGCTGGGAGCCCTATGCAGGGCTCTGTCCCAGGACTGTGGGATCATGACTGGAGCCAAAGGCAACTGCTCAATTAACTGAGCCACCCAGGTGCCCCCTCCTCACAGTTTAAATAAAATTCTAACCTTGTATTAGTATGTATTATAGCTTAAATTTAAAAAGTTTTTTTTTTTTTTTTTTAATGTCAGGGCCTGTGACCCCCCCTTTTTTAACGATTTTATTTGAGAGAGAAAGGGCACATGAGCAGGGGTGGGAGCAGAGGGAGAAGGATAAGCAGGCTCCCCACTGAGCAGGGAGCCCTTGGCTGCTTAGTCCCAGGACTCTGGGATCATGACCTGAGCTGAAGGCAGCCTCTTAACTGACTGAGCCACCCAGGCGCCCCTAAATTTAATCTTTTGTTGTTACTGGCTTTAAGGATCTGCTTCGTTAAGACTGAGAAAAAAAAAGCATAAATATAATGCTGTGGAAAGGCATAGGTGCTCTCGTCCAAAATCTCAATATAGGAAGCATAACCTGCTTTCTTTAATGTAGATTATTTGTAAGAAATACAAGTCCTTCTTTCTCTTTCTCTTTTATTATTAATTAGGTAGGTAGAAGAGTATTTAAAACTATGTGTACAGTATAAAAAATATGGTGAAAACCATATTTCTGCCAGCTAATTTGACAAATGGCCAGTAGTTTTGAAGGCTCCCTTGCTTTTCTTCCCCAATTCTATATCCTTTCCTTTTTTCTTCAATAATTAGTTTTCCATCTGTTTGAATGAATCAAGTTAGTTTTTGTTTCCACTCCATGTGCTTTTAATTTTTCTTAACATTATATTCTTGAAATATATCTAAGTTAAGACATTACTGTAGTTTGTTCATATTAACTTGTAGTTATTCCATTGTATGTGTGTGCAGTATTGTATTATATGAATATACCATAACTTACTTATCTCTTCTACTGTTGATGGCTATTTATGTTTCTGGGTTTTTTTTTTTTTTAAGATTTTATTTATTTGACAGAGAGAAATCACAAGTAGACGGAGAGGCAGGCAGAGAGAGAGAGGGGAGCAGGCTCCCCGCTGAGCAGAGAGCCCGATGCGGGACTCGATCCCAGGACCCTGAGATCATGACCTGAGCCAAAGGCAGCGGCTTAACCCACTGAGCCACCCAGGTGCCCCTATGTTTCTGGTTTTTGTTGTTTTAAACACTGGTAGGAGAATTTTTGTCCATGTTGCTTAGCCTGAGTGGAATTGGAGGGTCATAGATAGGTGCCTCACCAGATTAATGCCAAATTATTTTCTGAAGTGACATTAACAACCAATAGCAGTCTCTTAGAGTTCCTGTTGCTCCACATTCTTGCAACACTTGATATACAGGTATAAATATTTGTCAGTCTGTAAGTTTGGAATGCTTTTTACCCCCCCCCCCCCCCATTTTATTTGATTTCTTTTCAGTGTTCCAGCATTTATTGTTTATGCACCACACCCAGTGCTCCATGCAGTATGCACCCACCATAATACCCACCACCAGGCTCACCCAACCTCCCACCTCTTCCCCTCCAAAACCCTGAGTTTGTTTCTCAGAGTCCACAGTCTCTTATGTTTTGTCTCTCTCCTCTGATTTCCCCCAATTCACTTTTCCTTTCCTTCTCCTGATGTGCTCCATGTTATTCCTTATGCTCCACAAGTTAAGTGAAACCGTATGATAATTGACTTTCTCTGCTTGACTTATTTCACTCAGCATAATCTCCTCCAGTCCCATTCATGTTGATACAAAAGTTGGGTATTCGTCCTTTCTGATGGAGGTGTAATACTCCATAGTATATATGGACCACATCTTCCTTATCCATTCGTCCGTTGAAGGGCATCTTGGCTCTTTTTACAGTTTGGCAACTGTGGCCATTGCTGCTATGAACATTGGGGTACATATGGCCCTTGTTTTCACTACATCTGTATCTTTGGGGTAAATACCCAGTAGTGCAATTACAGGGTCATAGGCAAGCTCTATTTTTAATTTCTTAGGGAATCTCCACACTGTTTTCCAAAGTGGATGCACCAACTTGCATTCCCACCAATAGTGTAAGAGGGTTCCCCTTTCAGAATGCTTATTTTATTATGTTTTATTTTGTATTCTTTGATCACTAGTCAAGTTGAGTGTATCTTAAGTAGGCTTCATGCCCAGCGTGGAACCTGATGGTCTCCATCTCATGACCCTGAGAGCATGACCTGAGCTGAAATCAAGAGTCAGATGTGGGGCACCTGGGTGGCTCAGTGGATTAAAGCCTCTGCCTTCGGCTCAGGTCATGATCTCAGGGTCCTGGGATCTCAGGGTCCTGGGTCTCAGGGAGCCTGCTTCCCCCGCTTTCTCTTTCTGCCTGCCTCTCTGCCTACTTCTGATCTGTCAAATAAATAAATAGATAAAATTAAAAAAAAAAAGAGAGTCAGATGCTTCAGATGCTTAACAGACTAAGGCACTCCTCGTATTTCTGTATATATTGAATTAATGTTCACTTTTTCCTGACTTGCCTATTCACTTTGGTCTGTTAGTCTTTTGATGAACAGAAGATCATAGCTGTAATATACTTAAATGTGTTCCTCTTTTCCTTAGAGTGAACTTTTTGCCTGTGTAAGAAACCCTTCCCTACTCTAATGGTCAAATAGGCGATTTTCTGTTTTATTTTTTCTTTTTTTAATTTTTTTTTTAAAGATTTTATTTATTTGTTTGACAGAGAGAGAGATCATAAGTAGGCAGAGAGGCAGGCAGAAAGAGAGGAGAAAGCAGGCTCCCCGCTGAGCAGAGAGCCTGATGCGGGGCTTGATCCTAGGGCTCTGCGATCATGACCCGAGCCGAAGGCAGAGGCCCAACCCATTGAGCCACCCAGGCGCCCCTCTTCTGTTCTTTTTATAAAAACTTATAGTTTTGTTTTTTTCCCCCATGTGTAGGTATTTAATCTCTTGGAATTGGCTGTTCATAATGAGGGTCCACTTCCCCTTCCCTCATATGGACATCAGTGATTTCAGAGCCAGTTTATGAAAAGGCATCCTTTCCACACTTCCTGGTGTCATCTTTGTCATACTTCTGTATTACATATATTTGAGGGTCTTTTGGGGGGACTGTTTATGCTGTACCTTTGGTTTAGTTTTCTAGTCTGCCACTAGCATAGTGTGTTAACTGCAATTGATTCAAAGCAATATCAGCTGCTGTGGCATTCCTCACTTTATTTTCTTTTTCAAAATTTATCTATTTGGGGTCATTTGAGGGTAAGTTAAAGATATTATGAACTTTTGTACCTAAATACTTAAGTGAATATAATTTTCACAGTCATGGAATTTTATATTGATCTACTATTATTTACTATAAGATATATTCAGATTTTAACAATCATCCCAATAACGCCTTTTATAGCAACACTCTTTCCTTGATTCTGGATCCAGTTTGGGTCACGTATCCCTGTTACTTGTTATATCTCTTTAGTTTCCTTTAACCTGGAACATTTCCTCTATTATCTCTTGTCTTTAATGATAGTAACATTTTTGAAGAATACACAAGCCAGTTGTTTTGTGGCACTTACTTCAGTTTTGGTACAGTTGCATTCTTAATAGGAATGCTGTATAAGTTACACTTTTCCCTTTTCAGTGCCTGATACCAGAATGTTAATTTTTCTCATTATTGAAGCTATTAATTTTGGTCACCTGGAGTGTCAGCCAATTTCTCCACTGTAAAGATTTCATATTTCCCTTTGTAGTTAATAAGCCATCAGTGGAGAGAAATTTTAAATTGTGTAACTATTCTGTGCTTTATCAAACTTTTATCCAGTAGTTCTAGCATTCGTTGGTGATTCCTGCCTGAATTGATTATTTTTACTATGCTTTCCACTCAATTATGTTTTAGTCATATCATTCTTCCTTCATTATTTACCATTAACATTTTAGAAATAGACACCAAGTTCTATTTTGTTTTTTTCACATCTTCTTGGCTATTTAGAAATAATTTTTTAACTTATATTTTTACCTGTTTTATTTCTCTGTATGATAAAGTTGGCTATGCTTTTTATGTGTTTGATAATTTCAACTTCTGTTTCAATCTGATTTTTCTATATACTGTTTTGTTTCTTTGTATGTTTTATACTTTTTGACTATGAACTCAATTTTCTTTGAACTTTATCTGATTCACTTTGCATTTTTCCAGGCACTTCTGGGAACAGCCAGTATTCTAACTTCTAACTGCCAACTTCCAGGCACTTTACATTAAATTTTCTGCTGAAGTTTTTCAGACCATTCAGGTAATGTGAATTTGGGCTATAGAACTCATGAAGTCTAACTTATAGTTAAGAACTTTTAGAGAAAAATTTTTCTCTTGTCACTCAGTACTAAAATGCAACAGGCAATGTTTCTTGCTGTCTTTAGGATGAGGGAGATGTGGGTAGATGCCAAGTTTATCCTTTCTCTGAGAATGTAGTCTTTGGACGTCCTGCCTCATGGATGGGGTCTTCTATGCAATTCCCTGACTTTGAAGGACCCTGCATTTATCTTTTGTCCCCAGTGCCCTGGAAGCCATGCAAATGAAGCTCAAATTCACAGTTTTGGTCAGCTTCAGAGCAAAATCTGGCTTTTGCACTTTGCTCATCTCTCTGAATTCTTGTTTCCACTGAATTTTTGTCTTCTGTGTGTTTCTTAACATTTCTTTTTCTTTCTTTTTTTTTTTTTTTTGTTTTTAAAGATTGTATTTATTTTTCAGAGAGAGGGAGAGAGAGCGAGCACAGGCAGACAGAATGGCAGGCAGAGGCAGAGGGAGAAGCAGGCTCCCTGCTGAGCAAGGAGCCTGATATGGGACTCCATCCCTGGGCACTGGGATCATGACCTGAGCTGAAGGCAGCTGCTTAACCAACTGGCATCCCATGTTTCTTACCATTTCTGTTATCCATTTCAAACATCTTAAAAGAACCTTTAATAATTTGTCCTGTTGTTTTAGTTGTTTTTAGAGACAGAGTTATTAAGCACTGTGCTCTTGGAAATGGATTCCTTTACACTCTCTTTACCTTCATATTGCGACCCATTTGCCTTTTACAAAGTCACACAAACATGAACATATTCAAATATGTTAGTGGGGTAGACTTCAATGTGCCTATTTGTTCTCCTCATGGAATAATGCATAAAAATCCATTAGAGGCTTAATGAGGTTATTTCATGCAATTGTAGTCTAAAATCCAGTTTCATAGGTGATTGATTCGATCACAGATGTTTCAACTTTTTGGCTGTGTTGATGAAACAGTAAGTAAAATGTTTTGGCAGGGAATTAAATTAGGCCCTACAGTCCAAACAAAATTCAAGAATTTTTTTTTTTTTTTTTTTTTTACTTCTAAATATTTGTTTGAAGTGACTCGTACGTATAACAAACAGGCACTTAGTAAATATTAATTAGGTAGGCAAACAATGAATGCATGGATAAATATTGTTCAGTAGCTCCATCGCAGTTAAATGTACACTGGATAGCCATCAGTTGGCCATCAATGAGTCAGGTTTATACCTGGCTTCATCCATCTTTAGTACCTTCTACAAACCTGACAAGAGGGGAGGGTTGGAGAAAGAGGCTTTCTGTGAAACACTGTAAATACTTGCCTCACTTCAGCCACTAAATTGAATTTCTAGCATAAATCCTCCCCTAGACATCAACAGTGCGGTATTATTTGGAAAGGTACAATTGATGTAAATATAAGTGCTGGCTATTTATCAAGCCATACCTTTCTTTTTCCACCAAGAGCTAAACAGACTGTAGTATTCGCTGTCATTGAAATACATTGAATTTTCAAGTACTGCTTCCTAAAGTCTGGGTATTTTATTTGGAAACATTTTTGCCCGGAATTCTGGTTGCTGTTGCTCTGAACAGGTTGGACTGTGAGAGTAGTCAGAACTATAACAGAATTATAAAGACCTTAGATTCTCAGAAGAGAGCCCCACCCCGCCCTGGAGAGTTGCCTCAGCAGCAGAGAGAGCTTCTGTGTCATTGGTCAGAAAAGTGTCATCTCAGTAACTGGTCATTTGGTAGGTATAATCCTAGGAGCAGAGCTGGACTGGGTGTCTGGCATACAAGCAAGGGTTAAGCATGGGTGGATGCAACATCTCAATATTAACTGAGAGACACATTATGCTATAGATCAGCTTCATCTAAGCTACTTCCTGAAAGGGTTATTCCTTCTAACCCATCTGCCACTCCTCTTTGAATAGGATAGAACAATTTTTCATTCTTTATGTTTTGAGTCTTTGTACCTCTTTAATGGTAATAAAAGCCTTACTAATGTATTCATTTAAGTGTATTCACACAGTGGCCTTTCCTAAGGAATCGTCCCAGGTATGCTAGAGAGGTGCCCAAGTCCTATAAGACCAGGGGTCCTGCATTCTAGACACCAAGTTTTAAAGCTTAGGAAAATCATGACTGCTAAGTATTCATTCTTTCATTTCCATTGTAAATAAAAATATTATTATTGCCTTCCTCTCCTACATTAGATAGAACCAGTGACTAAGTCTGAAGGGATCTCTTTGTAGGTTGCTTAATTTATATCATTTCTGAGCAAGTCATTCAACTAGACGGCTCATACTAAGTTTGGTTACATAATTTATGGAGAGTATGTTATTCCAAAGATATTTAATTTATTCTTTATTTTTGCCAGTGACTGAACATTGGAGGAATAAAAATAGACATTTAAAATACCTATTTATGTTCAAATATTTTTGGTTCAATAACCAAGTCTGTAATCTGTTCAGTACAGAAAACTACTGGATGTTGCTTTTTGATAGCTGGCTGCTGAACACAATCGTGGTGATATATTCTGATAGATGCAGTAGACCTAGTGGTATAAAGATCTTCAAATTTTATCATGATCTTGTTCTCCATCACCATCTACTACTCTGGCAAATAAGCACTTATGGGTTACTTACCAGTTTTAGAGAAGAGTTCTGACCATGAGAGTGTTTAAATCACTTGAAAAAGCACCCGTAGGGGCATCTGGGTGACTCAGTTGGTTCAGTGTCTGACTCTTGATTCTGGCTCAGGTCATGATCTCAGGGTCCTGAGATCAAGCGCCAGGTCGGGCTCCATACTGGATGTGGAATCTGCTTAAGATTCTCTCCCTCTCTCTTGCTCTGCTCCACCTCTCCTGCTAGCGTGCTGGCACATGCTTGCCCTCTCTCTATCCCTCTCTCTAAATAAATAAATAAGTAAAGTTTCACTTAAAAAAAAAAAAAACCCAAAACACCCCTATAGATCATGTCTTGGCCCAATTTAAATTAAAAATAAATTAAACATGATTTGGGGTTTCCTAAGAGGTTGAAATGTTCTCATTGTTGACTGAAAATTCAAGACTCAGCAGCAGTGTTCAAGTGTCCGTATTACATCCATTTCACTTATTCTCTTGTATTTCCCTGATATGAACAGATAATTGCTATAGAGCAAGAACATCCCCAGCATTACAGGGTCTGGTATAATTTGGTTTGATTGCTTTAACTCTGATGTATAACCCCAGATTTTATGTGTTTTCTGGGAATCTACAGGTATAACTCCAAAATTTGAAAAGTAGTTGATACATATATTGGGCAGAAAGGCTAATCTAGGTGCTTTTAGAATGAATCTTTTAGTCAAAGAATAAATACTAATATGAGATCATACATATGGAGAACAGCATATATGGTGTGAGGAAAGCAGCAGAATCAAGGATTAACTCAGTAATTCTCAGGGGTTTGGAGAAAACTTAGATAACTGGGTTTAGGTGGTGTATGGGTGAGAAGCCGAGTGAATGAAAATTTTAACAACAAAAACAAGTGAGCATGATTTTCTAGTATTTCTATTGTCATAATTTGTGAGGGTTAGTTTTTCTGAAGAAGGTATTGAGTAGTGATAATAATAACTATAATACTAATAGTTATAGCTAGTTTTTATTCAGAACTTACTAAGTTCTACTCATGCTACAGTTTTTAAAAAAAGTATCCTGCAGTAGGCCCCCAATTTAGGTAATACCATTGTCTTTATTTTACAGGTGAAGAAATTGAAATCCATTTATTTATTTATTTATTTATTTATTTATCTGACAGAGAGAGATGACAAGTAGAGAGGCAGGCAGAGAGAAAGGGAAGCAGGCTCCCCACTGAGCAGAGAGCCCGATGTGGGACTCAATCCCAGGACCCTGAGATCATGACCTGAGCCGAAGGCAGAGGCTTTAACCCACTGAGCCACCTGGGTGCCCCAAGAAATTGAAATTTAGAGATAACATGTAGCTTTTGCAGCTGGGGATAAAGAGCCAGGATTTAAAAACGGGAGCTTTATGAATCACTAAATTATGGGTCAATGGACTTAGAGAAGCATTTTCCAGGACTAGAATAGAATAAAACTGGGGGTAATAGTCATTTGCATAGGCGGCACATTCACAAGTATTCAGCAGAGTCTGGAAAATAATTATATGGGCAGTATTATTGGGTAGCGGATGGGTGGGTAAATGGGAGCAGGATATCCAAGGCTGTCTACGGTTGGTGAACTTGAGGTAGCCTGCCCGCTACTGCGGGACCTCGTTTCTTTGGTGTTGGGATGGCCCAGCTTTCAAGTGGAATGTTCTGGTTACCCCAGACCACTGATGAGATGGGGTGGGATTAAGTTCTAGAACAGGATAATGCCATTGAACCTTAACCTCCCAGAGGTTCTTCCCCTCCCCCTCCTCCACTTTCCTCACCTCTGCTTGAACTTCTCAGTCTCCACCTGCTTGTTTTCAGACATGCTGTTTCTTTCCTTTGGAGACAGCTCACCTCCTTTTCACACTCCTTTCTTTAAAGTCATTTGAGATGTGACTTCAGTTGCAAAGCTTTCCTGACTCCCCATTACGGGACGGCTTCCATATTCAACTTGAAGTTTTCACAGTCCTCCGTTAAAGCAATCATGTAAGAATATCATGATTCTTTGCTTATTTTTTTGACTTCCCACCAAGCCTGTATACGCAAAGGAACGAAGCATGAATTTTAATTTTTTTTTTTTTTTTTGGTATCTTTGTCTCTTGCACGTGATATTCCCTAATAAAAAGTGGGGCGCCTGGGTGGCTCAGTGGGTTAAGCCGCTGCCTTCGGCTCAGGTCATGATCTCAGGGTCCTGGGATCGAGTCCCGCATCGGGCTCTCTGCTCAGCAGGAAGCCTGCTTCCTCCTCTCTCTCTCTATGCCTGCCTCTTTGCCTACTTGTGATCTCTCTCTGTCGAATAAATAAATAAAATCTTAAAAAAATATATATAAAAAGTGTATTAAAGCCCAACAACTGAATAAGTGAAGGAATCTATAGTAGCTGACAAGAGAACAGTGAAGTGGCATAGTGAAGAAGGTGTTCAGGTGACTATTCAGGTATCTAGGAGTAGAGCTCAGTAGAGAGAGGGGGTGAGGAGGAAAGGGGAGAGAAGGAGAAGACATCCTTGTGGGAAGAGGTGGCGGGCCGCCCAGCCTGTCCATAGATGGCTCAGATTTTAAAACAGGCCAGACAGCAACATGTAGCAGTCATAATACAATTCAGCTCTTTGGAGAGCTGCTTGGAATTTTACTGCGCTAAAAGCAGAATGCGTGATTAATATTTTACCATGCTAGCTCTCACAAGGCAGAGGGAGTAACACGGGGAAGGCTATTGAGGACTCGGTGTTCGCACAGTGCAAACAGGCATGCTGTGGAGGACAGAGGGTCTCTGGGGAAAGGACACTTGGCTCTCTTTGCACAAAATGAGCACGTTTACTTTTCTGACTACTAATGTTACACACACATTTGTGAAAAATGGAATGTAAAGAAATGTAGGTAGAGAAAAAAGAGAAATAACCCTAAATTTTCTTTGATCCCTACTACGTCTAACATTTGTAGTGCATAGGTCTTTAAAAATATAAATTTGCATATAATATATGCTGTATATGCTGTTTTTATGTATTTGGAAAATACAGTTTGGTAACATTTTAAAAAATTAATGCTATTTTGAGAATAATCTTTCTGTATTATTTCAGATTCTTTTAAAATAATACTTAATTAGATAAATGATTATCTATGGTTCTGTCATATCAGGAATACTTAATCTCTTGTTGGATGCTTAAGTTATTTTCAAGTTTTACAATAATAAGTAATACTGCAATGCATATATTTATGCAAGACTTAATTTGTATTGTTATGTATATGTTTTCTGGATGGATTTCTCAGAAATGAAATTACAGGCAGAGTAAGACTATTAAATATTAAGGTGCTTCATACATTTACTACAGTTCCCTTCCAGAATTATAGTCCCACTAGTGGAATATGGAAGTGATATTTTCTTTTTCTTTCTTTTTAAAGATTTTATTTATTTATTCAACAGAAACAGGAGAGAGAGAGAGAGGGCACAAACACGGGGGAGCGGTAGGCAGAGGAAGAGGGGAGAGAAGTAGGCTCCCTGCTGAGCAGGGAGCCCAATGCAGGGTTGGATCCCAGGACCCTGGGATCATGACCTGAGCCGAAGGCAGACACTTAACTGAGTGAGCCACCCAGGTGCCCCATGGAAGTGATATTTTCACTTTACCTTGGCTTATATCCAAATACGTATGTATACCACATATGTATGTATATACATACATTATATAATATTAGTAAATAAGCAGTATATATCTTGATTTGCATTTTCTTGATTACTAAAGAGTTTCTTTGATTACTAAAGAAATTAAGTTGACAAAGACTTCAGTACACCTATCAATTAATGAATTGTTTCTTTAAGGTTTTCACCCATTTATTTCCTTATTTATTTTACTTATAAATCAGTGTGATTCTATAGGAAGTTTTTAGATTTATTTTCTTTACCCCTTACTTTGCTTCTACATATAATAGGAATAAACAGGAAATGACTAGGATGTAAAAGTCCTCACTCCTTACAGGAGCGGGGATGGAGTGGTGGCTGTTATAAATCTTTTCTTTTTATCATGGTCAGTTTTTCAGACATTTGTGTGGAGGTGGAGAAAGAAACTAATAGGGGAGAGATACAGAGGACTGCTGAGGACAGGTAAGGAACCAGGAGAGAGCAGTGGAGGGTGGCAGAGTAGGATACCCCTAAATATGCCACTTGAGTGTAAGGATTATTTTTGAGCTAAAGGCCCATGAAAAACAGGTTCAAAAAGGCCACTCTGACCTCTCCTTTTATTCCAGAAAGCAGGAGATATTACTCC
Source organism: Mustela nigripes (assembly GCF_022355385.1). Lineage (NCBI taxonomy): Eukaryota > Metazoa > Chordata > Mammalia > Carnivora > Mustelidae > Mustela > Mustela nigripes. Next base: position 29,137,095 of record NC_081563.1, on the reverse strand, counting down.
CACATGAAACCAGGAGGAAAGAAATATTCTTACTATCAGAGATAATAGTCAAGGGCAAGAGAACTTTGTACAAACAGACCTTGTCTAAATAACTCTTACCTTCCTTCAGTCTGTCCATATACTTTGGTTACTGGCTCATACTTGCCTCTCTTTGCTTAATCACATACATAAAGCACTTAGGTTTGGCATTTCTTTGGGTCTCTAGTTCTTTATGAGGCCCCATGTCACGTAAAACTTAAATAAATTTGCATGGTTTTCTCTTATTACTCTTTTTGTCAGGGAATCCTAGCTGATAATCTAAGGTGGGTAGAAGGAGATACTTTCCTCTCCTCCAGCAATGTAGTAGAAAACAAGGCAAGATAGGGTTTGAAGAAGGAGTGTGGTCCACAGTGATAATGCCCCAGAGTAGTCACATAATATAAGAACACGACCAAACACACACTAGGATTATCAATAACAGTATCAATTAAACACATATTTTCCTTTGTTGTTTAGTGTTTTACATACTTGCTCCACTTAATCCTGATAGCAACTCTTTGAAATGATATTGTTATCTCCACTTACAGATTGGGAAACTGAGACTTACTGAGGCTAAGAATTTGTCTAAGGTCACACTACTGGTGTGAAATCCGTATCTAGGTTTTTCTGGCTCTAAATTTCGAATATTTCACCATAACAATTTATTGCAACGTGACGAAGAGCCATGGGACTACTTTGAAATGCTGAGCTCTCCATCATGATTTATTTAAGCAGACATTAGACAGTCATCTACCAGGATATTGTAGGGTTTCTTCAATCAAATGGGAAGGAACATACAAGGTTCTCCTGAAAAATTATACTTGTTGGGTTTGGTGGTCTTCCCAAAGAAGTGAACATTCCTGTTATAAGAAGGTAATGTGTTGTCATTTCTGGCATCTCATATTTTAAATGATATAATGCATGACTCTGGTTTATATCTGGAGGAATTTTATATTTTATATAAATTAAATCTACATATGGATTTCTAAATAAGAGATACTGGTCATTAATATTCAGTTGCTGGTTATTAGACAACGTTTGACAATAATATGCTGTTGACTCCAGAGCTACAAAATTCTGAGCAGGAGAAAATATTTCATGCTTATATTCCCGGCTATGTTTATTAATTTGATCTCTGTTTTACCAAATCTGCAGCAGATCAAGTATTTCTGTCATCCTTGCATATTTCCCTATCCATGACCTTCATTATTTATGTAATGGTAAGTGATTGCTGGCCATACACTTACTGATATTTATAGCTGCATAGACCTCTGCCTTCTTGTAAGTGGCAGTACATTTCTTTAATCAATTTGAAGCACATTCTGGATTCACTGCTAATCTCCTCATTGTGGGCTCTGTTCAGTACAGGTCAGGAAAGTAATCCTAACAGAAATGTGAAAGACATAATTATGGTACCATCCAATCCAATGCAATCAAAGCAAATAGCTAATTTCCATTTGTAAGTTCAAATGATACAATCTGTGTGTTCTGTCAAATACATTGAAAAGCTGTAAATTGTAGGAGATGAGTCATTCATAATGTATGGACCAGCAAATTCTTGAGGGCATAGATGTCTGCAGCAATGCCCACAAACTCTGGCATGAAATAAGTTCTCACTAAATATGATGGATCACGTAGTTGTGATTTAGAGTAATTAATGTTACCCGTGACTATCAAAAATTGTATTTAGACTTGTGATGTAAAATGAACTGAAGGTCTTTCCATTGAATTTGATTTAGTCATATTTTGGAGTGTTGATTTTTAGGGACGTTTGGTTAAATAAATAACAATTTTTTATTTTAGTGGGGATATTAAAATTTTTTTTTTGGTATCATTAATAGATTATAATGCGAAAACATTATAAGATGTTTTAAAAAACACTGTTGGAAGGTAAAACAAATTTTTTTAAGCCTGAAAGAAGTTGAAAGTCCTAAAGATTGTCCCCATTTCCTGGGGGATAACCAGGTGGATTGGGCTGGAAATTGTAGGTGTTTTTAGTGGCATCTTGGGGGCTTCCTAGTGGGAGGTTGGGGAGAAGGGGCAGGGTGAAGATTAGTGACCAGGGGAGGAGCAGCGTGCCAGTAAGAAGTGATTGCATCCTGTTACCCCCCTCCATTCCCCTCATTCTCACCCTCACCCTCCCATCCTTCCTAACCTCACCTCCCTCCCTCCCTTCCTCTCCCCTCCTTCTCCGTCTCTCTTTGTGTGTGTATGTGAGGACTCTAGCACCATGAAAACAGATACCTCATACCTAGAGATAAGTAAATCTCCTGCCCCTCCTCCCTGCCCCCCATTTGATTGGGAGGAGAAAGAGTGGGAGTGAGCCCAGGAGACTGTGGTTCCAGAGCGAGGAGAAGCACAAGGTCTCACTGGTCAGTGCAGTTAGTTCAGTCACTGTGCAGATGAATCTGGAAGAGCTGAGACCGCTATGAAGTGAGTCTTGCTTCTGCGTCAGGTGTCCTGCTCGACTCTCAGCTGGAGAGTGTGAGTTGATTTTTTTTTTAGGCTTACCTAGTTCTGGTCCATGTGGGCTGTTTCTGCACCAAGAAGCCCTTTACTATTGCACAGTGCACGTCTATGGAGAGAAGGCACTATGCATGGGACCCTCTGGGGGCATCTCCTGAAGCATTATCAGATGCCCCGGGGGTGGAGGGGCAGGACCTGTAGCTCTAGTTTATTCCTCTTAATTGCTGTTATATAGTATCCTGTTATATGAATCCTTAGAATGGTTATCATATTTATTCAAAGGAAGCTCAATTTTCCCTTCTGTTTTGTACCTTTTCAACCCTCTAATGCTCCCAGATTACTTTGCATTGCCATGGAAGCTATATAATTATGGACACATGTATGAGTGCCTTTGTTTGAGGAATATTTTTAAAGTGCCTTCAGCTTGTCAGGCCCCATGTTCAGTGCTGAGACAGATATAGCAGGACTTTGGTGTAAAGTGGAAGGCAGATATATATATATGTAAATAAGTGGTGGTTCTGCCACCAGAGCAGGGTGGTTTCTGGGTGGGTATAGCCTGTTCTGGGACTAGAGGAGGTTATGGGTCAAGGTCAGTATGGGGATGGGCAGGGTGTGGGGAGCAATTAGGAAGCCTTCACAGAGGAAGTGGCTTTAAAAAGAATATTCAATTTCCTGGAAATGAAGGGAAAGGATTACCCCTAAAAAGGGATTAGCTCCTGAGAAGAAAGACCAGGGGATTTTTGAAAGGGAATCATTAAATCAATAAATTGTAAGTAGATTAGTTAGTGGAAGAACTGTGGTGGGTAGGGAGCTGGGCTGCCAGACTCTTTTACAATTTCCCTTCCCTTAGAGTCGAATGGATGAGTAGTGCCCACCACTTAGACCACTTGTAGCAGTCTTTGAATTACCACTGAGAAATACGGGTGTATATATACACTCCGCTCATTGAAATGGATTCCTAAAACTCTCCAGTGTCCCCTCCTTCAGGGATTAAAAGCAGGGTCTTTGTGGTCCAACAGAGACGCCTTTAAAATCCAGCTCTGCCCAGGTGATCTTAACTCTTCTGAACCTCAGTCTCCTTATCTGTGAATTGGAACAATAGCAGGTTCCCTGCTGTTGCAGGAGTTCAGAAAGATATGCTAATAGAGTCATCACCTCTTCAGGCATTTACTCTTTCTTGGCTGGTGGGGCTCATGTTCTCTGCAGGGTTCTGGGGACATGGTTGGCATTCCTAAATTCAGTTCAGTCAGGTAGCAGGGTGGGCTACCTGTTACAGTCGTTTCATAAATCTGAGTGAAGAATATTTATAGGGACCCCATGGAAACAGCCTTTCTTCTTCAAAGAAGGCTTTCAAAAAGCCTGATTAAGCAAAGTGAAACAACTTTTTTGACTGCAGGATTTCTTGAAGACTTAAATAACTTAATGAGTATTTTGAATCTCAAAGGATGAGATCACGGTATGGAGCATTTTCCAATCTTAGCACACAAGGGAATCCCCTTTCAGGGTACCTCTGTTACCATCTTCTTGAACCCTGGTACTTCGCAGAACAAAGCTTGGGAGTTGACACAGCATATAGCCAAGACTTCATTCAGTGTCAGGACATGAAATGGATTCTCAGTTTCATCCTTGGATCTTACAGTTCCCTTTTTCTCCTCTGGATGTGATGGAGAGAATACATTATAGAAATCATGTTTATCTTGTGAGATGTTAATTTCCAAGTCTTTGTGATGCCTCAGAAAAATACCTCAGACTAATATTCCTTATTAGTCTGTTATGACTCTATTATCTGATCCTGAAATTTCTCTAAATCTTTCTTGAGTCTATTGGATTTCTTATTATGAGTCATATATATATTTTTTAATTTGAGTGTAGTTGTCACACAATGTTACATTAGTTTAAGGTGTAGAACATAGTGATTCAACAAGTTTATACATAATGTTATGCTCACCGCAAGTGTAGCTACCATCTGTCCCAATACGTTACAGTATCATTGACTATATTCCTTATACTTCGCCTTTTGTTTTTGTGACTTACTCGTTCCTTAACTGGAAGCCTGATTGTTCCACTCCCCTTCACCCATTTTGCCAAATTCCCATTCTCCTCCCCTCTGGCAATCATCAGTTTGCTCACTGTATTTACAGGTACAGTTCTCCTCTTTGTTTCTTTATTCATCTGGGGTTTTTGTTGGGTTGTTTGTCTGTTTTTTGGGTTTGTTTGTCTTTTAGATTCCACTTACATGTGAAATCATGTGATATTTGTCTTCCTCAGTCAGACTTATGTCACTTAGCATAATACTCTCTAGACCCATACATGTTGTCTCAAATGGCGTGATCTCATCCTTTCTTGTAGCTGCATAACATTTCAGTGTGTGCGCGTGCGTGTGTGTATGTGTAAATCATGTCTTCCTTATCCGTTCATCTATTAATGGATATCTAGGTTGCTTTCATACTTATTATAAATAACACTGCAAGAAACATAGGGGTGCAAATATCTTTTCAAATTAGTGTTGCCTTTTCTTTGCATAAAATGTGCATTAGTGGAATTAATGGATCATAATGGTATTGCTATTTTTAATTTTTTGAGGAAACTCCATACTATTTTTAACAGTGGCTATTTGAATTTATATTCCCACCAACAGTGAATGAGGGTTCCTCTTTCTTTCTCCACATCCTCACTGATAATTGTTATTTCTTGTGTTTCTGATTTTAGTGATCTTAATAGGTATAAGATGATGTCTCATTGTGGTTTTGATTTGCATCTCTCTGATGATGAGTGCTGTTCAGCATTTTTCCATGTGTCTTTTGGCCATCTGTATGTCTTCTTTGAGAATTGTCTTTTCATGTCTGCTGCCCATTTTTTAATTGGATTATTAGGTTTTTTTTTCCTTTTCTTTTCCTTTTTTCCCTGGTAAGCAAGTTAGGTAGTGTCAGGGCCTTGCTGATTTCCACAAGTGACCATGTGTTTTTGCTAGGGGTGGGGAAGGGAGATGGCCCCTGCCAGCTTCTTTGTACCTGGAGGGGTCTTCCTACAAATCTCTGCCCCTCTGGGGCACATTCTGAAATGATTTAACTACTCTCCCTCTCATGTGCCCCAGGTGTTTTTCAAACTGCTGTTTCTTTACTTCAGATCCAGGACTGTTTGTTGTGTTGTCTTATTTTTTTATTGTGTTATGTTAGTCACCATACAATACATCATTATGTTGTGTTGTCTTTTTAAGGGTGAGACTCAACTTCCTCTAGTCCTCTAGGCTCTCGCAGAGTGGAGCTGGCTAATTTTTAAAATTCCAGATTTTAAGTATAACTCATTGTATGAACTCATGACATTCAGGCCCTCTTGCTTTCAAAGTCAAGTGATTATGGAGCTTCGTCTTCCTCCATGCAGGCTCCTTGGCATGATAGTCTGTTTCTCCCTGTTCTCTCCTGCGCCCCCCCCGCCATCCTTCTCCTGAGACAGCCACAGTCCATTTTGCTCCCTGCTGCATTTTAGCTCTTCTTATCCTCTTTGATGTAGCCTCTTCTCTACCTTTTTTTAAAGTTTTTATTTATTTATTTATTTGACAGAGAAAGAGAGAGAGAGAGAACACGTGTAGGCAGAGAGAGAGGGGGAAGCAGGCTTTCCCCCAAGCAGAGAGCCCAATGTGGGGCTCAATCCCAGGGCCCTAAGATCACGACCCAAGCCAAAGGCAGAGGCTTAACCCACTGAACCACCCAGGTGCCCCTCTCTACCTTTTTAGTTGTGGAGTTTGTTCTGCCAATCTTTGGGTCATTTTCTGGGTTATTTACATTCATGTGAGTGTTACCTAGTTGTATCCCTGGAATGAGGTGAGCCTAGGGTCCTCTAACTCTACCAGCTGTCCAGCCTCCTCTCGTACTCCTTATTTGTCATCAAGTTTCTTGTCTCAGACTTCAGTTGTGCCTCATTTGAGCATTCTGGCATCCTCCACTGAAGTATGGATTCCTCATTATATCAATAAATGATTAAAAAAAAAACTGTGGCTATTCTAAATTTCTCTGATCTGGCATATCAATAATAGCAAAATTCCTTATTTCCTAATTGGAAATTCAGAAGTGAGTATACATGGTCAATGATGAATCTTAAAATAGGTTCTTTTTCTATTTAGAGTTTATGTTGTATTCCTTGTTTTCTTCCATAAAGGACTTGAGAAGTTTACAAGTAAAAGGCACATTTACAATATCAATTTTAAGCAGAAAGAAGACAGTTAACAACAACAGTAAATTATACAAGTGGGGGGAAATGTAGGTGCCAAAATGTAGGTTACTGTTGTCCCAGCAATTGAAAATTAAATTTGGATCAGGACTTCCTGGAAGCCAAGGGAAGAAAGGTGGTTGGTGGAGGAGAGAACAAAGCATTTTACAAGGTTATGACATTAAAGCTCTGATCAGCAAAATTTGTCTCTGAGGGCTTAGCTAGTGGGATCAGAATGCGCTGTGGCCTTGTGGGTTAAAGGCTCCCATATCCCTTGGGCTTTGATAGTTTTCACTGGACAGAAAAAAACACATTGTCAAAGGTGCTTTAAAAAAAAAGAGAGAAGTATACTGTTGGATTGTTTAATCTCTTTACCATGAGGAACCTCACTGAAGCTGTGGGCCAATCAGCCAGGAAACAGCACGGATTGGATTGGGTGCTAGTTTAACCTCTGGTCACTGTGGGAAGGATGCCTTCAGCCTTTCCAGATGCGTGGGTCAGAAGGTGGCACCACGTGGGGCGTCTCTGGGTTTGCTACATCCCAGATCACGCCCTGAAAACGATTTAGAAACAAAGGTTCTCAGGTTGCCAGGCTGTTCACCTGTCTGAAACCCATTGCCGTGTCCCTCATGGTCCCTCGAATAGCCTCATTCCTGCGAGTCTGCATCTGCTGCTCAAAGCATTCTCATTGCTTTTTGAGAATGAAGAATGCTGTTCCCTGGCCGACCCTTCAACAAAGAGCTAATGTTTGGAGGCGTAGTGTCATCTGGGCATGGACGTTCCCCTGAGCAGGATGGATGAGTACCACAGAGAGGTCAATAATTTGATGTCCCTTGGAAATAGTGTTCTTCAACAAGTCATTCATTATTTATTTAGAGTGAAGGCAGAGAATGTATAAAAGAAGCAGGAGAAGGAGATTCTGTGGTGGTGGCCCTCATTTTCTCCCCTGTGGTTAGCTCTGGCCCCAGACATTCATATCACGCTCGGCCAAGCACAATTGTGCCACTGACGGGACACATCAGAATTCCGTGACAATACTGAATGTGTAGGCTTCTGGAGGTCTCAAGTCCCATTTGAAGTGGCTTATCAGAAATTCTTTCCAACAACCTATAGTCTTTCTGAGAGGACTTCTAGTAAATGCAAGCTTCTCCATTTAATTACATTTCCAGTGATGTTTTAATGCTTCTTATTGATCCGTGCCCTGGTCAGCTGCCTGACTGGCCTGCCCCTTAATCTTGCTCTGGTAGGCCTCAATGGAAATTTCTTTGGGGTCTTTTACATACACATTTATGACCTTTTAGCTGTACTGAAAGCTACAGAAATCAATCAGACAAATTCTAACAAAGGCCAATAGTGAAGCCCCATTTCAGCAAATGAAACATTAAAAAATCTTGCCTGAGGAAAGTGTGGAGGAAACTTGGCCTTTTCTTTGCCCCCGGTTGCTTTTTCTTGGATGCACTTTTGACAAGGGAAAGGAATACAGAAATTTGTACAGTTTAAAAAGCAACCAGCGTGTACACAGGAGCAGGACACCCAGGATCATCTACCACAAGAATATTTCTCACATTAGGGTGAGCGCCACCTAGAGGGCGTTTAAAGCTCCTTAAACCATTTAAGTGAATGTGTCATCTTTGATGAATAGTACCTATTGTATGCTGGGAAAAGTAGTAATGCTTGGGAAAATTGAAATTGGTGAACATTAGAAAGAAGAAAAGAAAGGATATTGGAAAGAAATGTTAATTATGTGGGACTTGGTGTTCAGATGGAAAATGCCTTTTTATCCTATGGCTTGTCGTCCATCACTGCCATCCAACCCTCTTTACCACTGGAAAATTCAACTTGTATGGTCTCAATGTCAGAAATAAAGGGTACATGTACCCTTAGTAACTTGGAGATGTGAAGAAACTGGGCTGTGTATCTTTTAAAAGGAGATTTGTGTACTTAGTTTTTTTCTCAATGTTTTACCTAAAAGCACAACTACAATTTTAAGAAACAGAGAAGACCCTTTTCTTTAATATAATGAATCAAGTTGACCGATGATTGGGTCTCCCACCCATGAGAGCCCTGAAGGTATTAACTCTTCTGTTCATTGAGGCACATACCCATCCAGTCCTTTTCTTAATCCTCATTTCCACTCACTGTGGTGCGCTGGGAGGCAGGTGTCAAGATGATTATGACACAGACCTTATTCTGTTATCAGTGAGAGAGCTCATGCTTGGAGAGAGCCAGGAGAGAACTTTCTCTGAGAGATAAGAAAAAATTAGGGTTGCATGTGGGGAGAAGGTGGTGGTGGTGGTGGTGGTGGTGGTGGTGGGACCACGAGACAAAGAGACTTTTTGAGGGAGGAAATAGGAATCTTGGTGGATGAACTACAGTTAGTCAAACTAAATTTGCTGTCTCTCTGCATGTGTTTGGTGTATGTATGTAACTATAAAAATAATAACTAATGAGGGAAATGTGGGAAAAAATATTTTTTAAAAAGACTAAATGAAAGCATTATTCTCCAACTTGGCAGGTCCATGATATCCTCTAAACACAGTTACTTCAGTGATCACAGCCACTGGGCAGAGTTGGTGAAAGACCCATTTGTCCTCTCTGGTAGTCTGACCTCTTCATTTGATAGGGTTAGAAACTGGGTCAGGGGCTGGGGATCATAAAGAGGCATGTCTACTGACTCATTATGAATTAATAGCTCATCAGGGACCAAATCCTTTGTGTCCTCACTCCTAATCTGAAGTCCTTTCTGCTGCGCCACACACACTGCTTCGAATTCACTTTCAGTCAGAGAATCACACCGTGATGCATATTCTGGAGACTTGATATGGGATGACTGTAGTTCCCATGATTGTCCCACATTTTCTGGGTTCTTTGTGAAGAACTGATATCAGAAAGGAACCGTATGTACCTAACTCAAAGGTGACTTCTGAGTGTGGTTAATCTCCTGTGTACAATGAGTTTTTTTAAAAGATTCATTTTATTGGAAGCTAAGGCAATGCAGAGCAGTGAGTCTATTTAAATGCAATACTGCTTTTTAAGGAATCAGGTCCAGCCAATTTCTGATTCCCGGAGGCTAAATTCTATTAGGCATTAAAACTCAAATTTCAGGCACCTTGCACTGATGAACACAAGGAACATCTGTAGCAAGTTTCTAGCATTATAACCACTGAATACTGATTACTCTCAGAAGACCTAGGTCTACAATGTTAATGGGCTAAAATGAGGAAGGATTTGTTTCTAAAAATACTGAAGTACCTTCTACTTTTCAACTGGTTGGAGAGAGGATGATGGGTGAAATTTTTGATAAATATAACCTGTAAGTTTTCTGTTTGATTTTTCCAACTCCAAAGCATATATAGGACTTACCAATAGACATGCTAATAGTAGGTACCATTAATTTGGTATCTGCCACTTTCTAGACATTTTATCTACATTATTCCAATCTTTATAGTAACCCTGAAAGTCAGTAGTATTATCTTCATTTTAAAGGAGAGAACATTAAGGCTCGTAGTTATTAGGTACCTTGATGCAAGTAAGACAGTTAGAAGGTAGGTCAGGCTAATCAAATGAGGCCAGAGTGACTCTATGCCTTTTACTCAATTCCAGGGATTGTCTGATTTGTTTTTACATTTCCACCTCCTAGCCAGACCTTAGTTTAGAATATATACAGTCAGTTTTTGAATTGTCTCTAGTTAAACGGTGAGGACTTTGGTGTTCAAAGAGTTTATATATCCAAAAAAGTCAGATAAGAAATAGTCCAAAAGTGTAATATGCTTAGCCTTGAACAGGAAGCTGCTTGCTTTCTGCCCTGTATTTGTATTACTTGCATTCTGGAGACAACCTGAGGCCCACGAATTTCCATTCCAGGTAGATGAAGTAAGAGACCCACAGGGAAATCTTTGTTTGTTTCTTTTTCTTTCTTCTTCTTTTTCTTTTTTTAAAGATTTTATTCATTTATTTGACAGAGAGAGAAGGCACACAAACAGGGGGAGTAGGAGAGGCAGAAGCAAGTTTCCTGATAAGCAGGGACTTGGGACCATGAACTGAGCCGAAGGTGCCCCCAGGAATCTTAATGACTGAGCCACCCAGGTGCCTCTGGAATCTCCTTTCTGACTGAGATGGAGTAGACTAGCCATCAGTATGGTGTCTTACTTGGCCTCAGAAGTTTTCTGTGTTTACTCTCTCTCTTTGTTTGCCTCATCTGATGCTTCCCTACTCAGACTTTATCCTTTCCCTTTCCTTTGCCATGGTGGCCCGGATCAAGAGCTCGTGCTGGACTGAAGGTGGCCACATGCTCTGACCTGCTTTGTGAATTGACTTGTATTTGCTAAGAAATGATCGTTCTTGGCCCGTTTCCTCCAACTTGTTAGATTTGTGGCTTCAGCCATTTCTAGTTTGTTCTTCTCATCAGTTCCCCATGGCCTGATGTCAGGGGGGATCAGAAAGAAGGGTTGATGAACAGAGCAATCGGAGTAGGAGTCAGAGGGCTGGAATCTGTCCTTGAGTGGTAGGAGGCCAGGAATTGATAGGATGCAACCGGAGACTTCAAGAGGATGTGTGGGGTTGACTTAGGGGACAGACTGTATTCCCATTAGAGACTGAGGAATAGGATGAAAAGTGGGTATGAGGACATTTTTTTTTTTTTTTTTTGGGTTAAATAGTCAAGTTTAGCTAAGCTCAGTAAAAGAGAATAATGCTTGGATATCTCACAGTATCCAAAGATGAATGCAGCGGCCCTCTGAAGTAGAAACGTGAATGCTACCACCATTTTCCATATCTCTCTTATGTGCTTCTTTTTGCCTCGATACCTAATTTTTCTCCCTCTACAGGGAATATAGACACCAAGATAATCTTAGTCTCATATGTTACAGATACAGTGACAAAGAAAGAGACTAGTCTTTTTGTTTACTCTTGTATTTTTCCTCTCGTCTCTCACTTTCTTCATTTTTTCCCCTTTCTCTCCTTTCAAGGTCCATAGTTTTCAGGAGTAAATAATCAAACCAGATTGTGTCAGGTGTTTAACCCCTGGACCAATGAACTGTGGCAAATGGCACAGACATTATAGAAATACGGCAGGTTTTGTTGCTGTCATGTGGATGGGTTGGGGAGAGGCAGTTTTTGGTGCAGGGATGACAGTTTATGATCACTATCCTCAAAATCCAGAATCTGACAGGAACGGGTAAGTGGTACAATAAGAGTGTTAATTAAAATGGTGATTATGTTTAATAATGAAAACAGCCGAGTTTTATTGGGCCCAACCAATACTATGCTGTGTATGTGTGAGTGTGTGTGTGATATAAAATCTCATTTAATCATTATGATTCTAAGAAGTAGTTAGTGGGGCATATGGATGGCTCAGTTGGTTAAGAATCTGCCTTTGACTTAGATTATGATCTCAGGTTTCTGGGATCGAGTCCCACGTCCGGCAGTGGGGAGTTTGACCCCCCTCTCTCCGCACTTAAAAAAAAAAAAGAAGTAGTTAGTATTATTCTCACTTTATATATCGGAAATCAAGCTCAGTACAGCCCACACTATTAACTACTGTACAGTCCTGTTTGATCTGATGATTGGCAGCCATTATAGAAGAATAACTTGTGAGATATTTAATAAGGTTTACTAAATGATAGTGCAAATTAACTCTTTGTAATCCTTTTTTGTGATCAGCAAACCAGATAGGGGGTAGCTGCAAGAATGCAACATGCGCTGCAAGATACATTAATAGTGCTTCATTATCATGCAGTGTCTTTTGAGTAATTTTAAATTGTCAATTGTCTATTTTTTATCCCAACCGGATAAAGTAATACACAGTTACACAAAGTGACCTAATAAAGTCTAACATAAGCCCAGTGCCAAAGTGAAGAATACAATTTCAGTTTCTGATTGCCCAGGTTTTCTGATGCCCTTACTGCTTTTCAGTTGAGTAACTGTAGAGAGTTTTTATTTCTAGAGAGAAAAAAATTGATTCTATGGTTCTGAATAATAACTGATACCTTCTACATTGATCTTACAATGCTGGAGAGGAATTGATAATATATAAAGTTTCAGAAAACTAGGAAGAAAGAACTTTCATAACCTTGGACATAGCAGCAGTAACTCAATATTTTTTGTTTCAATTTTATTTAATGCAGTGTTAACACAAAGCAAGAAAAGGATAAACTGGGGGTAGTTTTTGCTTTGACTCTAAATTGATTACATTCTCACTGACCACATACTACCATATTGAAAGAAAGTGTGGTGACTTGGACCCCAGACACCTAGTTTTGGCCCTGCCTCTTTATTTACTATGTGTGGCATATTTATTGAGCCTCAATTTCTTCATTTATAAAATAAAAATGTTAATGACAATTACTTTCACTATTTCAAAGGTTTATCCTGCATGTCAAATGAAATAGTTTATATGAAAGCATCCTATGGACATTAAAAATATTATACTCTTTTTTTAACCCCTATGAGTAATATTTATTTCAGAAATTCAGAAACTTCAGAGAATTATAAAGTGAACATTCCTGTTTCTTTTTTTTTTTTTTTTAAGATTTTATTTATTTATCAGAGAGAGAGAGGGGGAGAGAGCGAGCACAGGCAGACAGAATGGCAGGCAGAGGCAGAGGGAGAAGCAGGCTCCCTGCTGAGCAAGGAGTCCGATGTGGGACTCGATCCCAGGACGCTGGGATCATGACCTGAGCCGAAGGCAGGTGCTTAACCAACTGAGCCACCCAGGCGTCCCAACATTCCTGTTTCTACAACAAAGTTTAAGATGTAAAAGACATCTGATAATGTGAATTCTCCTATGCCATCCTGGGAAATTTCTGGAAGAGTAGAATCGTGTACTGAGTTGTTTCATATATTATTAAAAGTTTTCCAGTAATTGAGTATCAAAAATGATTTTCATTTTGTATTCACACTTATGTTAACCAAGTTCATCTTTTTTGAAGAATTGAATTGATTTTGAAGCAAAAGCATGTCAGTTTCAATACTATAGGTATATTAAAATTAAATAACTTCACTATTTTGTCAACTCAATATTATTAACATTTAATTGAACAAGTACTATATGAATTGATAAACAGTTGTGAATTTATCAATAGCAGCAAAGTGTTCTTCACTTTATATAATGGTGTCAATAACAGTTTAAATCTCTATTTTGACTCAAATATGGAGAATGTTTAAAATCATTTTTATTTATTTGTATCACATTTAATTATTTTATGTATTTATTTTAATTATTAATAAATTATTTTATTATGATTTTTATTATGAAATTTATTTTATTTTTATATTTTATGTTTTTCTTATAGATAACATTTATATTTTTATATTTTTATTATGAAATTTTCAGCATGAATATTTATACCTGTCTAGGTAGGTCACAGATAAGCTTCTCTTTTCCTTCAGGTGTCACAGATAACTTTGTCACAGTGTGATAGCTGTGAGAGGATAGAAATCACACTATCCTGTGTGTGTGTGTGTGTGTGTGTGTGTGTGTGTGTGTGTGTGTTTGGTTATTGGATACGTGGGAAATGTATGTTTTATTTCAAGAAAACCTTAAATAGAATTTTAAAAAGATGTGCAGTGAAGTGTTAGCTCTGCAGATTTGTTTGCTCAAACATTGCACATTCCAAAGAAAGTAATGGCCCTTAATCCTTTCCTGGGAGATAATTTCTAGGTCCTTGTAATAGTCTGCTTGAATAGAGTGTCTTTATATACCTGAGGCCTTTGGCCACACCAGATAGTTCATGCTAAGAAGTGATTTATGGTAGATGCTCGTTTTTGTTCACCTGGAACCCTGGTCCACGCTGCATCTATTTGACTTTCAGGGAGACTGGAGATTGAGTAGGTAAGGTGCTCAGCCACAAAGATATTCTGCGCCAACTGACTAGCCCCTAATAAAAACTCTGGACACCAGGGTTCAGGTCATCTTCTTGGTTGACAATACTTTGCACGTATTGTGATACATTGTTGCTGAAAGAATTAAGCGTTGTCCATTTGGTTTAACTAGGAGTGATTAACTGGAAGCTCACACCTGATCTTTCCTGATGGCTTTGTTTTTTGTTGATTTTAATTTTTTTTTAAAGATTTTATTTATTTATTTGACAGAGATCACAGTTAGGCAGAGAGGCAGGCAGAGAGAGAGGGGAAAGAAGGCCCCTAGCTGAGCAGAGAGCCTGATGTGGGGCTCGATCCGAGGACCCCGGGATCATGACTGAGCCAAAGCAGAGGCTTTAACCCACTGAGCCACCCAGGTGCCCCTAATTAGTATTTTTTTTTTTTTTTACCATAACAAGGCATCATCATGAGTATAAGAGCTTCTCTGAGTTCTGTGACTTGTTCTAGTGAATCAGTAAACCTTAAGGTGGTCTTGGGGAACCCCTGATACAGTTTCGTGTCAGAATCGAGATTGGCTAGATTGACCCTGACTCACTAAAACATGTCGAAAACATAGTTTGGGAAAAGGAAGAGTGAGAGGGTAGGGGTTGACAGACTTTTGATTCTTATATGGCTTCCTGGTCACCCACGGTATGAAATAGCAGGTGTGCTGGGATATGTATAACTTCCCAGTCAAATTAAGGAATAATAAATCCAATTCCTGAGAAGGTGGTTCACTGATATCTATGGTGATAAAAAATAACAAGAAACAAGTTAACTATACAATCTCTTGGTTATCATTATCTGTAACAGCTGAAATGAAAGTAAAGGAGAGTGTTAGAGTAGATCCTGATGCTGGACAAAGCTTGGGTTTTGGCCAGTTCAAGGTAGAGCTCTAGCCTCAGGGCTACCACCAAAGAGAGAAATCACGCTGAGACATTAGAAACTTCATGACATCTCTTCACCAAGGAGATTCTTCAGGTAGGGGAGGACAAAACCAAGAAACTACTAAGAGCAGGAGGTTTGACATGAAGGAGTTGTTTTATCTTCTGGATTGATATCATCAGCTTCCTAAAGATCTTTTACTAAAATGAACGTGAGAGTGGGCAATTTAGGGGCAGTATCCTGGTTTCAAATGGAGAGTAGAAGAACATGTTGTCTTGGTCGATACAGGATGCACAGCTCATATTGAACAATTATGATGGCTGCATGTAATCCAGACGCATAGAAGGTTATTTCAGAGAGGATAGCTAGCCTGGGGGATTGAATAGTGTAATGTTCATTTGCTCTGAGAAGGGGGAATATCTTTCTCTTCCTGTAAATGCTAAATGAACTCCCTAGATGAAACGTCTGCTATGCTTTGTATACAAGCCATGCTGGACTGACACTATGATGATTAAGGTATTCATTCACTTAATATGCCTTTTTTAAACCAGGTCATGGTAGGTGCTGTGATTGAGGAAGCTCCTTTTGCATGGGCACCCCTTGTATACTTAGTGCCATAAAATCTAGCAGTGGTTTGGGAGGCCTTATCAGATTTGTCTCAACTTCCCCATATGGGTCTTACAAATGCCAAGAAAATGAGAATGATTCACAAACAAATGGGGAAAAGACAACAAGGAGATTCAAGGGACTCACCTCAGTAGGGTAGAAATTATTAGAAGGGCATTAATAAATAGGATGAATGAAGTAGACATTGATGAGGTTGAAACAAGTCTCAATGCAGCACCATGGGAGATTGGGTGGAGTGGGGGCCTTTGCTGGTCCTCAGCATTAAAAGACCCCAAACACTTATGTGGTATTTACCCTAGTTTAGAAGAATTTAAAGTGTTAGGAGGCAAAGATGACAATGAAAAAACTGACTTCTAATTGCTGAGGGTGTTGGTCTGTCAACTTAATCAGGATGAGGACTAATAAAAGAGCGAGGGTCCTTTAGTTCATCCCCTGGGAGGGACTGAAGGCCATATGCACAATACGTAAGGAAAATGGCCATGGACTGGAGAAGAAACTTTTCTAGGATTCCTTCATATGGTAGTCAAGTGCACTATGACTCTAAAACCTGTTGGTGAAATCCTAACAAGGGCTGTAATTAGACTGGGATGATATGGAGATACATGGTTGATGGGATGTAGGTAAAACTGTGGATGAAATTGGGATATTTGAATTGGCTTTATATGAAGTGATTATGTCTCTTTTACCTGAATGCATTATTGGGATGGATGTTCTATATGATTGCGGAACACTTCTCTTTTTAGTATTATTAAGCAAAAGTCATATAATTTTGTCTAGTTATATTCCTCTGCTTTTTTTTTTTTTTAAGATTTTATTTATTTATTTGACAGAGAGAGAAATAACAAGTAGGCAGTGGCAAGCAGAGGGAGGGGGAAGCAGCCTCCCCGCTGAGAAGAGAGCCCGATGCAGGGCTCGATCCCAGGACTCTGGGATCATGACCTGAGCCGAAGGCAGAGGCTTAACCCAGTGAGCCACCCAGGAGCCCCATTCCTCCACTTCTTTGTGTGTGTTTGTGGAAGTGGAAGTAGGTGGGAAATATCCTGGTACAACCATACAGTTCTTCTCATATCACCTCAGATTTTTTTTCTTTCTTTTTCCCTACCTAATATAATGATCCTGGGACCAGGATTGAAAGTAAACGTGCCAGATGCAGGCATGATTCCTATGCGAGAAACTGTAATGCTACCTTTAAACCTTTATGCCCAAATTTCTAGGGGCCTGATGGCATGAATTATTGCTATATCCTATCTGGCAAAATTAGGGTTGACAGTAAATGCAGCTATATTGCTCAGTGGTTGAGACAGTCTGGACCTAGATGTACTATCATGTATTTCTATACCTATGTATTCCTACCCTGTACGGATGGGAATGAATTGAGGGGAAGACTGGATTGTTGCTTGAATCTGGACCAGCACAGTGGCTGAACCTAACGTCCATGCCAAAGGTGGAAAAGTTTTGGTAAAAATTAGTGACAAATGGAAAGAAAGAGAAAAAGGAGCTGAAAGTAAATGAATGAATGTACATGTTATGAACCAAGGGAAGTCCAGTATGACACTGGTCCTTTGGGAGAGGCTCAAAGTAGGAAAACAAGACTTTCTCTCAGCACAGTTATACCGGGAACCTGAAAGGATGGAATCATGTATTTGCTGAGATCACTCTTGCCTTTTCAAACTACTTTTTGACAAGGCCAAACGGATGCCTGAAAACCGGAGTGGTATAGCTCTGGGAGATAGTTTGGTCATACAGTATGATGATGCACTGGATCCACTGTTAGTTCCTCAGTGGAACTCTAGTAATATGCTCGTGGCCACTGACTGACATTTCAGGTTTCATCAACTACAAAGGATAACATTTGGGAGGGAATTTCCAGGAACTACTCCCTACCAGGCCATCAAACCCTGTGGTATACAACTCTTGGCAGACTGATTACTGTGTACCTATAAACTTTGATGATAAAATGCTTAGAAAGTTTGCTGGTTATGATGGAAAAAAATATAGCAGTGGTATGCCCAACCTGTCACAAATACATATTGCTCTTGTTTTTGTGGATGGAAAGCTATTAAATAGAATAGAAAGAGATCATGGGTTTCTGATGGGATTATAGCAGCAGGCATTATATGGAGGTCCTCATTTCCCTGGGGAACAGTCACACCCTGAGATGGAAGAAGGCTTTATGATCTAGTCAAAGTAAACTCAATCTAGCTGTGACTACTACTCATCTAACGCTAGTATGGATGGCCCAACATTTTGGGGCACAGACCTATACCCTGATTGCACCCACCCCATTAGTACACAGTGGTAACAACATGCCTGGCGGATATCATACTGGCCCACAAGACAGAAAAGGGTTTTAGGGGAGACAGATGCCTATCTGGGTATCATGGGACAAGCTAAATTCACCTTTGATGAGGCGCACCAATAAGAGGAAGACGTGTTAATTAGGATAAACAAATTAGGGGAAATTCTATGTGAGGAGGAAAGCAAGGAATGGGAGTCAGCCTGGAAAGATGATGAAGTTTAATGAAGTGGGATAAGCAGACTCAAAAATAATGCTGGGTAATTTCCACTGTGTTGGTAAAAAGCTTATGCTTCAACCTAATAGGGCCTCTTCTCTGTTTTAATGTAGTCAGAGGACGAAATAATGATGGGCAGTGGCCCCCATCTTAGCTGTTGAGGCTCAAGGAGCACACTGTGGCGATCTTAATCAAATCTATGGCAGTTCTCTGATGGCATTCTGTCCTGGCCCCAAGAAGACATCAGAAAAAGACATATCCTGTAGTATGTTTAGCAGGGTAGTACTAGAACTATTCTGAGTATTATCCACATCTTCAGAGTGAGGTCAGCTGTTCTGTATAACCACACACAATATAAAGCAGTTTCAATATGATTGTGAAGTGAAATAGGGTACTAGCTTTGTTTTCAGTGGACTTAGAGCCCAGAAATAACCCAGCTGTGAATTGTCTAACAATTCTTGTCTATAATAGTATCTGGTATATGGGCAAGGGCCAGAGATAACCTCTGTAATTCTTCCTAATTTGTTCTGTAATGAAATAGAATTGTACCATGACTGTACTGTGATAAGGCGTAACGCTGGGATTATTGGTGAAATTCATTGACCTTATGTAAATAAATCACTTGTATGGTAATACTGATACTGATGATCAACTCTATTAGGAGGTTTTTTTTTTTTTTTAATTTAAAAAAAAATTTTTTTTTTTTAAGATTTTATTTATTTTATTTGAAAGAGAGACAGTGAGAGAGAACATGAGTGAGGAGAAGGTCAGAGGGAGAAGCAGACTTCCCATGGAGCTGGGAGCCTGATGTGGGACTCGATCCTGGGACTCCAGGATTATGACCTGAGCCGAAGGCAGTCGTCCAGCCAACTGAGCCACCCAGGCGCCCTATTAGGAGGTTTAATTAAAGCTGCCTCAGGATATAATACCCATGGAATATGACCAGCCTGGGCAAGAACTAGATTTCTTTAACTGTCAGCTAATTTCTATACTAAATAGTTTAGTACAAGTTTATCATAAGGTACCAACATTGGTAGATAAAGGGGGGAGTCTACCAGTCAAATTATCACAAAAATATAAAAATGTATGTAATAGCTTTATAGCCTGGATGAGTTGTTTCTTTAAATCTATCCCTTTAAGTCTAATCCATACTGGTCCCCCAAATTTTACGCATATTCATATTGATACTATTGATGTATCAGTTATATAAATGCTACACTAAATGTAGCTGTTCAGAACAGCAGGAACATTTTGCTCTAAGAGAGCCTAGGACCAGGCTGGTGGTCTGTGCAGTAAACGGGCTACACATTCCAAAAAAAAAGAAAAAAGACTGACTGTTGACCATCTTCTGGAAGATAACCTCTAAGCCCTGGAATAGCCATTCTGATAAGAGTATGCTTGTGCATGAACAGACATGTCTGCAAAGAAGACATCCAGATGGCCAACAGACACATGAAAAAATGCTCCACATCACTCGGCATCAGGGAAGTACAAATCAAAACCACAATGAGATACCACCTCACACCAGTCAGAATGGCTAAAATTAAAAAGTCAGGAAATGACAGATCCTGGTGAGGGTGTGGAGAAAAGGAACCCTCCTACGCTGTTGGTGGGAATGCAAGCTGGTGCAGCCACTCTGGAAAAGAGCATGGTGGTTCTTCAAAAAGTTGAAAATAGAGCTTCCCTATGACCTAGCAATAGCACTACTGGGTATTCACTCTAAAGATACAAATGTAGTGATCCGAAGGGGCACATGCACCCAAATGTTTATAGCAGCAATGTCCACAATAGCCAAACTATGGAAAGAACCTAGATGTCCATCAACAGATGAATGTATAAAGAAGATGTGGTATATATGGACAATGGAATACTATGCAGCCATCAAAGGAAATGAAATCTTGCCATTTGTGACGACGTGGATGGAACTAGAGGGTATAATGCTTAGTGATATAAGTCAATCGGAGAAAGACAACTGTCACATTATCTCCCTGATATGGGGACATGGAGATGCAACATGGGGAGCTTGGGGGGTAGGAAGGGAATAAATGAAACCAGATGGGATCGGGAGGGAGACAAACCATAAGAGACTCCAAATCTCACAAAATAAACTGAGGGTTGCTGGGGGGGACTGGGGTAGGGAGAGGGGGGTGGGGTTATGGACATTGGGGAGGGTATGTGCTATGATGAGTGCTGTGAAGTGTGTAAACTTGGTGATTCACAGATCTGTACCCCTGGGGCTAATAATACATTATATGTTAATTTAAAAAAATGAAATTATATTAAAAAAAAAAAGGAATGTCCTTGTGTACCCAGGGCTTTGGGTCTTGACAGATAGGTAAGTGCCTCCCTCTTATAAGGACCCTTACCATTACATTGGGTCACTTGAATAACTTAAGAATAATCTCTCCATTTTAAGAGTCTTAACTTCATCATGTCTGCAAAGTCCCTCTTGCCATGTAAGGTAACACATTCACCGGTTTTGGAATTTAAGGCAGGGACATCTTTGGGAAGGCATTATTCAATCTACCCTATGTAACAAAGCAGGCAGGCTTAAGAAACTCCCAAGCAAGTCTTTTGGAAAAGTGACCAACTCTCTGTAAGTCTTGGGAGGTAACAGGATGTAGGGTGCCTGTAGGGTAGAACACGTGTTTTATCCAAAAGGGACGGAACTGCTTCTCAGTTCTGACGGTTCTTGCTGTGTAGGAGGTTTGGCTGCAGGAGAAGACAGGCCGTCCAGCGTGTGTATAAAAGAGCTCAGTGTTAAAATGCGAATGACCTATTCATTTTAAAGTTTAAAAATACACTGCAGAGGTCACGCAAAGCAAAGACAAATCCTGTCTTCTCTGCTGTTCACACTTTCACAATCATAATGAAATTGAACAAAGCGGTGGTTGTCCCACTCTAGGCTAGGGCTTTTTATTTTATTTTTGCCTGTGAGAAAAAAACCAATACATTATAATAATGAAAACGTAATTTAGAAGATGCTTCTGCATTTATTCCTTATGGTTGCTATGTGAGATTGGTTGCACTGTCCCTATCTGCAAGGGAAGAGTAAGGAATTTAGAGGGTGAAGGGGGAGCCCAAGGACCCCTAGGGAAGGCTGAGAGGCAGAACCAGGATTTGAACTCCTGTCTTTGCCTTTCAAATTCCATCCTTTTTCCACTTAACTTTTTTCACTCTCCGTTGCCTAGAACTACGTGTTGTTAACAATTTAACTAAACAAGGAGGCCATTAGACGGAGGCGGCTCTAGCTCTGTAGACGTCTAGGAAGCAAACCAAAAATCTAAGTTATAAAATGGAAACCTAAGGTCAACCAATCACAAATAAGCTTTAAAGCTACAGCCAATCAGGAATCTCCTTGCCTTGCTCCCGCCTTTTCTGAGTAGAAGTCTCTCCCAGGGCGCCTATCCGCCAAGCATACCCCAGTACTTCCGGTTGGGTGTCTCCCCAATTTTTCAATCGATTTTGGCTTCCATAAACTCTTAAAACATGTTCAGTATGTCTCAGTTAGCTTTTAACAGTCTCATGGTGCACTACGCCGGTGAGCGTCTCCTAGGGTTATTCGTGCAGGTGATGCGCCAAGTGCTCTCTCCCGGACTCTGCTTGTCGTGCACGTCAGCCGCGTACGGCTGTGTGGCGTCCTCCCGGCTTCGGCTTTGCTCCCAGAGCGGCGGGAGCTCTGATCCAGAGCACGCAGATGTGGCGAGACGAAGCTTGTCCGAACCTGAGCTGCCCGTCCTTGTGCCGCAAGAAAACACATTTCCCTTCGGTTCTTGCATGATAGGTAGACGTGCTAAAAGCAGCCCCCCTCCTCCGTCCTCCAAGAGAAGCTCAGAAAGAATCCACAGCTCCATTATCCAGGAAGGACCCAGAAGGAGGGAGGGAATGG
Organism: Mustela nigripes; assembly: GCF_022355385.1. NCBI lineage: Eukaryota > Metazoa > Chordata > Mammalia > Carnivora > Mustelidae > Mustela > Mustela nigripes. Next base: position 29,114,631 of record NC_081563.1, on the reverse strand, counting down.
GAGAGAGCAGTTCAGAGAGTGGCTTGCACAGGCGCTCTTCGAGGCCCTCTCATTTCAGTCTGACTTCCCATTCCTTTAACGGAGCAGAGCCCTTTTGCTCAACATTTCGACCTCCTTCCTTTCCCCTCCTGCAGCTGGGTATTGTGTACCTCACACACTTAGAGTTGTTAGCCATTAGCTGGCTTTTACTATTGATTCTTTTTTCTTTGTTCCTTTTTTTTTTTTTTTCCCCCCTTGAAAGCTTCATTCAGTACTCTGGCATGAAAAAAGCTCGGCATGAATAAAAACAACATAATTCTCCCCCTTTCTGTCTCTGTGAGGAGCCAATCTCAGAACAAGTTGTGTCCCTTTTCTGTAGCTAGGGCGACTTAAAACTTGTGGTTGTGCTGAGGGTTCTGAAGCAGGATGTGCAGAACATTGGAAGAGGGCCATTAGTCAGTGAACCAACTTCCCCGGGCAGATAGGCAGGGAGGATCTTGAAGGCTGAATTTTTGTCTTTGTTTTTTCCTGTTTGCTGCCAACTGCAAGTTACAAATTGGATACAAATTCCTTAACCTTTGGCCAGCAGCACTCAATTTCATGCTTTCTAATTTATATGTAAACAGAATTGCAAATTTGAATTAATTATGTTTCCCTCAAGTTTTTCCATCCTATTTTGGGGGGGATTGTTTTGTGATTTGTTTCATTCCAATTAACTCTTGACTTCCTGGAACATTCTTTTGTGTTACCCGGGAAATTCCAAACCTCACAATCACAGATTGTTGCCTGAAGCTAGAAACAAAACCTTGAACCCCTTCAGAAATGTTTCCAATTGAAAAAAATAGTAATTAGTAGCGCAACCTTATTTTCTCTAAATTAAAAAAAAGTAAGAGAATTAAGTGTAGGCCTATATGGCTGTGAATACAAGTGATATCTAGAAACTTCTGTGAATAGAGTCAGTCTTTACATTTTTCCCACCCCAAGGAGAAGACAACTATTGCTCATTGATGTGGACTTATCCCATAGTTTATATTTGTTTTACATATTCTATTCTCAAGGAAAAAGCCTCCCAAAATCAGCCAGGGAACTTCTCTGGAATCTTTGTTGCTATATTAGTTTCTTGGGGTTGCCATAACAAATTGTCACAAACTAGATAGCTTAAATCAAAGAAATTTATCCTGGGGCGCCTGGGTGGCTCAGTGGGTTAAAGCCTCTGCTTTCGGGTCAGGTCATGATCCCAGGGTCCTGGGATCGAGCCCCACGTCAGGCTCTCTGCTCAGCAGGGAGCCTGCTTCCTCCTCTCTCTCTCTGCCTCTCTGCCTACTTGTGATCTTTGTCTGTCAAGTAAATAAAATCTTAAAAAAAAAAAAATTATCCTCTCACAGTTCTGGAGGCTAGAAGTCTGAAATCAAGATGTTGGCAGCACCAGGCTCCCTCCAAAGGTTCCAGGCAAGGATATTTTCCCCCCATTTTGTAGCTTCTGGCGGTTACTGGCAGTCTTAGGCATTCATTGGTTTGTAGACACGTCACTCAAACATCTGCCTAGGTTTTCATATGGCATTCTCCTCTGAGTCTCTCTGTGTGTTTTCTTCTCTTACACAGACCCCAGCCATGGGATTTTAGAGCCTACCCTAATCCGGAGTCCTATCATCTTAACCAATTACATCTACAAAGACCCTGTTTTCAAAGAAGGTCACATTCTGGGGTTCTGGGTGAGTATGAATTTTGGGGCACGCTATTAAACACAATAATTGCTGTTCATGGATTTAAACTAACTATATATAATGCCAAGTGCAAGAATTTCAAGCACATGTCTAGAAATTTTGTTTATTCAGTCATGTAATTTTGACATTTTGAGGATGGAGACCTCTATTTTTGGGGAGGCAGAGGGGGATGTCATAGGGTTTGGTAGATAGAATCCAGATCTTTTGTTCATTCATATGTGGACAGTCTTTTCCATATATCCTAAACAAACAGGTAAGATAGTAGAGCAGTCAAGCCAGAAAGAACTAAATCCAGAATGCAGAGGGGATCATTTTTGAATCCTCTCTGGTAAGGACAACACAAGATGCACCCCGCAAAGCCCTAGAGAGGGTTCAGGTTATGACCTATATTATTATTATCTGAAAATCATTCCTACTTAAGCTTTAGCTTATAATTGAGTTTTTAGAATTGACATTTAGCATATGACTTGCACTTTCAAGATCCAGTGGAAAGCCTATCTAGTTGAAGTGGGATAATAACTTCTTGTCATCAGGATAGTAGGCCTGTCTGGGAGCTACTGAAATATTTTAGTGATATGCTAATACAGAAATGTACTAATTTAAAAATTCTGACCTTAAGTAACCTGTTGGTGCTAATGCCTGGTCCTTTGAATTTGACCCAATTCAGCAACAACCAGTATATTCTGGAAAAGGAGAAAAGAACAAAGGATAAGCATAAGTCACTGAGCTACTTTCTTTCCAGGTTTCTCAACTTAATTTCCGGTGTTTAATTAGTCTCTCACCCTCTCTTCTAAACAGCCAGACATCTGGTTAATAGTGTAAGCCGATGGTAATGAGGGGAGTTTATACAAGGAACAAAGTTCCTGAAGGTGTTGCTAGGTGTACAGGTGGGAGGAAGTTCAGAATCAGGGGATCTGGAGGATTGGGCTTGAGTAGAAAAGGGAAGAGTCAGAGAAGCGCCTTCCCAGAAAATAGCAAATGGATCTAGGCACACTGGACATCGGGAAGCTTGAAGCACAGAAATCCGATGAATCCCCAAACGTGCATACTGAGATAATTACAGTTAAACCATATCTTGAAGGCATTTGTTGACTGTTCAGCCTGTAGTCTGCCCTAATAACTACTATTTCCCCACATCTGCTAAATTCATGCAGCTATCCATGGATTATCCACAGAGAAGCAGGATAAATGAGAAAGATAAATAATTTTAACAGCAGTTTGCTTTATTGTAATGAGGAGGCATCATTAGTAAGAACTTGTTGACTCCTGGATTATCAATTGCTCAAGTGGATTTTGATTATTCTAGAGTTTTTAAACGAATTAAAATTTCTTTTCTATTTAAGAGTTGATAGGATATGGATTTTGAAAATAAAGAACATTTTTATTTTTTCTGCACACTGATCACTTTGAAGCTTACCGTGGTTTCTGAATTGTATTTATTTGTCATTCCTATAGCTACATTACCCAATACAGTAAATTTAGTAGATTAGCTAGGAAACTGAAACCTAAATTAATCACTATATTTTCAATCATCATAATGTCTGCAGTTTCAACCATCATAATATTTGTACTATGTGAAAAGATATCAGATGACTGCTAAGATTATTTGCTTTGAAGAGATTCATTAAATTTGCTTAAATTTGCTTACATCAATGTTAAATTAATTTATTTCAAAATCTCAGAAATAGACATATTTGTGAAGATATCATTTTTGTTTCCAGACATTTATGACAGATACCCATTCCACAAAAGCAAAAATACTTCAGACAAAAAATTAATTCAAGCTGTAATATAATATTTCAGTCTAATTTTCATTTATTCATTCACTCACTTAATCGATAGTTTTTTTTTTTGTGAGAAAGTACTATATGTCACTGACTAGACACTGATGACATAGGGACAAAAGCAGCCCTACCCTAATAGTAGAGTTCATATTCCAGTGCATATAGTTGAGGAGACAGACAATAAGCAATAGTAACAAATACGTAACATCTCAGGGCTGTCAAAATGGGTAAGTGCCATGAAAAATGGGGAGCAAGTTGGAGGACACTGAGTGAAATGGGATGGTGGCTTTCTGCAGAGAGTAGAGGGAGGCACAGGCAGAGCTAGACTTCTCATGAAGCAAATGAAGCTTAAGCTTCAGGAACTTTCACTGGTATGGGTCTCTTTGAGTGATGGGAGCTGCTCAGCCTGTAGAGTGTAAGTATGGAGAGGGAAGCTGGGGTTGCCATCAGGAAGCATATCTATGTATGCATTTCTGTTAAAATGCTGAAGATATCACCAAAGAAAGTGAACAGTTAACTCCAACGTAATCGCCAGAGCTCTAATAATATGCTATAATTTCTGCTCTCATTCTAAAAGAAAAGGAAAAAAGTAACCTAATTCTGTATTTGAGGTTTTATTTCTTTCTAAAAGAATATTCTCTGTCGGGGTGCCTGGGTGGCCCAGTGGGTTGAGCTTCCTGCTCTTGGTTCCAGCTCTTGGACCCCAGCATCCTGGGATGGAGCCCCGCATTGGGCTCCACGCTCCGTGTGCAGTGTGTTTGAGATCTTTCCCCTCTCTTCCCATCTGCTCCTCTCGCTACTCCTGTGTGTGCTCTTACTCTCTTCACCCCTCCAATAAATAAATAAAATCTTTCAAAGAGAAAAAGAAAAAGAACACTCCTTTTCATAATTGTATTAGTTTCAGGTCCCAACCAACCTTTATCCACTCAGCTTTGGGAATCTCAGGGCAAGGGGCAGACAGGGACACCAAGGAGGCCTTTGGCTGGAGCTCACAAGAGGGTGATAGGCATGAGGCCTTGCAGAGGTTGTGGGAAGGGGCAACGGACCTTTAAGAACTTTGGGTTTTATTCTTACTAGGTTGGGAAGCCAATGAAAATTTTGAACAGAGGAATGACTTGATCTGATTTACATTTTAATCAGGTCCTTTAAAAAGAATCACTCCTACTACTCTTTGGAGTTTGAGTGAAGAGGCAAATGTAGAAGCAAGGAGATACGATGGAAGGGCACAGGCAGCAGTGGTTGGGGTTTTGTGGGTAGCAGTAGAGGTGGTGAAAAATGTGAGCCTTTGGGATATATTTGTAAAGCAGAGCTGAGAATACTTACAAGTGGATTTGATGTAGTTAATAAGAAAAAGAGAAGAGTCAAGGAACATGCCAGGGGTTTTGGTTTGAATAATGAATAGATGCTGTTCACGGAGTTGGGAACTTGAATCAGAGTACAGCTTTGGAGATGCTAAGTTCAAGGTAGACAATCCAAGTGGAGATGGGAAGTAGACAGTGGAGTATATGAGTCTGTCACCGTTACCATGTCATTTAATCCTCGTTCAACCCTGCTATGGAGTATCATTATTCTTGTCTAAAGGTTAAAAAAAAAAGTGGCTTATATGTTACCTAATGTCTAACAATATGTGGCGATTCTAAGATTTTTTAAAAAAGATTTTATTTATTTATTTGACAGAGATCACAAATAGGCAGAGAGGCAGGCAGAGGGAGAGGGGGAAGCAGGCTCCCTGCTGAGCAGAAAGCCCAATGCGGGGCTTGATCCCAGGACCCTGGGATCCTGACCTGAGCTAAAAGCAGAGGCTTTAACCCACTGAGCCACCCAGGCGCCCCACAATTCTAAGATTTGAATTCAGATCTTCTTAATATGTGAATCTCTTGTTCTTCCCATTGTATTATTTTTCATCTTTTCATTTTCCTGTTTTTCCTTCCTTTCTATTTCCCTCTCTCCCTCCCTTTCTTCCATCCTTCCTTCCTTCCTCTTTCTTTCGTAAATTATATACTTACTGAACAGCTCTTTAATGCTAGGTATTGGGATTCCAAACACAGGTAGCATATGGTTCCAGGCTTCAGCTTGCCTTATGATCCTAATAACTTCTTGGATATATTTAAGCGTGGAGCAAACAGAACCCAGTAACACTGATAACCTGATATTTTCTTGAGTCTTAGTAACCATGAGTTATAAAACATAGAATTCATAATAACTTTTTTGGAAAGATGGAAATACTAAAATTAATAAATACCAAGTTTAAGACACTTGCTGACTTTAGATAGGACATATAAAAAACATATTTTAGAGTAGAGAAAATATTATGCATAGTTAACATTTATTGGGCCCTTATATTCTAAGCCTTATTTTATTTAATCATCATAATAAGCCCTTGAGATAGGTAATATTATCATTCCCATTTTATAGATGAGGAAACTAGACATCAAGAGGTTAAGTGGTAAGTGGCAAAGCTGGAAAGCAAACCCAAGGTATTTGACTGAAGGGGGGCATTTAATCATTTTGCCAAACTGATTTTAAGAATCAAGAGCTTCAAAAAAAAAAAGGATAAAAAGAATCAAGAGACTCAGACTCTAGTCCAGATTCAGTTTCCAGATTCGGCTTCATCTGTAAAGTTGGACTTGAAGATCTCTGGACATCTCATATACTCTGTTAAGATTCTCACAATAGTTATTACATTTTATCATGAGATACACTTCTCATCTCAAAAATGACTTAGACAAGAAATACATATAACTATCATTTATTCGGTACCTACTATGTGCTGGGTTGTTAAGTGCTTTATGTGGCTTATGTGCTTTAGACACAGGGTCAGATTTATTATGGGTGTTATAGATGAAGAGAGAAATTAATTTGCTGAAGGTCAAACAAAAATTCCATGGATTTTTATATCATTTTAGTTTTTCTCCAGTAAAGTAGGGATAGCCTTAAATGCAAATACTCCAAAAAATGTCAACTCTCAGAAAAAAAAAAAAAAACTAGACATTTTTGGAAGTGTTGAGTCTGGTTAGCAGAAGAAGGTGCTAAAATGCTGAAGCTGTTTGCCGTAACTTCAGCCTAGTGAGAAAATCTCAAATAACTTAATGTCCCTGTTTGGCAAACTTTTTGTAGATAAGAACCTGCCAACATTCATCCATTATTAGAATCTAAGATTTCCTGAGGAACTCCTGCTGTCATTAATGCCATATTATGTAAATTATCTTGGAGACATCAAAATGTTTAGGAAAACAGACCCAGTGTGAGCCTTACTGGATGGAAATCTACATAACAACTTTAATTATCTAAATGACTACTTATGAGCATGAGCTGTCCTGATATTTTTGTATATCAGTATCCTAATTTCAAACATAAACAAAAGAAGAAAGGATAGTATAATGACCCTCATTACCCAATACCTAGTTTCAACAGTTACCAACATATTGCCAATTTTGGTTCATCTATAACTCCATGTAGCTTACTCCTTCCTGTTTTCCTCCATAGCTTTATTGAAGCATAATTTATGTTCTGTAAATTAATTCATGGTAAGTATATGGTTCAGTCATTATCAGTAAATGTGTAGAGCTGTTCAACCATCACCCACAATCTTGTTTTAGAGCCCTTCCTGTTGCCTCAAAAAATCCCTCATCTCCATTTCTAGTTAGTCTCCCTCCTACAACCCGCCCCGAGAAACCATGAATCTGTTTTCTATATCTGTATATTTGACTTTCCTGGACATTTAGTATAAACAGAATTGTACAATATTTTTTCTTTTGCAAATGATAATCTTTTGCATCATTTTTTCATTAAGCACAATACTGTTAAGATTCATTCATATTTTAATATGTACCAGTAGTTTGTTTTTAATTGTTCAATAATATTGCATTATATGGATATACCACTTGTTGTCTATCAGCTCAGCACTTGATGAACACTGGGACTATTTTCAGTTTTTGGCTGTAATGTGTAATGCTGCTATCGACATCGGTGTATAGGTCTTTGCATGAGCATAAGTTATCTCTTTTTGGTAGTTCTGTAGCCATGGAATTGTCATGTTGTAAAATAAGTTACTATTCAGCTTTTCAAGTAACTACCAAACTCTTCCCAAAATGGGCATATCATTTTACATTCACACCAGCAGTTAATTATTATAATGGATTTACATTTCCTTATAAATTTTGAATCAGCTTGTCTGAATTTATAAAGTTTTCTGCATCTATTTTGATTGGAATAGCATTAAAAGAATCTGCTGGTCATTTTGGTGAGTGTTGACACTTCAACCATGTAGAATCTTCCTACTCATGAACAAGTATGATTCTTCACTTATTTGGGTTTCCTTTGATTTTTTTCACCAGGGTTTATGATTTTCACCATATAGATCAAATATATGCCTTTTAGATTTATGCCCAAGTATTACATTTTTCAGGGGAAATGCTGTATATGGTATTGTTTTTTGTTTTTGTTTTTTTTAAAGATTATTTATTTATTTGGCAGAGAGAGATCACAAGTAGGCAGAGAGGCAGGCAGAGTGAGGGAGAGGAGGAAGCAGGCTCCCCGCTGAGCAGAGAGCCCGATGCAGGACTCGATCCCAGGACCCTGAGATCATGACCTGAGCCGAAGGCAGCGGCCTAACCCACTGAGCCACCCAGTTGCCTGGTATTGTTTTTAAATATTAAGGTTTTGGTTGTTTTTGGTAACACAGAAACAGGATTATGTTTGTGTTCTGACCTTGTATCCTATAGCCTTGCTAAATTAACTCATTGGTACTTGGATTCCCCTGCCCCCCACCTTTTTTGGTACAATTGGTATTTTCTATGTAGAGTTTCATGTCATCCCTGAATATGAGCAGTTTTGTTTCTTCCTTTGTAATTTTGTATGTTTTTAAATTTATTTTCCTGTTTTATTACTTGGGCTAAGGGTTCCAGTATGATAGTGAGTAGGAGTGAATAGAGTGGTCATCTTTGCTTTATACCTGATCTTAGGGCAAAGTGTTCAGTCCTTCGTTATTAGGTATGATGTTGTTTTTAGCTATTTTCTTTGTTTTTGTTGTTCGTTTTTATAGATGTCTACTTACTAGATTGAGTGAGTTCTCTTCTGTCTCTTTGTCGTGGAGAGCGTGTCTCATGGATGGATATTGGATTCTGTCAAATGCTTTCTGTTTCAATTGATGTGATCATATAGTTTTCTTCTTCTTTTTTTTTTTTTTTTAAGATTTTTATTTATTTATTTGACAGACAGAGATCACAAGTAGGCAGAGAGGCAGGCAGAGAGAGAGGAGGAAGCAGGCTCCCCGCTAAGCACAGAGCCCGATGTGGGGCTCAATCCCAGGACCCTGGGGTCATGACCTGAGTTGAAGGCAGAGGCTTTAACCCACTGAGCCACCCAGGCACCCCTATAGTTTTCTTCTTTAGACTGTTTATCTGGTTGATCATGATGCTTTATTTTCACATTTTAATTTTTTTTAAAGATTTTATTTATTTATTTGACAGACAGAGATCACAAGTGGGCAGAGAGGCAGACAGAGACAGAGAGAGGGGGAAGCAGGCTCCCCGCTTAGCAGAGAGCCCAATGAGGGGCTTGATCCCAGGACCCTGGGATCATGACCTGAGCTAAAGGCAGAGGCTTTAACCCACTGAGCCAACCAGGCACCCCTATTTTCACATTTTACACTAGCCCCTGCATTTCTGAGATATCCTCTATTTTGTTGGGGGTACTTATTTGATCTTTGATGTTGCTTGATTCTATTTACTCTTATTTTTTGAGGATTTTTGGTCATCTTGACATTGGTGGCTGCCAACTTTTTTTCTCTTGCTGTTGGATTTTTTATGTTTTTTCATTTGTAGCATGATTTTGGCTTATATCCTAAACATTGAAGTATTATGTTATGAGACTCTGATCTTGCTTAATTCCCACTGAGAATATTGCAATTTCTGCTTTAGCATGTAGTGAATCCAGTTTGGTTCAAGATGCAAGTTCTGAAGAGGTTTCAGTGGATTGTGGTTTCAGTATCAGTTCTATTTTCAAAGCTTCTGCAGTGTTTTTTTGGATCTATTCTGTGTGTGCACTACCTACTACTAGTGGCCAGTGTGTGATTTGGGCAGTGGGTCTGTCATGTAGTTCAGTTCTCAGTCTTTGCTACACTAATTAGGATCACTTATGCCCAATTTGGGATTAAGTATAGAATTCATGAACAACTTCATTGGTTGCTTTCTGTAGCTCTGACCTCTCTGTGATCTTTCCAGTCCTTACTGGCTTCCTGAGGCTTCTTTTGTTCAGTCTTTTGGCCAGTTATCTGGTTCTTTAGATACCCTGCTCTTCTGCATGTTTCCTGGGACTGCAGCTCCATCTTAGGCTAAGCAAGAGGAGGACAGAGATAGCAGAGTCTGGCTTCTCATGCTCACCCTTAAGAAAGATGGTCCCATCATTTTGGGACTATATCTCCTCCAACTAGAGAAGAAGGTTACTCTCTCTCAGAGTTTTAGATGCTTGTGAACTCCTGCTGCCTTGACTGGGGTTGCGATGGGATTGCCTCAGGGCAGGTGGAGCAGAATCGGGACCCACGCAGGATCAGTGTGTGCCTCATTGTGTTAGTGAGTGACCTATGGTTCCTGCTGTTGCTGTATTATGTGGGGCAAGGGTGTGAAGTGCACACAGGTAAGTACGCTATGCCGTGATCCACTGCTATGATTCCCTCTCATGTGGTTTTGATTTGCATTTGCCTAATGACCAGCAATGTTGGGCCTCTTTTTATGTGTTCACTGGCTATTTGTATATTTTTCTTGGAGGAATCTTGATTCAAATCTTTCCTCCATTTTTTAAAATTGGGTGGCCATTTTGTTATTGAATTATTTGGTTCCTTTATTTATTCGGTATACAAGTCCCTTATAGATATTTGATTTGTAAATGTATTCTTTCATTTTGTAGGCTTAAAAAAAAATGTCTTCACTTTCTTAAGGGTAACATTTTTTTGAATCAGGACTTTTTTTGATTTGATGAAGTCCAATTACATAATTTTTTCTCTTTTGTTAATTAGGCTTTTGATATCCTATCCAAGAAACCATTGCCTAGTACAAGTTCATAAAGATTTGTCCTTATATTTTTACTAAGAGTTTTATAGTTTTAGGTCTTATATTTTGGTTGAGGATCCATTTTGAATTAGTTTTGTATATGGTGTGAGGTAAGTGTCCAACCTTGTTTTTTGGCATGTGAATGTTCAGTTGTTCTTGCATCATTTGTTGAAAAGATTATTCTTTCTACTATTAATTGTCTTGGCACCTTAGTTAAAAAAATCAATTGACTGTAAATGTGGGATTTTATTTCTGGGCTCTCAGTTCTATTCCATTGATCGACATATCTATTATTATGTTGGTTCTACACTGTCTTGATTACTTGATTACTGTAGCATTGTAAGTTTTGCAATTGAGAAATGTGAGTCCTTTAACTTTATTCTCTCTCTCTCTCTCTCTTTTTTTTTTTTTTTTTTTACTTTATTCTCTTTTTAAAAATTGTTTTGGCAGGAGTGTCTTTTCACCCTAGGATAATGTGTATGTAAGACTTGAAGATCAAAGAAATGGCAGGGTTAGTTATTCTGGTTCTTATCCAGGTTATACTTTTTAAAAAATTTATTTAAATCCTGTGCTTTCCAACCAAGGAAATCTATCCAAATGGTAGTCATATTGTTAAAAATATGCTTTGCTAGCCCCATGTGCCATAGCAGTTTTGGACACACATATTTCACTCTTAGCTGCTAATGTCCATTCTTGAATCTGTGAGATACTTGATCTTTGGTTTTATCTCTTACGCTTCTCAGCCTCAGATTAACATTTGAGATTCAGATTTGGTTTTCTGAGTATATATTTTCAAATTGAGTTTGTTAATACTTGGACACTGTGTCTTTCTGTGTGTTCTGTGTACAATTCTGCTGGAATAGGATCATGCCCCACCTTGGGACCATGCCATGGCATCATAGGGGCCTTCTGGACAGACTTCTAAGGTACATACTGGTATTCTTTCTTGTGGCTTGGCGCTCAAGTCCATCCCTAGTACTAACTGGATATTTATTTATTTGTTTATTTATAATTTTTTGAGAGAGAGAGTGAGAGAGAGAGACAGCGCACATGTATACAAGACGGGAGGAGAGGGGCAGAAGGAAAGGGAGAGAGAATCTTAAGCAGGCTTCACACTCAGCAGCGTGGAGCCTGATTTGGGACTCCATCTCATGACCCTGAAATCATGGTCTGAGCCAAGGTCAGAAGTTGGACGCTTAACTAACTGAGCCACCAAGGTGCCCCACTAATTGGATATTTAAATCTTTCCAACCAGTGGGGAGCATCTTTGGTATTGGGGCAACACAATCCTATATGTGTCTATGCAGAGATATTATTTGTAGTGTTTCTTTTCAAATTCAGTGGAGACATTAAGGTAATAGGTTTATACTAAACAGTTAAGCCCTTTATATGAAGCATTTAACAACCTTTTCAATTCTCTGGATCTTTACTTTGACTTTGATTTTGAGTTTTTAATCCATTTTCAATGAAATGGTGAAGATGATGGAAAACAGGCATGTCCATTTACTTGGAAGCGTGTGTGTGTATATTTAGGCTAAATAATGGTTCCATAACCTGAAAACAAAGGCAACTGGTCTCACTTACTGATGTAACATATTCACAGGAGACATTCTTTAACTATTGAAAGAATGCACATGTTTATAGAGTTACAGAAACTCGAGCTTACTGCTTAGTAGATAAGAACCTGTGGGACTGGAGAGATTTAATCGACATTCAAACTGTAAACACACTCTGTGCCAATTCCAGGTTATATTTAAATTTTAGGCTGATTTCCCAAGAAGCAAGAGGTTCAGCACTTGTACCAGGATGTTTCGATGTTTCTTTTTAAACCTGGAATCCCAGTTGCTTATTGTTTATAGAGGTCAATGGCATTGCTTTGGAAATGGGAATGGAAAATTCTCCAGAGTCCCACTGAGGTCAGGTCAGGCTCTCCCTGAAGATTTTTGGCGAGCCTGGGTTTTGAATCAGTCATATGAATACAATTTTGATTGTGCCAGGGTCAGGCCCTGAGTACCTGTTTGTCTATTTGCTTCCTACTTGTCTTTGAATTCTAAAGACTGGACTGAAGAATGGCCTGCCTAGGTTGTGTCTGAGTAACCCTGTTTCCAGTATTTATGGAGAGAGATGTGTTACATGCCTTAGCAAGGCTGTCTTTAGAGATTAACATACCTGGTTCTTTTTTATTCCTTTTTTTGATCAAGGCCTATAGCTTTAAAACATTTTTTAAAAGATTTATTTATTTGAGAGAGAGAGAGAGAGTGAGAGAACAAATGCATGTGCACACATGCACATGAATGGTGGGGAGGCAGGCGGGGAGAGAGAGAGAAAGCATGAATCCCAAGCAGACTCACTGCTGAGGGCAGAGCCTACTGGGGGGCTTGATCCCATGACCCTGAGATCATGATCTGAGCCAAAATCAAGAGTCAGATGCTCAACTGCCTGAGCCACCCAGGTGCCTCAAGGCCTGCAGCTTTTTAAATAGTTTCTGGAGTGAGCCTTTGTCTAGGATGTTCTAGCAATTCTTTGTCACCTCCTTCCTTCATTATTCTTGTACTTTAAAAAAATAATGAAGTTTTTATCCTTTGAATGGAATAATCTACAGTCTCAGGAACTCCAGCTCTTTAAGTTTCTCTCTGATTCTGATTTAATGAGTGGCAATTTGGTTTTTACTCCTTTGCATCCTTCCTGGCCATTTTAGACATACTGAAGTGATTGCAAACACAGGGGAAAGCCTCCTTAGGGGAACTGACTCAGCAGCCCTCTGCTGAGAGAAAAGGCTCTCCTCTTCCTCCTCTTCACTGGGATCAGGGCCACTCAAATTATTTGTCTACAGGAAATGCCCTGGCTTGCTGGGAGTTCTAATGGGCATGACAAGCAGTATTGCTTATACTAATACGTCACGTTCTCAGTAAAGGATTTCAACAGACTTTATTTTCTCTGGTGTTCAGTTAACAACTTTTATACAATACCCACAGCATGTAAAGCATGACACTAGACATGCAAAAGAAGGCAGAGAATGTCAAGGAATGTTTCCTGTTCTTTGGGAGCTTCTTAGTTGAGGGAGAGGTGTATATTAGTCAGGGTTTTCTAGAGAAAACCAGTGGGACACACACGCAGAGAGAGAGAGAGAAAGAGAGAGAAAGGGAGAGTGAGAGACAGAGACACAGACTAGAGAGGTTTATTATAAGAATTTGCCTCATGCAGTTGTGGAGGCTGAGAGGTCCCAAGATGGAGACCTAGGAGAACCAATGGTATAAGTTATAGTTCATGAACTAGAAGAAGAACTAGAACTCTAGAAGACTGACATTCCAGCTCCAACAGTCCAGAGATGTTCCTTCTCTTACTCTGCCTTTGGTCCATTCAGGCCTTCATTTGATTGCATGAGGGCTACACAATCAGGGACAGCAATCTGCTTTACTCTGTCTACCCTTTCAAATGTTAAATTCATCCAAAACACCCTTTTCATGAACTTTGAGGTTTGTAAGTAAAGAAGGGGTGGTTGAAGAGTCACTGGTATCAAATTTGATAGAAAGATGAGGATGGAGAAGAGATGTAGGTCATGGGCAGTGGTATTCTCAGTGACATAGCTAGGAGTATATACGACACACCTCAAAAGACAGTGGACAGAACAGAGCATATCTGTTTGAGAAGCAAGACTGGAAAGTGGATAGAAAAACAAACATTGTATAGAGCGCAGTAAAAACAAGTGATTTCTTTTGGAGTTTGGAACAACTCAGCATATTTAAATGACATTGTTCTTGTTATTAATGATGAAGGTTCTAAAGTAATTTGAGCTGGGATTTAAGTAGTTGTAGGGCTTCTGCCACTCAACAAAAAGTATAGATGTTCATCCCTATTCTTGGAAGGCTGATTGGGACCGAGCCTTCAAAATCTTCTAGACCCGTCTGTCTGTCATTCATGTAGGACTCCCATTTGAAGCATCTGGATGGTCAAATACTTCTAGGGGAAGGAAGCTCACAATTTTCAGTTTTGACCATTTCTTGTTGTTCTGTTGTTGTTGAGAAGCTTACTTTTAAAACAGAAAATTTCCTTATTGAGCATAGATGCCCTAACTAGGAGGAAGGACTCTAGGGGCCCATCTTTGGGGAAAGTACCCTTTACTTTCTTCACAAAACTGAAGTGCCTGTCCATCCAAGGATAGCAGCTCCTCCAAATGGTAGATCTCTGCTCCTTGTCATAGGATTTAATCAAGGACGAATCTTCTTTGGGATGCTCATCTCTTCCCTTTTATCCTGAGCTTATTAAACTTGCTGGGCTCCATCTCTCAGTGGGCACCATTAGTCTCATTTCCTAAATGTGGGTGATGGTTTCGAGAATTATATACTCTGTATCTTATCTGATGGGCCTAATTTTAAGTGCCCTCTAAAATTCTGCATTTCTTCGCTCTGTTTGTATGGCCCATGTATAATACTAGCCCTAGCTTGAAGAATACAAACCCATTTTATGTATCTGTTTGAAAAATGAATATTGTGTTAGCTACTGTCACATCTGAAATCTACTGCACTCGAAGTCTGGAATTCAGAGAAAACTGCTCTAAAAATACAAATGCACCATTTTATTCTGCAGATGTTTCCAGAGTTGCTGAGTACGTAAGCATTAATTAATGTCATTAATGAATTTTAAACTGAATTAAAAAATCAAGTGAAAAATGACAGGAAATAAGAATTTGATTCTGAAGTATTACTTATTTTCACTATTATGTAGTGATATTTTTGCTAATGTGGAATAAAATGTGACTCTTACATAGCATATATCAGAACAATAGTATAATTTTCAGATTTCAGTAGAGAAGGATGACCCATAAAATGTTTTCTAACAAGTGCCAAAGTACCCTATGACAAACTTATTAGTACCAAGTGTTAATAATTATATTCCACAACTCTAGAGGCCAGGGATCATGTCACACTTAACTTTGTTTTTCTCATGGAACCCAGAACAGTGTGATTTTTAGTACTTGTTCAGAATGCATTTGTTGAATCATGTGTTTGTCTTAAAAGCCAAGTTTTTCTTCCCCAAAAAGGGTACCGTGAAGTAAAAGGTCAGGCTTAAGGAGGACATATGTGTGTAAATGAGTGTGTGTGCATGTGGATAACTAAACCAACTCTTACCTGGAGAGCAGGAGCTTCCTATATGCTAGTGATACTTTGTGACTTCTTAGTGTTCTGAGTGTTAGAAAATATTTCTCCCCTTGTCCTAAGGTGCTTCTGCTGGTGGATGATATATAACTAACCTGCTTACCACTATTCAGTATATTGACTCTGCACTTGAAAAAAAATCCATATGCTTTCGCGTGCCCCCCAAGATTCCAGTTACCAACTTCTGTCTAGCTCATCAGTCTCCCTCCCTTGCTCTTCTCCCCTTCACTCATTCTGCCACTGTCTCTTCTGCCTCAAATGCTGTTTCTCTAAATTTTTTGCTTTGGTTAGACCCTTATTATCCTCTTTGCTTCAACTCAAGTGTGATTTTTTCAGAAGTACTTCCCATCTCTACCCATTCTCGACTTCTTCTAACTCTATCCTGTTCTAATTCAGAACGGCAGCTGCCTCACACTCTCAGATCTACAAAATTGCTATTTATAAAAAGACTGATTTTGGGGGTGCCTGGGTGGCTCAGTGGGTTAAAGCCTCTGCCTTCGGCTCAGGTCATGATCCCAGGGTCCTGGGATCCAGCCTGCATCGGGCTCTCTGCTCAGCAGGGAGCTTGCTTCCACCTCTCTCTCTCTGCCTGCCTCTCTGCCTACTTGTGATCTTGGTCTGTCAAATAAATAAAATCTTTAAAAAATAAAGAGAGACCGATTTTGACTTTCAATCCAGGGAGCTCAGTGAATTCTAAAGGATTTTGCCAGTGTCATCAACTCATCTTATTCCACTGACATGGAAAAGAGGGTGAATGATAGAGGCAACCCGACACTGCCCGGGATGAAACCTGGTCCCCTTCTATTCTCTTTCACTCTTTTGTTGTCTTTGTGGCACTTGTTACTATAGAAAACTAATACTTATTTGCTTACTGGCTTATTGTTGATTTGTCCTTGACAGGTCTCTATGAGAGCAGAGATCTTGTGTGTTATATTCACAGTTGAATTTTCAGTGTTTAAAATCGAGTCCAGCACATGTAATTATTCAAATATCTGGGTAATATAGCTGAATGATGCATAATTCTGCATGTGATGTTTACATTAGATGACAAGTACACGGCTGGGCCTGGTACTTAGTACGAAATCTGCAATTGTCCCACCTCTCTCCAGCCTTCCTAATGAGAGAGAGTCAGTGATCTCTTTGCAAGTGCTACTTGAGCAGCTTTTAAATTCAGATATAAAGTTGATGCTTTTCTTACCCAATTATTGAAATACAAGTTAATCTATAACTGAGACCCTGTTAAACTTTTTCTTCTTCTTTTTTTTAAATTTATTTTTTATTTTCAGCATAACAGTATTCATTATTTTTGCACCACTCCCAGTGCTCCATGCAATCCGTGCCCTCTATAATACCCACCACCTGGTACCCCGACCTCCCACCCCCCGCCCCTTCAAAACCCTCAGATTGTTTTTCGGAGTCCATAGTCTCTCATGGTTCTTGGCAAGTACCTGTTTTTGTAATGATTCTTTATACGTTGTAACTCAGAGATTTTACTAAGTTTAGGCATTTTCCTTATTAATCAGCATTTGTTAATGAGGGTGTTGTTAAAGTATTAAATTAGGTTGACAGGAATAACTTTTGTCCTAATCAGATCCTCATATGCCCATGGTACATAAGAATGGGGTATGCATATTTGTGTATATCACAAAATTAGACTTGACTTATATGGTCTCTTAAAAAGAACTCTGTGTCAGTGCTTACTGGCTCTGTCTGAATAAATTAAGCCTGTCTGATATTTTTCTTCCAAGGATGTCTGTTAATTAGCTCAGCTCTACACAACTTGGTTAAGTGTACACATCATAGACTTGACCATTGAATCCCTTCTGTTCTAATTCAGAAAGAGAGCTGCCTCAGACTCCAGATCCAGAAAAACTATTACCTAAAAAAGTTTATTTTGACTTTAAATCCAGGGAGTTTGGTGAATTCAAAAAGTTTTTGCGAATGTCCTCAGTTCACCCAATCAAGCCCCGTTGAAAAAGAGTCCGGATGACACAGGCAATATCACCACCCTGGATAAAACCCGAAAAGTTGTTTTACTTAATTGGAGACGGTCACGATTCTCCTGGTTGTACACAATGAGCAAGAAGACCCTTGCTACCCTCTTACCCTCCTTTTTTTGCGTCTTGTAGAGTCCTTGGGAAGGGTTTCTTCCTCCCACCTTTCACATTTGTGTGCTCTAGCCATTGCTAGTAATTGGAGTCTTGTTCTCCCTACTGTTTGGGTACTGGTGTATCTCCGCTTCCATAAAGAAGTGTCAGGGTTTTGGGGCACCTGGGTGGCTCAATTGGTTAAACCTCTGACTCTTGATTTCAGTTCAGGTCATGATCTCAGGGTTGTGAGATGGAGCCTTGCAAAGAGTCTCAGGGCCTTTCTTTTAGCTACTGTATGCCTGAAACTTAGACTCCAGCCCAGGCTCACTGACCTCCTAAGAGAGGGAGTAAATCATCTACCTCTATCCTATAGGGATATAGTATCCATGCAAAGGGCCTAGCATGGTATCAGTTTGAAGGACAAAATCTACAATTTGTTACTATGTGGAATGGTAGATCACCTGAAACCTGTATACAAACACTGGTCTTGTAGGTTCTGTTTTCACAATGAAAATTGGCTACAAGATGATTGAACCACCAAGGAAAACAATTTGCATTCTGAGGACCAGCATAGTTATAACTTGAAACTTCTTGGAAATTAATATTAATCCTCTAGGAAGGAGTCTGGCACATCTGTTGAGTGTTCTCTTTGAATGGGTCTTACTTTGCTTTTCACAGCACTGAATGATGAGAAGGTAGAAAAGGCTTGTCCTGAGGGGTGGCTTGGAAGAGGATCTCCAATGTGGGCCACTGCCTGAAGTAGTAAAAGCAAAGGCATTCACTCAGAGGTGTTTCAATTCGATAACTATGAGAAAATACTTGTGCTTATATCAACAGTCTGCCGCCCTCTCTCTGTTAGTCTCTCTCTGATAGTCATTTAAAAACAGAGTACATTAAGTCCCTACTGTGTGCTCACTCTGGTGAGCCAGAAGTTAAACATATTTAAGCACAATATTTGATAATGCAAATATTTTAAGACTCCATGTTTATCTAGAACAGGAGGTGTTTTAGGGTCACATTTCTCTCATTACAACAGAAAATCGATTGTAAAGACTGTGTTTCTCATTCTAAAGCTCCTCAAGTGAAATTGTGTGTTTCCTGTATTTCCCTTCCTCTACCTTTAATGCATGCACATGAGAGACATTAACTGGGCATGCACCATGGTCCAGAATTCTGAAAAGATCTGGGGAGAAGGAGATAATGAAGGTCCAGTTTCTGCTTGAATGGAGCTCACAGTGTATTCAGACTGTAAATGTTGAACAAATAATGAATCACACCATGCTGTGATAAATGTAGGAGTAGAAGTCCTCCTAGAGCCCTTCAGTGGGCTACCTGCCACAGCCAGAAAGCTTGTGAAGGAGTCTCAAACCCAAAGAGATAACCTTATCTAGTTTACAGGTTTGGGGCATTTAGTGAGATATTCTATCTAGACCACTCAGCATATGGTAATCCTTCCCACAGTTATGATGATGACGAATGCGCTTTGTTTCTTTCTACTTTTGGACTAGAGAAATTTTATTTAAAACTATCTTAACACTCCTAGCATGTTGAACTCATGTCTACTTTCTTTTTCTTTACAATCTCCTTTAAGGAAAAAAAAAAAAAAAAAGAAGACGTCTTCCTTATCTATTTTTCTTCTTCTTCCATTCTAGAATACTTGTCTATCAATTTGGCTAAATTAAAACAAAAGATCTAAAGCAGAGATGGGGTGGGAAATGGAACTGGGAAAATAAAAGCAAATGGAAATTGGACTGTTGCAATTCTGTGCACATCTTTTCCTAACCACAGAAATCGGAAGTCACATAAGCAAAGCGCCCAGAGAATGAGGATGTTTCCCTTCTGCTGTACCCGAGAATAATAAGATCAGTCAGTGGGGATGGGATAGAGTTTTCCAGCCCATGAATAGAAAGCATGGGACAGATACTGCTCTCAGCATGTCTGCGGTTCTTGAGCAGGAAGACAACAAGTGGGTTTAGAATAACAGAGTTAATTTGTACTTACAATAATTTTTTAGAGAGGTACTTAATATAATTTCCAACTGCCATGTGTAAATTAATGTATTTTTCTAGGGATAAAGAGTCAAGGGGTAGCAGTGCCCTTGGTGGATGTGAGTAGATAACCATCTTGGAAAAGTATTGAGAGCACGAAGCTACCTGAAAATGAGCAAATGTAGCTGCAGTCTTACTGTGTTTTTTTTTTTATGACATTTGGTATTCTGTTTTTCTAAAAAGGTGAACAAAAGAGACAGTATTGTGTTGAAGTGAAAAATACAAAGTCTATCATTAGCTATGTGACCTTCAGACATCAGCTTCTTCTTTAAAATGAGTGCAAAACCAGTTACGTCACAGGGTTTTTGTGAGGATTAAATTTGAAAAAGGCCTTGATAAAGTGTTTGGCACTCAGTAAATTTTAACAATCACTATATGATCATGTATATCTATAACTATTTAGTAGCTCATGACCGTACCATGCAGCACCCACAGAGGCAGACATTAACTTCTTGTGATAATGTTCTGTTTCAATTTTTAGTCCTTTTGAGGATAAGGCATAAACTGTGATAACATTTCTGTGTAACGTTTTAGTTTAAGAATCTCTTTGTTTTATGGCTAACTGGGTATGTTCCAAGACTTGGTGGGGGGGGGCATGGTTTCTGCCATTACTTGTGCCACAGAAGTCTCTCACCTGGCCCTCTACCTGCTTTAAATGTGCTAAGATGGGTAGGCCCTGTAGCTCGTTTGGGTCTGTCATAAAATCAGCACCCCCTCTGTGACTTGAACAATCTGCCTCAGAGGAGACCAAGCCAACAGAAACACATGCTGCCTGCCAATATGAGGCTCGACCTGGCATCTGCATAGAAAGAAATTTCTTTTTGTGCCAGGTTTTAGTAGCAGCATGTTGGGTCATGGTATGAAGTCTTGATGCTTGGGACCTGTACTGGAAGGCTATGCCATACCTGTCAGCTTCCCCACGTGGTTGGAGGTATTGATCAGGGCAGAGAGACCTGGCTGGTCTCATACTTTATATGTGAGTTAGCATTCTGTAAAAGATAAGCTTCTAGAAGTGGTACTTTTAGAAGCAAGCAACCAAATGTCCGGAAGGTAAATAATGAAAATTATTGATCTCGGAAAAGTTTGTTGTTGCTTCAGGAGTGGTCTGGCCAAGTTTGCAGAATGCCCTAAAACTTCCAGTTCATCTTTCATCTGTCAATTAGCTAATGCCTGACTGCATTTATTATTAGCAGTGCCACTGTCCTGTTTTACCAGGGCACATAGTGACAGTGTCATTAGCTCTCAATGCTCATGGGAGTGGAGCTCTGGCCTGGGCTAATGCAGTGAGGTGGGCAATTAGTGAGATGGTGTATGTTGAAATACTAGTTTGTCATCACAAGATCTATGACATTTCAAGTTGTCCACATGCAGATTCTGAATTAGTAATTTTTTTCTGAATTAGTAATTTTAACTACACTGACTTGTTAAAGCATTCAAAAATCAGTTGTTAATAATTTTTCCATTTATTTTCCTGGTTCTCTGTATCAGCCAAGCCCTTTGATTGCATTATTGCAAAAAAGGCACAATGGCAGTTGCTTACAGCGGTTAAGCAGAAAAAGAAAAGAGAGAGTCCTAGCCTCATGTCTCCATAAGGAATAGCATCGTTTTTAATGTCAACTTCAAAGGTTTTAATAAGATAACTTTATAAGGATCTATTTGAGAAAATATGTGAAAGTACCTTTATGCCAAGGCAGGACATTTCCAAACTGGGACTCATGTTGGAGAGAAGATTTCCACTGGGATTATAAATTTGGAACCATCCAGCTAGGAAATACAGTTGAAGCTGTGGAGAATGAAGGAGGTCCTGGAAGAGAGAGAGAGAGTGGTGTGTGTGTGTGTGTGTGTGTGTGTGTGTCGGGGGTGGTGGGGGGCAGATTGAGAGGTGGGGGAAGAGGAGGGAGGGAAAAGGAAGGGAAGGAAGAAGCGGTCAAGTGTACAATTTAGAAAAGGTGGATGAGAAGACCCTTTACTCCTATGGGACGGGACCCAGCTCAGGCTACCCTGATACTCAGAATCTTAATTCCCATCACCATCTCCATCCCTGTCTCCAAAGGGAAGCTTTGCTTCTCTGCTGTTGCTATTTTGGGAGTTTTCTTATTCCTCATCCCCATGAATGTGATTTTAAAAAACACTGTAGAGTCATTATATAAACTGCGGTACTCAAAGGAAGTCCAGAAATAAAAAGAATACTGAACTGAGTGTACGAACATGTTTATTTTCTTTCTTTCTTTTCTTTTTTTAAAAATGATTTTATTTATTTATTTGACAGAGATCACAAGTAGGCAGAGAGGCAGGCAGAGAGAGAGAGGAGAGAAGCAGGTTCCCTGCCGAGCAGAGAGCCTGAGGCGGGGCTCGATCCCAGGACCTTGGGATCATGGACCTTTAACCCATTGAGCCACCTAGGCACTTTGAACATGTTTATTTTTTTATGATAATTTTGCGGCATGTTCAGTGCTGATAACAAGAGAGATGCACCATGAAGGGCGTAAGGCTTGTTTTCAGCTGGCATTCATTCTTATTGATTGGTGCCAATGGTGCCAAAATGTCATTTCCATCTATATATAGCGCAGCCACCTCCCATTCTTCTGCTCCTCTCCCCAGTACAAACAAACTCCACCTTCTCTTAGTTTTCCTCAGGTCTCTTTCTAATAATACCAGGGCCTGTCACCTAGGGTGAGAGGAATGAAGAAATGAATTCTTAAAAGTTAATGAATTTCATTGTTTCATTGCCAACTTCCATGGGAAAATAAGCTGTCCCCCTGCCTTTTTAAAAATAAACCTTCAAGTTGGAAGATAATCAAAGCCTGGCCTGTGAGTTAATGTTGGAGTTTTGTAGGACGACGTCTGTTTTGCAATTAGAGTTTGTAGAGCTTGTCAGAATTAAGACTATGACAGCTGACTTTTTTATTTTGTAAAACAAAGGAGGCAGGCATTTACCAACATTTCTTGTGTGTGCATCTTATCTAACTGGAGGACTTGGAGTAAAATTTTCTTAGAGCTCATTGGTGTCCTTAGTAGCTAGTGTGAAGTTCCGGATCAGACTTCATAATAATCTTCAGTCCTGTGTGTGAATGCCAGATTCATGGAAGTATATTGTAGTCACTTTGCTTTCCCTGCTTTGTTCAAACCCGCAAAGGGTGCCTTGGGTGAATAATGGCCTCCAGAGATATCCAGGTGCTGATTTCTGAGGGGCAGAGAGAGAGGGAGAGAGAATCTTAAGCAGGCTCGATACTCTGCGGCAAAGAGCCTGACACGGGGCCCCAATCTCCCGACCCTGAGATCATGACCTGACCTGAAATCAAGAGTCAGGCACTTAACCGACTGAGCCACCCAGGTGCCCCTGGTACCTATGAATGTTTCCTCATATGGCAGAAGAGACTTTCCAGCAATGATTCAGTTAAGGATCTTGAGATGGGGAAATTATACTGGATTATTCAGGGGTTCATGTAATCACATTTGTCCTTAGAACAGAGAGAAAAAGAAAGAGGGATATTTGACTACAGAACAGTGCGGGTAGCAGCTAGAGGCTGGAATCATTCCAGAAGGATCACAAGGGGTGTCCAGAAGCTAGAAAAGGCAAGGCAGCAGATTATTTCCAACAGTCTTTAGAAGAAACCAGCCCTGCCTGATTTTAGACTTCTGACTTCTAGGACGTTAACACATTTCTATTATTTTATGTCCCCGAGTTTGTGGTAATTTGTGACAGCCGTCATGAGAAACTAATACAACCACCTTTTCTCCACCCCTTGAAACTAGTTTCAATACCAGGGACCAAGAGATTTGTGTGGGGGAAGTTAAGGACATACAAGATGGCCATCTCTCTGCAGCATGGAGCTTCCCCAGGGCGAGGTTTGATGTCTGTCATTAATTCTGAAATGTTCTTGCTCATTGTCACTTCAGATGTTTCTTCTGTTGTATTTGCTGTTCTCTGGTATTCTAATCATATATGTTATTTCTTTTGATTTTGTACCACAGTTCTTGGATGGTTTGTTTTTATTTTTTCTTGATTTTCTTTTCTTTGGGAAATTTCCATTGACCTATCTTCAAGTTCACTGCTTTTTTTTTTTTTTTTTTTAAAGTAGGCTCCATGCCCAATGTGGAGCTGGTACTCATGACGTGAATGAAGGTCAGGAGTCACATGCTCCACCAACTGAGCCAGCCAGGTGCCCCCAGGTTCACTGCTTCTTTCTTTATCTGTATTGTGTCTTGAGATGAGATCATTAACAACATTCTTCATTTATCTTACTGTGTTTCTGACTTCTAGAATTTTGTTTTGGTTCATTCTTAAGAGTCCCCATGTCTTCTCACATTACCAATCTTCTCTGTTGTCTGCCTTTTTGTTAGACCTTCTAACATATTAGCCATGGTTATTTTGAAGCCCTTGTTTGATAACCCTAACCTCTGTGTCATATCTGATCCTGGTTGTGATGCTTTGATGCTTTGTCTCTTCAGGGTGTCTTTTCTCATCTTTTGTCATTGTAACTTTTGGTTGAAACCTAAATTTGTTGTATGGGTCTTAGTTATGAGGTAAATAGGTCTTTAATGTGAGGGCTTGTGTCAATCTGGTTAGAAGCTGAGCCATATTTAATATTTGTTTAATTATAGGTAACAGAGGCTTCAGATTCATCTAGTGTCCTTTCGGGGCTTTGGGCCTTCTCTCTGTACTGCTTCTGGGAAGGAAACCATGTATTCTAGGTCTTTCAGGTCTCTTCCACTGTTACAGTATTAGAGGTCTACCTGTGTGGTAGTATCATGTGCGCAAGAGGGATGATTCTCTAAACTTCTATAAACTCTCAATCTTGCAGTGGGTCTGTACCTTAAAGTTGTGACTTTCACAAGTATCTGTGTTCCTCTTCATGGGTATAGCACTGCCCCCCATCTTTCTTGGCCCCTGCTCCTTTTCCTGTCTGTAGCATTTCAGACCTATTTCCTTGAAGCCCTATCTCCAGTTGACTATGGATTTCCTCCCCTTCTCTTGATGAGATAGAAAGGTTGGAATAGGGAGGGATTTTTTTCTGCAAGAAGGGAGGTTTCAGTATCTTTCCCACCTCCATCCAAGTCTTGCCCCTGCAGAGTATGCTTTTGTTATGGAGAAGAATCTGGAATGGTTTCTCAGTGGGTATTTGTCCCTTCCTCCTGCCAGGGTCATGAGGGAACCTTGGTTGGATCCTCACCAGGAGAACTAAGTGGGGGTTCCTGGAAGAAAAGGCCTTGAAAGTGGGGAGATGTTCCTTATTTTTGTGTCTCCCAGGAACTTCTCAGGAACTTCCCACTATCATGCTAGCCCCCACTGAGCCTCCAGCAGTTTGTTGAAATTAATAAGTAAGTGGTCCTACCACTTGTGGCATCCAGGAGCTTCTGCTGCAGTGCAGGTAAGCCAGTGTCAGATGTTAGGTCTCTCTGGATGTGTCCTTTCTCCAGATTTGGGGGTGGCAGTTTACTCTATGATATTGGTTCTCTAAAGGGCAAAGAAGAGTTGAAGTTTTATTGAGGTATAATTGACATATAACATGATGTATTGATGTGTTGTATACTTACATATTACATACTTGCATATTACATATTACAAAATGATTATCATCATAGCATTAGCTAACACCTCCCTTTTAGCACGTTATTACCATTTCTTTTTTGTGATGAGGAATTTGTTCACTTTGTCCTGTTGTAAGGACGAGAGCATGACTTCCAAGTTATTTACCTTTGGAGCTAAGCTAAATGTATTTAAGGAGTGTACTTAAACATGCAAATGAATGCCTTCTCCTTCAGGAATGGGTGACCCCTCAGCAGCCCTGAATTTCTGCACAGATTACTCAGCAGATAGGATGGAGTCATGTGCAAGTACATTTAATGAACTGGTGAGGGTTAGGAGATCTGTGAGAAGGGAGCGTGTGGGTGGGGCAGAGAGAGAGAGAAGGATGCCTAACTTGATTTCCTGCAAAGGAGAGCTGGACAAGATGCTGGCATGGGGGAAGAAAGTTGCAAGGGTTGCTGGCTTTTCTCAACTCAAGGAATGAGAAAATCTGATAGGGCAGGAGAAGGAAATGTGAGTTCATGTGAAAGGGACAGTTACAAAGGGGGAGATACCTAAGTTGACAAACTGCTTAGTCTTCAGAGCTTTAAAATTTGACACGCTGCTGCCCTCTGGGGAGAATCCTTGGCACTTATAAAATAACTCTTGAATCTAATTATTAATAAATGTCTATGTGGTAAAAAACTGTTTTCCCTCTGCATTTATACTAGGAAATACTTTATTTTCTCATCTTCTCATATCTTCCCAGAGAATGTAGATTTTATTTATAATTTGTTTTCAAGGTTACAAATCTAACAGAAAGGTATAATTATTATGATTATTGTTTCTATAGTCTTGCCCTGGTCACCAATTAATTGTTTGATCTTGGACAAGTTCATTAAGTTAAGTTTTTAATCTGAAAAACCTGGATAACACATATCTCATAGAGTTATTGTAAGGTTTCAATGAGATAATGTATATAATAAGTGTGGTTGATGCTAGGCACTGGACTGGTAAATAGTAAATACTAAATAATGAGTATCTTATTATTATTGTATTCATTATCTTTATTATTATATCTTCTATTATTATATATATTTTTTCCTGTGAGAAAATTCAGCCATGATCTAAATTTGGGAGGGCCTTTTTTCTGGGGTTCTAAAAAATCAATTTATATGATTGACTTCTAGCATAGATGTTAACACTAGTTTATAAAGATATAGTATGTGTGCATATATATATCCATATGTATATATGCATATGTATTCATATATGTATATGTATTGGTATACATGTATACCGATATATGCATATGTATATGCATATGTATATTTATGCAAATATATATACATTGTTATTTGCTTAGAAAAATTCTGGGAGGATACACAAAAATTATTTATACTAGTTATTACTAGAGAATTAAGATAGAAAATGAAGAAAGAACAGAGCTTTACTTTTTATTTTGTACTTTTCTATTCTGTTTAAAGTTTTGCACAATGAACAGTATTACTTTCATTAATATAATTCACTTTGATATCTTTTACCTTTGCCTGTGTATGTATGTATATATATATACATATATGTATATTTATGTATTTATAGTTATATTTTCATACCAATAAATTCCCTTGCTTTAGTCATTCAAGAGAAAGTGTCTAGTGAATGGTATCATTTTGTAAAAGAAGAAATAAAACTTGCATGTTCTCCATGAACAAACTTTGAACTGTACAGATTCATGACAAGGATTACATTATTCATTTTAAATGTCGTTTCAATAGTCATGATACAAAATGGGTTTTATTTGTGGTGAAATGAAAGGGACAGCATTGAAGTGATTTAAGGCAATGCAAAAAATAAATTTGAGTAACTATTTTGGACACGGCGTTGGAAACTTCAGCCATAGGAATATGTTAGGGACCAAACATGCTTTTTCATGTTGTCATACTCTTGAGATCACATCAAGAGAGGACTGTGGAGAGTTCTGCAGGGCATAGAACACAGTTCTGTGTTTTATCAGAATGGACACAAATCCTTTGGTTGTCTGACCGAACACTTCATATGCAAGTTCAAACCTTTCAGGAAAAAGTAAAATACTCAGTTAACACCCCCTTCTTTTAAAAAGAGAAAAACACATCCTTTGGGGTATTGTAGTGAACACACACAGCAAAGCCAGCCCTTCTCTTTTGTCGTGCACTCACAATCAAGATGTAAGCGCCCATAAGCCCTCTAAGCCTTTCCCAGGCACTAAGGTTCTTTGCATGCACCACTGAAACCCGACACAATACAGATCTCGAATTGCACTGGGTGCTTAAGGGTGGGCTAAATTATATCAAAACACATTTTCTGGTACAGTGATGATGACCTGAGCCATGAACAATTGTTATCAGTACTGACAGTTTACATTTCCCACCAGAGAACAAATACAAGCCCAAGAGTTTTATGTTAATATCACCTTTCAAGCCATAGTTTTAGAGCAGGTGGTATTACCGAGGGACTGAAGTAGGGGAGAATGTTTAAAGACATCATCTGATTTCATCGCTCCAGGCTGTACTGCTAACTCTGGGTGGCTAACCTGTGAATGTATGCAGCAGATCAGAAGGTGGGATGGGGGGGGGGGGGGGGGGGGGAAGAGAGGGGATAGATGACTCTTTACAGATCTCTGTCTTCTACTGGAAATATCCTTAAAGCAGATAACTGCAGAGAGTGTGTCTGTTGCCTTATCATTCAAAGAATGGCAACTCATAGATCCCTAGACTCAGAGCTAGAAGGACCTTTTATATAATAGAGGCCCATTTCTCCTTCTTTTTTTTTTTTTTTTTGACTTATGAGGACACTGAAGCCCAGAGAGGCAATTGAGTTACCTAAGGGAATAACACTTATTATAAAAAAGTGACACTGGTATTCAGATGATGACTGGATATTTGTTTCAAGATTATTTATTTTATTTCTTGAGTATTCCAGATTGATACATGATATAGCTATAAAGGCAAATCAGTTGGTCAGAATTTAAATGCCTCCTTCCCATTTATTTATTTTGTGCTACATTTACTTTTGCCATGAAATTGTTTGTCTTTTATAGTGTTGATGAACTATTCTAGTTTCTTAACTGGCTACTCACTTGGCTTAGTAGAGACAAATATCTTCGGTGATCAGTAGAATACTAACAGGTGATCACAGTGGGCTCTCCACTATGACTGCTGAGTACTTATTTTTAAACTCTCCATGAAATGAACCATAGGCCTCACAAAATTCCTGCAAGCTGAGACTTCTTTTTCTGGTTTTTATAGACTTTTTGGCTTAGAAAGTTTTATAAGTGGTGCACGATCATACTGCATATAGGTTGTATTAGTCTGTGTGGACTACCATAGCAAAATAGCACAGACTGGGAGACTTAAAGAACAAAAATTTGTTTTCTCACGGTTTTGGGGATGGAAGTCTGAATCAAGATGGCAACAGTGTTGGTTTGTGCAGAGACCTCTTTTCTTGGCTTGCAGACAGCTGCCTTTTCACTGGGTCTTTGTATGACCTTTCCTCTGTGTGTGACTGGGGGAGGAGAGAGAGTTCTGGTGTCTCTTTTCTTACAAGGACACCAGTCCTATTGGATTGTGGCCTCACCCTTAGTTCCTTGTATAACCTTCATTACCTTCTTAAAGGTCGAATCTTGAAATACAGTTATATTGGGGACTAGGGCCTCGACATATGAATTTTGAGGGGACACAGTTCAGTCAGAGTAGCAGAGATAGAAGAGTTAGGGTATGAACCTGAGTCTGCCCAACTTCCAAAGTCATATTCGTTTTATGAAACCTGCTGATTCTTAGTGCAGGAAATTAGTGTATAAAATGGCAATAGTAGTATTTTTTTCCTATCATATGAATGTATTTGTACCATAGTTTACAATTTGACTCTGTTGTGCTTCTGCCTACCCACTCTCCCATAGTAGGTGGCTTTGGCTGATGATCCTAACTAAATGGTAGAAAACAAAATATTTTGTTACTGGTGTACTATAGCTCTAGAAAGGAGATTCCTTCTGGGCCTGTGAGTGATAGTGTGCTTACCTGCCAGGTCAGGTTAAGCTCCAGCCATTGGTTTAAGCTCCAGAACTTGGCAAACAAGTCATATGGTTGACTCATCCTAAGCAAGGAGAGTCATTTAACCTTGAGTCAAATCACAAAAATATATATTTTGTACTTATTATGTGCCGGGTGCTCTTGTAATGGCAGTGGGGAAGACTGGCAAGGCCTTTGCTCATATGCAGAAGTAGAGGAAAGTAAGCAAAGAAATAAGAATTTCATTGGTGCTCTGGAAATAATGAAGTGAGGTAATAGGATAGAGGGGACTTGGGAATGGGATAGTGTTAATTTGGTGCTCTAGGGAAGATCTCTTTACTATTGTGACATAGAAGCTAAAACTTGAATGATGAGAAGGTGTAATAGGGTTTTCCAGAGAAATAGAACCAATAGGATAGGTGGATGGTTGGTTGGATGGATGGATGGATGGATAGATGGATAGGAAAAAAGGAGGGATGGAAGGAAAAAAAGGAGGGAAGGAAGGAAGAAGAAAGAAAAATTATGAAGAAATGGCTCATGTGATTATGGAGGGTTATATAAAATCCCACAGTCTGCCATTTGCAAGCTGGTGGCCCAGGAAAGTACAATGGTGGTACAAATTCTAATATAAACCCAAAGGCTTGACACCCAGGGGAGCAAATGATGTAATTTCCGGTCCAAGTCTGAATGCCTGAGAGCCAGGAGCACTGATGTCAAAAAGGCAAGAGAAGATGGATAACCTGGCTCCAACAAGAGAGCACATTTACCCTTCCTCTGCCTTTCTGTTCTGTTCAGGTCCTCAGTGGATTAAATGATGCCCACTTGCATTGGTGTAGATGGTCTTTACTTAGCCTACTGATTCAGATGCTAACCTCTTCCTCAAACATCCTCACAGACACACAGAAATAATGGTCAGCCAGCTGTCTGAACATCCTTTATCCCAGTCAAGCTGACACATAAAATGAACCATTACAAACAGGGTTAATGATGGAAAAATTGTGAATTAGAAAGTCCAAGCAGAGGAATAGTAAAAGCAAAGGCCTTGGGTGGGAAAATGGAATTTTTTGAGGAACAGAAAGGCCAGTATGGCTAGATGCCATGAGCAAGAAGGTAAAGTGGCCAAGGTAAGATGGGAGAAGTCAACAGGGGCCAGATTATAGAAGATCTGCTGCAGTGGGGAGAGGACATTGGCACGGATTTTAAATGCATTGTGCCTTCCTTGGGAGGTGTTACAGGAGAATAACAAGGTCTGATGGGCATTTGTAAAATAATCATTTTTGCAGGGTACTCATAGCACTTTTAACAGTTGTAATTTTGTTTCTCTCTTTGCCATGAGTATCTTCCTATGAGGCACAAGGGGCAACCTATTCTGTGGTCGATTTAAAACTTGTTTTTGAAGAACCCCTGAACCCAGAAAATTAGAATATTTTTAGAAATACAGACCCATTTAAGCTTTGCTTGTAGCTAACCCCTGTCTTGTGTGTCAAGAAGCTCAGGCCACTTGTCTGTTATTGGCTGTCTTGTTTCTCCATTGTTCAGATCACCTGGATAATGTTTTAATGAGAAATGATTTGCAGCTTCCTTTCTTACTTACCTTTTTCCTTCCCTCCTCTGTCTATCCTTCTTTCTTCTCTTCTAATGAGGGAGGCGGTTTATGTTTTCTATCAGTAGGTGCTCTTTTTCTCCATGCAAATTCAGATTCTTGTAGTTACATTTTCTGGGCACTGATTTCATTGTCTACTTATAAACTCCTCCAGTTAACAGAATTCAAAAGCTATGATGGGAGGGAGACTTGAAGCTGGTGTGTGAACGGGAGGCTGGTAGATACTCGCTGCTTGCCTGGGATAGTTGGGTTGAGCCGGATTCGCCCACCAGAGGATTCCGGAAGGGGCTATGCCACTTCCACCTGCTTCACCTCATCTGTCTACTCTGATGACACCTGGTGCAGCACAGGTGGTGTGGCGTGGGGGCTTTTGCAGCTGTTAGTATAGCATGCTCCCACAGAGCGACTGATGGCTGTAAGCAACACTCATGGGTAAAGCAGGAAGACTCTTAAGAAACCAGAGGTGCAAGGCAGAAAACCTGGGAGGTCAAAGGAGTAAGGAGGACAGGATAAAAAGAAAAAAAAAAAAAAAAGTCGGGGGAAAGGGAGAGTCCGTCAAGCTGTGCTACAGATGGTAGCAGGTTTGAGGATATGGAAGGGGTAATTCTAATTCAGTGTGAAGAAATAACAAATGAACAATGGAGCATTGTTCCAGGGGTTGTGGAAAGTGACAAGATATGCTCATTTGTGCCTGTTTACCCATGTGTCCATGATGTTGAGAGCCTGTCTTGGCTGCGGCCCTTTCTGGAACTTGGCTGGGTAGGATAGCACAGCCCTCTATCAGGGCTATCTCTGGTTCCTGGTCACAGCACAGAATTAAGCGAATGCTATTTTATGAGGATCATCATGGTAAATATCTGAATATCTCTCTTTTGGAGGGCCCCATATAGAATGGCCCTCTGCAGTATACCCCTGAAGTCCATCAGCTTCTAGCCTCCTAATCTCTTCCTCCTTCTCCCTCTCCTCCTCCTGGTACCATGTGTCCCTGCATACCATGTTCATCTTGGAGGGCAGGTGAAACATAAATTGAAGTACATAAAGCTACAAAGAGACCCAATTATACTGAAATATGCTATCCACATATTAAACAGCAAACATGATATGGCAGTTATATATGCTTTTTAATGAACATATTAAGGAACATGTTAAGTAAATAAGATCTAGATGGGTCTAATAACTTCATTATATTCAAAAGGCATAAACATACTTTGAGATATCAGGGCTGACTGTAATATATGAAAATGTCTATGATTTCTACTGGTGGCAGAGTAACAGTTACGATTGATTTCACTATGTTTTTTTTTTTTTAACTTATTCATAATTAAATAACATGGGAAATTTCAGTCAGATGTTAGTAAAAACAGTTTTTGTTTTAAACATTCAAGGTCACAGATGCCCTTTATTCTATTCACTGTCTTCAGGTTAAGAGTTAAGAATTTCTGTCCTAGGAGGTCCCTGATGTAGAGGGATTAGGTGGCTAGCCTACCCGCCCCCAAATTGGTAGGTTCACTCTGGTGCTAGATTCTTTCTATAAAGTTTAAAATATCCCTGAGGAAATGGGGTGAGTGCAGAGGTACCGCCAGAATGCGTGATCTGCTTCCTGCTTACTGTTTCTCTTGGCATTTACCATGTGATTTCCAAATAACATGCCTTCTCTGCTGCTATTTCTTGACTTTTCAGTATTTAACTTTAACTGTTTGTTGACTTCCTCCTGTGGAGGAAGAGCTTGTGACTCTTTTCTGCCCCATACCTACTTTTCTATTATGTTCCCTGGCAGTCAGAAGCCTGTTCAATATGGAAATTTGGTCCTTCACACCTGATAGAATTCGTAGCTTCTGTTATTTGTTTGTTAACTTTCTGCCCTCTCTTTTCCTTGTTTTTGGTCAAGTGCTAGATCTTCTGGACTGAATGACTAATTTTTTCTTACTGTATTACTCCTCTGTCACTTTCTATTCCTTCTTCTTCTTTTTTTTTTTTTTAACATTCTGGGAAATTCTTTCAACTGTTTTCCTACTGTTTTACTGAATTGTAACTTGTACTTCTCATTTTTTATTTCTGGGATACACCTTGTTCCTTTGTTGGAATGTCCCTTTCTTCTTTCATAGATGTTACAGCTTGGTTCTTTGGTGAAATTTATTTTGAATTTTTTAAAGAAGATTTTATTTATTTATTTGACAGAGACACAGTGAGAGAGGAAACAGTGGCAGAGAGAGTGGGAGAGGGAGAAGCAGGCTTTCTGCCGAGCAGGGAGCCTGATGCGGGGCTCGATCCCAGGACCCTGGGATTGTGACCTCAGCTGAAGAGAGAAGCTTAACGACTGAGCCACCCAGGCACCCCTATTTTGAATTTTTTTAAAAAAATATTTTATTTATTTATTTGACAGAGAGAGATGACAAGTAGGCAGAGAGGCAGGCAGAGAGAGAGGAAGGGAAGCAGGCTCCCCGCTGAGCAGAGACCCTGATGTGGGGCTTGATCCCAGGATCCTGGAATCATAACTTGAGCTGAAAGCAGAGGCTTTGACCCACTGAGCCACCCAGGCACCCCCTTATTTTGAATTTTTTAAAAATTTCTTTTGCTCTTTGGATTATTCCAATTTCTTCTGAGATTCCCCCCATTTATTTATTTTAGCTTACCTTTTTCATCTAAAAGTCTTTAAAAAATGTTTGATGATCCTGAGGTGTCCATATTTTAGAGGAAGGGGCTAAAAAAGCCAATTGGAAGTCGCTGTGGAGTACTCTTTGTGTCATCCTGTCCCCACCTTGAGTTCATTTGTTGAATGAACAAATCCCCAATGTGATGTTACTTAGAGATGGGGCGTTTGGGAGATGATGAGGTGGAGCCCTTATAATGAGATTAGTGCCCTTATAAGAGAGGATACCAGAGGATACCAGAAAGCTTTCTTCTCTCTTTCTCTGTCTTTGCTATGTGAGAAGGCAGGAAGAAGGTGTCCATCTGCAAACCAGGTGGTGTGTTCTCATCAGGAACTGAATCAGCCAGCACCTCGATCTTGGACTACCCAGCCTCTAAAACCACGAGAAATACATTTCTGTTGTTTAAGCCACACTGTCGATGGTATTTTTCTTACAGCAACTCAAACTGACAAAGGCAGAAGGTCTGTGTGTGGTAACTGGGATGGGGCTTTTTTACTGATGGGTTTATATGGCGCTAAGATTTTTTTGAATGGGGATTGCCTGATCATTGTAAGTCAGTGTATATTCCATCCTCTGTCAGAACTCTGTGTTGGCATCCCATCTATCGTAGAGCAAAGGCCCAAACCTAAAAATACCTTAAAAGGCTTTATGATCCACTTTCTTCTCTCCTCCAGCCCCTGTATTACCTTGAGACCCTGTTTCCTGTCCTTCTCCACCCTACTCATTCTCTCTGAGCCAACTTGGTCTCCTCGCGGGGAGTGTCACCTCACTAACCCCCACCAAGTGTGGTCACTCACTTCCTCATCAGGCCTTTTGCATTTACTCTTCCTACTGTCTCAAGGTTTCCTCAGATACTCATCTCAACTTCCTCAGATTCCTGCTCCACTGTCCCCCTTAGGAAAGCCTTTCCTGACCACCCTATTTAAATCAACGCCTTCCCCTTTGCCTTCTTGTCCACTATTCCTGCTTAATTTTTTTTCCTGTCATTTATCTCCATCTGATATTACTTTATTACTTTTTCGTTCTATTCTTCATTACTTTATTTATTTATTGATGCCTGCTGCCTCTCTCCAACATAGAAGTTGGCTGATAGCTGAGGTTTTTGTGTTTTGTTCACGTCCATAGCCACACGTCCCAGAGCAATGGTTAGTCCGTAGTAGGAACTCCATGCAGTTTTGAATAGATGCATTTTCTGCCATGTGCGACCATTGTTTAGCTGTATAAGATGGGGGGAGGTCTCCAGAGATATGACTTCTCCTTGTTTTAGCATCCATTCCCTGGGCCTGCCCCCTGCCCACCGCCCGCCAAGTTGATAATGACCATCTATACCCATTTTCAGAGCAATCACAATTCCTGAGCCTTTCCAGGATCCTGAGGTGAGAATGATCTTTCTAAATTTTTTTTTAATTTTTTTTTTTTTTTAAGGATTTTATTTATTTATTTGTCAGAGAGCAAGCGAGAGCGAGCACAGGCAGACAGAATGGCAGGCAGAGTCAGAGGGAGAAGCAGGCTCCCTGTGGAGCAAGGAGCCCGATGTGGGACTCGATCCCAGGATGCTGGGATCATGACCTGAGCCGAAGGCAGCTGCTCAACCAACTGAGCCACCCAGGCGTCCCGAGAATGATCTTTCTTTTGGCTCCCAGCCCTCTGACATCTGTTGGACTTAGGTTCCAAACTTTCTAAGGTCTGCAAAGTCAGTGACCGCTTTCCTGTTTTCTGCCTCACAGCATTTGGGCAACTTCTTTTACTGTCCTCTCCTCCTGCCTGACCACCTCACTGCCCTGCCTGATGAGGCTTCCATGCAAAGAAAAAAGACAAATATGAATATTCTGGATTTTTGTTAATATAGATCTGAAATGGTATACTCAGGAGGAAAGAAATACTGGAGGGATCAAATAAATGATGTGATTGTGTATGGGAGATGTTGTAGAACACACAGAAACCTGTGTGTTTGGAGTAGCTTAGCTTTTTGGTCACTTTCAACTGTAAAAGTCATGACTCAATGGTTCTGTGAAATGCTCTGAACTGTTAAGATAAAAGGTGCTATGGACACAAAAAGCATTATTATTAGCTCCATTTGTTGAAGTGATGTTATAATCTTTGTTCATTTTCAGTTTTATTATTCATTTGAGCCTAGTGAATCTTCTCGCCATTTCCCCTTTTGTATTATCACAATATCTAACAGCTTTAATCAACCCATTTGTTCTTGACAAAAATTACATGGATGACTGTCCCTATTCATAGCACTGTGTTGTTTTTAAAATATCCATTCAACCATAGCTTCCTTCTCATAGAATATCCCATATGTATATTTGGTCTCAGTGTTTCGGTTCCACCAAAGGTCCCTTGTCTGTTTTCCACTAGTATAACCAGCGTTAATACTCATTGTCTCAGAGCATTGTTTTTAATCATTCCATATTCATGTGGAACTTCTATGTAGTTCCATTATCAAGAATCAAAACTAACCAGCATTACTTAATGGAATCTTTAAATAGATTGTTAGAAGCAATTTTACCCACTTGCTCCTCTCTTATCAAAAAATATTCCCTTTTACCTGGCCTTGTCGGACTTGATTACTAGATGGGGAGTGCATTCATAAGATAAAATTCTTAGGTCAAGATTAAAATCTTCTATGAAACTCATTGTTTGACTGCCCTGGAATTCTCTGGAATGTGGCCATATACTCAGTTTTAAAGTGGTTACATTGCTTTCTTATTGGTTAGACATACAGTCCTATTGCTACAAGGGTCAAGTTCTCTGGACTTCTGATGATCCATCTCAGTGTTTAAATTATGCATTTCTCTCCTTGAGGAGTATTTTAAAGTTTGTTTTGGAAGCTGACGATGGTTGCACAAGTTTCTGAATACACTGACCATGATCTCCTGTGGGGTATGCACTACCTGGGGCCTTGTAGACTAGATAGAACAAGTCTGCTGTTATCATATGTTTTGCTTTCAAAAGCAAAATTGAAAGCTAGCCAATAAATTCTTTCTTAGTCCTTGTTAAAAATCAGTCTCAGGCTGATCAGACGAATGCTGGAGGTACAGATACTTTCTGAAGTTCGATTTTAAAGTGAAATTTGTTTGTTTGAAAAGCATTAGTATTTAGTGGCCTGCCCTTAAAAATCTTTTAATTTTGTTTTGATCACTTAAAATCTGATAATTGCCTTTTGTCACCCTCCATGATATTTTCTTAAGAATTCTCTTCAGATTATAGCATGTGTTGGGGTTCTATTCCTGGATGTACTTCTCATAGACATTCTGCTTAATGTTACTGAACGTCAATTTATGTGCATGAGAAATTAGATTTCAAATGCCTATCTTTGTATTGCTAAACCAAATAAAATATAGCCAAAGGGTAAGATGAAATAATTTTGGAACTATCCACTCTTTAGTGTCATGTTTCTCTGCTTCTTCTATTGGCATGTTCAACTTGTGTCTATTTGTATATTAGTATTATGTACGGACAGATATTTTATAGATAAGGAACTAAGAGAACCTAATTATAAGCTTTAATATCAGAATGACTACTTAATTACTCATTTTCAATTTTCCTATTTACCCACAGAAACAATAAGGCAAATTTAGGCATATTTAGTTCTAACAATCTCTGTGTTTCCCTGACTTTGCATTTGATCTATTGCTGGCAAATCAAATCATATTTTTAGTACATGGAGGTGGTAAGTGGAGGGGGCATGCTATTTATTTATAAATAAATAAATGAAAGATTTTATTTCTTTATTGGACAGAGAGAGAGATCACAAGCAGGCAGAGAGGCAGGCAGAGGGGAAGAGGTAAGCAGACTCCCTGCTGAGCAGACATTCCCCATGTGGGGCTCGATCCCAGGACCCTGAGACCATGACCTGAGCTAAAGGCAGAGGCTTAAACCACTGAGCCACCTGGGCGCCATGTGGCATGCTATTTAAAGAAATTTTTTTACGAATTTGACAACTAACCCCCTAATGCATCTGCCTTTATAAATTTGGATTTTTTAATAATGGGTTTTGGTAAAAGAGTAATTCAAGTTTTAGAAATGAAGTGATACTGTAAATGTACTAAGGATTCTTTTTCAGATGTTACCTTATCTCAAGTCCTTCCATGGATATGTTTTCTGTTTCATTATTTATAATTTCAATAAATTTTGATTTTTATAAGTCTTTTCTAGTTTATCTTAAAGTAGAGCACAGCTGGATTACTCTTCTTTTCCTGCAGAGGCACACTGTAGGGTAATTTGTTAATATCCCCACCATTCTGGACAGATGAATAAAACATGGAGGTGTATATGTTCTCACCTTTTCTCCTCATATGCTGTAGAATTTGTAGTGGTTGGAAAATTGGCAGGGGTATGTTACTGGTTAATTGACTCCATCTCAAGGCTTTTCAGGGTTCTCTTCCAAGTATGTTTTTCTTTTATGAAAAGAAATAAAAATAATTCAAGTAAAAGTAAAATCAAGGGCAATAGGAATTTGGCAGTTACAAAATTTATTACAAATAAAATGACAGGCATAACCAAAAAAATCCTGAATTCTGAATCATTCTTAATAATCATATTTAGTTTCTTCTAAAGCCCAGAGCACAGTAAGGGAAATAAAACTTTCCATTCTTGTATCTCTTGTATGCTTTGTCTTCAAGCATAAGGAACTTCTCTATCATTTCTGATCTGTTCTAGAAAACCTTTAAAATGTTCCCAGGCTCTGATGTTCAGCCTTAGCTCTCCCTGAACCTCTTCTCTCTCTCTTTCTCTCTCTCTCTCTCTCTCTCTCACACACACACACACACATTTATTTTTTTTTTAATTAACATATAGTGTATCATTTGCCCCAGGGGTGAAGGTCTGTGAATCATCAGGCTCACACATTTCACAGCACTCACCATAGCTCATACCCTCCCCAATGTCCACAACCCATCCTATCCCTACCTCCCCACCCGCCAGCAACCCTCAGTTTATTTTGTGAGATTAAGAGTCTCATATGGTTTGTCTCCCTCTTGATCCCTCTTGCTTTGTTTTTTTCCTTCCGTACACCCTGCAACACCCCCACCCTGCCTCTCAAATTCCTCATATCAGAGAGATCGTAGGAAAATTTCTTTCTCTGATTGACTGTCTTCACTCAGCATAATACCCTCTAGTTCCATCTACATAATTGCAAATGGCAAAATTTCATTTCTTTTGATGGCTGCATAGTATTCCATTGTGTATATATACCACATCTCCTTTATCCATTCATCTGTTGATGGACATCTAGGTTCTTTCCATAGTTTGGCTATTGTGGACATTGCTGCTATAAACAATCAGGTACATATGCCCCTTCAGATCACTACATTTGTATCTTTAGGATAAATACCCAGTAGTGCAATTGCTGGGTCGTAGGGTAGCTCTATTTTCAGCTTTTTGAGGAACCTCCATGCTGGTTTCCAGAGTGGTTGCACCAGCTTGCATTCCCAACAACAGTGTAGGAAGGTTTCTTTTCCTCCTCATCCTTGCTAACATCTGTCATTTCCTGACTTGTTGATTTTAGCCATTCTGACTGTGTGAGGTGGTATCTCATTGTGGTTTTGATCTGTATTTCCCTGATGCTGAGTGATGTGGAGTACTTTTTCATGTGTCTGTTGGCTATCTGGATGTCTTCTTTGCAGAAATGTCTTCTTTTCATGTCCTCTGCCCATTTCTTGATTGGATTATTTGTTCTTTGGGTGTTGAGTTTGATAAGTTCTTTATAGATTATAGATACTAGCCCTTTACTTGATATGTCATTTGCGAATATCTTCTTCCATTCTGTTAGTTGTCTTTTGGTTTTGTTGACTGTTTTCTTTGCTGTGCAAAAGCTTTTGATGTCGATGAAGTCACAATAGCTCATTTTTGCCCTTGTTTTCCTTGCTGTTGGTGATATTTCTAGGAAGAAGTTGCTGAGGCTGATGTCAAAGAAGTTTCTGCCTGTGTTCTCCTCAAGGATTTGGATGGATTTCTGTCTCACATTGACATCTTTCATCCATTTTGAGTCTCTTTATGCGTGTGGTGTGAGGAAATGGTCCAGTTTCATTTTTCTGCATGTGGCTGTCCAATTTCCCCCCTACCATTTGTTGAAGAGAATGTCTTTTCCATTGGACATTCTTTCCTGCTTTGTCGAAGACTAGTTGACCATAGAGTTGAGGGTCTATTTCTGGTCTTTCTAGTCTTTTTTTTTTTTTTTTTTTAAGATTTTTATTTCTTTATTTAACAGAGAGAGAGATCACAAGTAGGCAGAGAGGCAGGCAGAGAGAGAGGGGGAAACAGGCTCCCCACTGAGCAGAGAGCCCAATGCGGGGCTTGATCCTAGGACCCTGAGATCATGACCTGAGCCGAAGGCAGAGGCTTAACCCACTGAGCCACCTAGGCACCCCTGGTCTTTCTATTCTGTCCCATTGATCTATGTGTCTCTTTTCGTGCCAGTACCATACTGTCTTGATGACTACAGCTTTGTAATAGAGCTTGAAGTCTGAAATTGTGATGTCACCAACTTTGTCTTTCTTTTTCAACATTCCTCTGGCTATTCAGGGTCTTTTTTGGTTCCATGTAAGTTTTAGGATTCTTTGTTCCATTTCTTTGAAAAAATTTGATGGTGTTTTTTTTTTTTTTTTTTTTTAAAGATTTATTTATTTGACAGAGAGAAATCACAAGTAGACAGAGAGGCAGCCAGAGAGAGAGAGAGAGGGAAGCAGGCTCCCTGCTGAGCAGAGAGCCCGATGCGGGACTCGATCCCAGGATCCTGAGATCATGACCTGAGCCGAAGGCAGCGGCTTAATCCACTGAGCCACCCAGGCGCCCCTTGATGGTGTTTTGATAGGGATTGCATTAAATGCACAGACACATTTCTGACACACTTTTTTTTTTTAAAGATTTTATTTATTTATTAGACAGAGATAGAGAGAAAGATCACAAGTAGGCAGAGAGGCAGGCAGAGAGAGGAGGAAGCAGGCTCACTGCTGAGCAGAGAGTCAGATGTGGGGCTCGATCCCAGGACCCTGAGATCATGACTTGAGCAGAGGGCAGAGGCCCAACCCACTGAGCCACCCAGGCGCCCCTCTGATACACTTTCTTAATTGGGCATGTAGCACATGTCTACAGACTTCTCTATGTTAAGTGGTGTTCCCTTTCTCCATTGTGCAAATGAGAAAGCTGTTGATATTGAAGGCATTTTTTTAATCTTCTGATTTTACAATAAGATACTTGAAGGTTCTGAACATATTGCAGCAGGGATGAGGATCTTTTATTCCTTTTCATTCCTTTTTTTCTGTTCTAGCTTGTGAGGTTTTTAGAAGAAAATGGATGTTCCCTTGAGGAAGAAGGCACTAATTTGAGGGCAAAAGTCAAAGAGTTGACCCTCAGTACTCTAATTTCCATCTCCTGCTTTACCTGGAGGCATAATTAAGACTGGGAGATCTGGGTTCTGGGTCTTTATTTCTGTAAACTGACCAACATATGTTCATATAATTTTTGCATGCCTAAAAATCTTCCATGCTTTCATCTGATGTTCCTTTCACGGAACTATTGAGACCTTGCCTAGATTTCTAGGTTCCCTTGAAATTTCTTCACTATTTTCTAAGAACTTAGACTCCTGCTAGATTAATATTGTCTACTTCCTGTAGGTTATAACATCCGCAGGTTACATTAGCTGATGGAAATTCTTCTGGATAAATGCATCAGCCAGTAAGGCTACTGTCCCTGAGGGGAAAGATCCCCCCACCTCCCCCCAAGAAGACAGACCATAAAGAGTAAGAAATTTTCCAGTGTTAGTGAGGCCTAGGGGATCTTCTAAGACAGAAATCTTAGAGATCCCACTTAGTTGCTGGCTCACTGTGGGGTTTGTGCAAGTTGCTTCTCCTCTTCTGGATCTCCAGTCTAAAAATAGAATGATTTTCTCACTAAGGAAGCAGCCTATACCGATGGGTATTTTTGTTTTGATTGCTTTTTAAAAACAGCTTTGAATTTATAGAGATATAATTCACATGTCTAAAATTCATCTTTATTTAAAGTGTACAATTCAGTGTCTTTTTAGTATGTTCGTAGGGTTATACAACCATTAGCATGAACTAATTTTAGAACATTTTCATCCCCTCAGAAGAAACCTTATATTCATTAGTATTAAGTCACCTTTTCCCTTCTGTCTCCTTTCCCCGTACCTTGAGCAACCTGTAATTTACTGTCTGTCTAAGTTTTCTTATTCTAGACATTTCTCTTAAAAGGATTTGTGCAATATGTGGTCTTTTTGACTGGCTTCTTCCACTTGGCATAGTTCTGAAGGATCAAACATGTTGTAGCATATGTCACTACTTCATTCCTTTTTATGGCTAATATTCTTTTGAATGGATATACTCCACATTATTTACCCATTCAGCGGTAATGGACATTTGGGTTGTTTCTGCTTTTTGGCTATTTCTATTGATATGTGAATCCTTTTTCACATACATGATTTGTAAATATTTTCTCCCATTCTCTGGTTTTTCTCTTCAGTTTCTTGATGGTGTCATTTGCAGCTCAAAAGTTTTTTAATTTTGATATAGTCAATTTATACACTTTTTCTTTTGTTACCAGTCTTTTGGTATCATACTTAAGAAACCATGACCTAGGGGCGCCTGGGTGGCTCAGTGGGTTGAGCCGCTGCCTTTGGCTCAGGTCATGATCTCAGGGTCCTGGGATCGAGTGCCGCATCGAGCTCGGGCTCTCTGCTCGGCAGGGAGCCTGCTTCCTCCTCTCTCTCT
This sequence comes from Mustela nigripes, assembly GCF_022355385.1. NCBI lineage: Eukaryota > Metazoa > Chordata > Mammalia > Carnivora > Mustelidae > Mustela > Mustela nigripes. Next base: position 29,072,257 of record NC_081563.1, on the reverse strand, counting down.
CTGCCTGCCTCTCCATCTACTTGTGATTTCTCTCTGTCAAATAAATAAATAAAATCTTTAAAAAAAAAAAGAAACCATGACCTAATCCAAGGTCATGAGGAGTTACTCTGTGTTTTTTTATGAGACTTTTATTGTTTTGGCCTTTATATTTTGTCTATGATCCATTTGTTTATCTTTTCAGTGTTGTTCAAAGCCTTGAAAAAAAATGGTCAGGTGGTCCATGTTGTAGTAGTTCCAGATAATGGAAAAGCTGACAAGAATTGAAATAAATGCTGAACACTTATTGTTTCAAGTGGTTGTATTATGGCTCCGTGTTCCCATTGTGTTTCCTTTACCTATACTTCTGCTCTGATAAGTTTTAAGTTTAATTGTGTTCGCTCACATGGCTGGCCAGTTTAAGAACATTTCCATATTGATGTCTGAAACTGACAGCTGTTGGATGTTGAAATAAAGTATACCTTGTTGCTATTGTTATGTTTCTCTGTGATTTTTTCTTTTGTTCTTTATTTACCACCTTTCAAACCCTAGTCTATTTTCTTTCTCTAAAGTTGTTTTTTAGCTTTTCCTTCTCACATGATTATAAAAATGTGACTTTTTCCAGTCTCTTTAGTTTCTCATTTTTATTACTATATTCTGGAAGGTTTTTTAAAAAGCCTTCATTCTCGGGGCACCTGGGTGGCTCAGTGGGTTAAAGCCTCTGCCTTCAGCTCAGGTCATGACCCCAGGGTCCTGGGATGGAGACTGGCATTGGGCTCTCTGCTCAGCAGGGAGCCTGCTTCCCCTCCTCTCTCTGCCTGCCTCTGCCTACTTGTGATCTCTGTCTGTGAAATAAATAAATAAAATCTTAAAAAGCCTTCATTCTCTTACATGATTTTTTAAAAAAATAAAAATACAATAATGTTGTTTCATATCATCATACTGAAGTATTCACAGCCTTTGATGTATTATGGGCATTTAATACACATTAAACAGTAAAAGATTTATGCTTGATCTTTCAGATGACTATCAACTGGATTAGATTTCCTAATTAGCCATTGATTTGACCTCACTGGTGCTTCCAGATTTACACATGGACACATCCTCCTCCATATGTAAAGCTTTAGTGATAATCTAAATAAAGGAATAAGAAAGTTAACTACTGAAGACAATTAGTAATGATCAGGCCTCCCAATGTTAGCCATATATGGCAAAATTTTGACTTCCATGTTTCTTTCCAGAAGTTGTCATACATGTTATTAAGAGAGCCCTTGGCTTGTTCCCTTCACCTCTAGAGAAGCAGTGATCTCTTTTGTCCATAGGAAAACTGTATCCCTTATAGTAGTTGTCTTCCTGCTCCCCAGAAAATAATCTGCTGGAATTCAAAATACAATTATTACGCTTGACCACTTTTCCTATATCCTGGAGCTGACCATTATTAATGGCATCCAATTATTCATAGCAATCAAGCAGCTGACCTTGCTAAACAGATCACAGCAGTGGGTATTTGACAGTCAGTCTGCTGGCTGGGCATAATAGGAGGAGACAATATCATATCCTGGTCATCTTTAGTGAGAACAGCATGACACTTGCAGACATACCAGAATGCTATAATAACTTGATTGCAGGATTTAGCATTTCATTATTTTAAAAGCATATGTATAGAATATACTGGCAGCAGCAAAAAAAAAAAAAAAAAAAAAAATTGATTTAGGTCAGCTTGGTCTTTGGAAATCTCTTTCCTGTACCTTAGATGGCTGCTAATTAAGTGCTTGACCTTTGGTAAGTCATTAGGCTTTCTGAGCCTCAATGTCCTCAACTCTGAAATGAGGGCTTTTGCCTATTTTTATGAGTGGTTGTGAAGATTCAGTCATGCAAAAACTATGGCATAATCAGATAAGTAGAAGTTACTCAATTATTGTCCGTTTCTTTCCATGGAGTCGGTCTGAGTCCCAGCTCCAACAGAAGTAAAAGGCATGGCACAAAAGCGTTTTTATTCTTCACCAAAGTGCCGGGTAGGTTTTGACTCTCACATGAATGCTGCTTTTTCATTCTGCTTTTTCCACAAGCCCACAAGTCAAAGGTTTTCCTTTATTGTGCAGTGGTATTAAAGTGTGATATTTGTTTGCGGTGAAGGAACCTAAACATTAAAAACTGACATAAATTTCCAGGTGATTGGCTTTTGACCCTTCCATTTCCTTGACTGTATGTTCCCTCTGAGTTGGCATGACATGTAATAGTTCTGATTCAGCTGTGAAAGGAGCAGCTTGTTTACTTTAGGATGTACATTAATTCTCTCAGGCCACTAGGAGGGGGATTTTCACAAGGAACTATCGTTATGTGAGTTTTAAGCCAAGCAGTTTGAAAGAGTTTGGAGAAAGGCCCATAGTTTATAGTCATTCGAGGGTCACTGGCATGTTCTAATTCAAAGTGACCAAAGAATTCCTTCCTTGTATTTAATTCCTTGTCGCCATTTGAGATGCCCCACTGTCATTTGCATCCCATTTAAAAAAAAAATAAAAAGGGATTCATACTTCTATAAGATTGCTGGGGTGAAGTAAAGAAAATACTCTCTTTAGAATTTCTCATACACACTGCTCATCAGTGATGGACACATGATGGACACATGTGAATTTAATTTGCCACAAACATCATGAAGTATTAGCATAATTTACTGAGAGAAACAGGAACTGAACTTTGGAGAAGGGGGCTATCAGTGTCAGATTAACCCTGAAGATAACTGGGAGTTTCTTAGTGACCTGTGAAATAGCCTCTTTTTTTTTTTTTTTGCATTCCAGGGGGAATTGTCTGGATATGGAAGTAGGTGAAGGAAACCAAGAAACGAAGGGATCCTGTGGTGGCTTGGGACTCAGGTATATTCTACTTGCAAGTCGGGTGGTTCAGGAAGAGGTCCTGATGGCTGTGTAGACCATATAATTCCATAATAGTTAAGGGCATAGTCTTAAATCCCAGTGGACTTAGTTTCAAATGCTAGTCTTTACAATTTATTATTAGTTTTCTTGTCTGGGAAATGGCAGTAACTGTCAAGACTCTTGGGAGAACTTAAATGAAATCACAAATGTGCTAATATCCTGATGCGAAGGGTAGTGAATTGGATAGTACCCTCCAAAAGACATGTCAGTGTCCTGATCCCTGGAACATATGACTGTGACCTCATTTGCAAAAAGGGTCTTTGCAGATGTGATTAAGTTAAGGATCATGAAATGAGATAATCTTAAACTGGTATGTCCTAAATCCAATGTCAATGGTCCTTATTAAGAGATTGAAGAGGAAAAGACACAGGCCATGTGAAGACAAACAGGTTGAAGTGATGTAGCCACAAGTCAAGGATGCCAATAGCTCCCAGGAGCCAGAAGAGACAAGGAATGACATCTCCCCAGAGACTCTAGAAGGATTATAGCCCTATGGATGTCTTGATTTCAGACTGGTAGCCTCCAGAACTGTGGGAGGATACATTTCTGTTGTTTTAAGCCACTCATTTTGTGGTGATTTGTTACAGCAGTCCTTGGATGTCAAGGGCTGAGCATAGTGTTTGGTCCATGGTCAGTGTTTAGTGAGTTGTGGCCTTAGTTTTCAGACGAATTAGATTTTGGGAGGGGAGTGCTTAAAAAAAATCCATTAAAAATTTTTTTTAAAGATTTTAAAAATTTATTTGACAGAGATCACAAGTAGGCACAGAGGCAGGCAGAGAGAGAGGGAGAAGCAGGCTCCCTGCTGAGCAGAGAACCCGATGCGGGGCTCGATTCCAGGACCTGGGACCATGACCTGAGCTGAAGGCAGAGGCTTTAACCCACTGAGCCACCCAGGTGCCCCTAAAAAAAAAATCCATTTTAAAGTTTTTTCTCTCTGGTTCTTTTAGCCTTATTTGCTTATTCTGTCAGCCAGTCCTTCAGTATTTGTTAAATAGCTTCCATTTAGTGCTAAGTGTCCTGGGGGTCTCTAAAAGAGCACTACATGATGGTGAACAGAATACACGAGACCCCAGCCTCGCTGACTTTGCTCTCTAGTGGGAGAGACAGACAAATGGAAAATAAATCCTCACCACAGTTAAGTGCTATGAAGAAATCTGGTTGAGTCTGGGGACAGAGAAGAACCGGGAGAAAAGCAGAGACACTGGTTTCAAGCAAGTGACTGAGCCTGACAGACTGTGGCAGAAATTTCAGAAAGCAAAAGGTATTTTTGTAGAGGACTTCTGTGTTAAAGCAGAGTGTTGACTTTGAGGTTTGACTTTGCATTAGGTATGAGATGCAGGAGACATTTGCATTTGCTGAGTGGAATATTGCTGCTGTCTATGGGGCAACAAGGCTATTTCCTAGATGTTTCAGGGCAGAGGTTGGCAAACTTTTTCTCTAATGGGCCAGATATTATATAGAGCTTGTGGGCTGTATGGTTTCTGTTGCATTTTGATTTTATGTTATAGCATTAAGCAGCCACAGAAAATGTGTGAATAAGTGCGTGTGAGTCTCGCTATGTCCCATACTTCATTTACTGGACACTTGAATTTCATGTAATTTTCACATGTTTTGAGCTATTTTTCTTTATTGCTTTTTTTTTTCCTGTCACCCCTTTAAAAATGTAATAACCCTTCTTAGTTCGAGAGCCATACTGGAACAAAGAGTGGGATGCATATGGCCTGTGGGTCATTGTTTGCCAACCCCTGTTTTAGAGCACAACTTTGCTCCTTACAAACAAAGGAACAAAGTTCTATGCCTCACGATTCTACTGTAAGCAGCAGCCAGCAGGATTGGAGACCTGTGGGGAAGAGAAGATCCCTTGGGCAAGCAGTGTGCTATCAGTGCAGAATTCTCCATTCTTGGTGGCCTGATAAACATTGGCCTGAGCTTGAATTAAGAATGATTTTTTTGTTTGTTTGTTTCATGAATCAACATTTAATGATAATATTTCTTCTTGATGTTTCAGCTATAAAAGTACAAATTATGCATGAAATTGATGTACATTATTCCATCATGAACTAATCTGATAGAAAAACACATTAGGTATTTATATAAAAAACAACTCATTTATAACCATTGAAACATTTCGAAAAGGAGAACTATGTTCCTGAAAATGTGAATGACCAGAAATTGAGGCCATTCAGATATGACCAGGGAGATGAAGCACTGTGTTCTTACCATCTTGCCAGCATTGCCCAGTTGCCTTTATGGCCATAAATTTTAGTATGATAAAAGACATTAAATTTTTTTCTTTTATTCTATGGCATCATTTCCCAAATGATAGTGCATTTCTATATAATACTTTATTTATAACCTCCACTACACTTTGGGCTCTGGAAATAGGCTGATAAACAAGTTGGATTGGGACAAACAAGTTGAATTGGAATTTGTCAGATGTTTTGTGGATTCAGGTATCTTACTATTCAGACCTTGTGGGTTCTCCACAAATTAAGTCAAGTTTTGGCTTCTCAATTTTTAAGCATCTACCTTCTTCCTCCCTCCCTTCCTCCTTCCTTCCTTCTGTTCTTACTTTAAAGATTGTATTTATTTTTTTGACAGAGAGAGAGAGAGTGAAAGAGAGAGAGAGAGAGAGCGCGAGAACAGGCAAAGGGAGCAGCAAGCAGGCAAAGGGAGAGGGAGAAGCAGGGGCTCCATCCCAGGACCCTGGGATCGTGATCTGAGCTAAAGGCAGACACTTAACTGACTGAATCACCCAGGTGCCCCTCTTCCTTCTTTTAAAACATCATATTTTAGCCATGCTGATTCTGTGAAGTATCCACAAAAAGTATATCTATTATCAGTAAGTTTTTGTATGCTTAACATAAAATGCCAATTTAAATCAAGCCATCCTTTACAGATCATAGTTCTTTTAGAGCTTAAGGAGGCCTCAGAGATGACCTACCCTAATCTTCTTCATTTTATACTTGAAGGAAGTGATGCAGAAGTGACTTGATAATTCACTAGTTTTACCATCCGTTGTAGTTGGTTTCTATTTTACTCCATGATGAGGCTGGCTGTCCTGTGAACACTGAGAAATGTTCGCTCAGTAGCTTGTAGATTGGAGCACAATCATTCCCAGCCTCTCTTGTATCATCTCTGGTTTCGTAATAAATACATCTGGGGACATCAGGAAATCACAAGTGGGTTGTCTTAGTAACTTTCTTTTTGTAGAGCCGATGGCTTTGGATCTTGACACTAGGAACTGCTCCATGTAGTATCATTGCCTTTATTAAGAGTTTAAGTTAAGGGTGTGCATGCTCACCTCAGAGAGTAGAAGCAAAATTATTCTAAGGGATCTGCTCTGTAACAGAGGCAGGGTGGGTGCTGTCTGGATGTTAGGGTAGATCACTGAGTGGCTGAGACTTGTGATGGGGTGGAGGCCCCTTCCAGGCATCTGGTTGGTGAGGGACAGCTCAAGCACTCCACACAGTGGTCAGTATTCTCTGAGCAGGCAGCAAATAGAGATCCAGACTAACTGCAGAAATTATTATTACTCTGGATTGGGGGGCAGGATTTAACTCTTGAGAGGAGCTCTCTCAAGAGATACCTATGTCCTCAGTCAGGAGGTCTAGAAGATTAGTATGGAGAGTTTTCCAGAACTAGGGAAGGGGACCTGAGAGACGAGCCCAGGATAAAGGAGAGGGAAAGCAGTCAGACAATTCAAGCACATATTCTTCCTGTCTGTTTGAGCTCCAGGAGTGTGAGCCCTCAGTGAAGTGAGCTTTCTAGAGAAGCAGAGATAACGAAGGCAGGGTTGAGGGCAATGATTCAGTCTATCCGTCCCTCCAGTGCAGACCATATTCAACTGTTGTGCTGGATCCTTGTCTGCCTTCACATGATCTTTTGGGCCTGACAATGCTCACTTGCTTTCCAGGGATTTTTAATTTGAACACTAATGTGAAAACAAATTCCTCATGAAATCTGGACATTATCACTGTTCTTTTAATGGCTCTTGCTGAAGAGGAAAAATAGACAATATCATTCCATTTCATAAATACCTGTTACTTATATGGAAGAACTATAGTCATTGGTATGGCCTTTTATGTATTTAAAGCCACATGTATAGGGTTATCAGACTCTCAGTGATTTTCATCTTGGGTGTAGTTTTTGTTTCTGCATTTCATGACATCTGATTTTTAGCACTATTGATATTTGCATCATAAAAAAAGATAAATAAAATTTAATGTCCCTTTAACTACCCAGTTTCTGTGGTAGAAATATCTGGTCCTTTCTTGACCCATCTTTGCTCCCAGTAGGCAAGCCTCTCTACCCAATTTCTGCTTTTTACCTGGTCTTAGTTCTGCTTCTGGGTACATTGTATATTTCAGAGGATCTTGCTTGGGTCAGTTTCAAGCCCAACTTGTTGCTCTTTCCCCTGTTAACCAGGTTGCCCATACATGGATGTAGGTAAAGCTTCACACACATAACCACTAGCATATACTTATCCCTTAGGAATTATATTTGTTTTCCAGGGTCGGAACTCAATAACTCCATCCTTTAGACTCCTGGCTCATCTGTTCTCTTTGGATTTTGCTTGCCAAAATATAGTTGCTTTGGTTGGATTCTTGACTCCCATCTTGTGTGATTCCTGCTTTGGGGTCTGGGTTCCCATCTGCCATCTTGGGCTCCATCCCTGAATATCTACCTTCTATTTTTAATCTCTAGTTCCATGCATGTTATGGGCATGGAGCTTGATCTGTGCAGTTTATTTTCTTGTCCTGCTTTTTACTTTTTTGCATTCTTTAGGGACTGCTAAAACTCTTTCTTATTCTGGTAGACCCTCTGGGCTCTGATTCAGCCTTTCATTCATTGCTCCCAAATTATTCCCCAGCCTTCCTGTACCAGCTTTTCAAAGAAAATATTTTTGAAATAAGTCTCTTTTAATAGGCTTAAAGAAGGGCACCTGGGTGGCTCAGTGGGTTAAGCTCAGTGGGGAGCCTGCTTCTCCCTCTCTCTGCCTGCCTCTCTGCCTACTTGTGATCTCTGTCTGCCAAAAAAATAAATAAAACCTTAAAAAAAAAAAAAACCACTTTCCTTAAAATATTTTAATTATTTGAAAGAGTATTCTAGGGCTTTCTATCACTTACTGCTTTTGATGTCATATGAACACAATGCCTGCAACTGGTTTTCAGAGCTTTTGAGTTTTGCTCATTTGTCTTCTGATTTTTTTGATTAAAAACATTTTCCTCACTGAGAGGCTTCCTTTTGTACATTGTGGGACATCACTTGGTTTGTGAAATAACCTAGAATACTAATTTTTAAAATCCAATTCATAACCTCATTTTTTAGTTATATTATGTCATCAAGTAGTATGAGGTAGGCTTCTTTAAGTCTATTTTTTTTTAAAGATTTTATTTTTATTTATTTAACAGACAGAGATCACAAGTAGGCAGAGAGAGAGAGGGAAGCAGGCTCCCTGCTGAGCAGAGAGCCCAATGTGGGGCTCAATCCCAGCACTCTGAGATCATGACCTGAGCAGAAGGCAGAGGCTTAACCCACTGAGCCACCCAGGTGCCCTTCTTTAAGCCTATTAAAAGAGACTTATTTCAAAAATATTTTCTTTGAAAAGCAAAAAAAAAAAAAAAATCGATATAAGCTTTGTTGAACCCTTTAAAATTATTACAACATGATTTATGCACAGAGTATACTTTGATGAATATAGCCTGTGTGCTTAAAAAGAATGCACTTTCTTCTGTTGTTGGAATATTCCGTGAATGTCAGTTTTATAGTTATTCAGCCTTCATACATCCTTACCGATTTCCTGTCCATTTGTTCTATCAATTACTGAGAAAATAGTTTTGAAATATTTATTTTGTGGATTTATTTATTTTTCTTTAAATTATCAGTTTTTGCTTCATTTAGATTCTCTATTTAGGTGCATACTCATTTGGGGTGTTAATGACTCCTTAAAGAATTGATATTTTTATCATTATGACTTTTTATCTTTATTCTTAGTAATATTTTTATTTTAAGTTTTACTTGGCCTAATATCAATACAACCCTTCCAAATGATAGACTGGATATTTGTGTCCCTACATCATGGGATATAGAATCCTAAGTGGACAATTTTTGTCTTACAAAACCTTAAAGGTGTTATTCCATTGTTTTCTGGCTAGTTGTATTTCTAACACTGTTTCCTCTGAACGCAATGTCTTTGGTCTCTTTAGCTGCAGCTTGGAAAGGTAGAATCCTGAAGCACATACAAATCTCACCCCACATGTTTCTTTCCGTTTGAGGAACACAGCCTACATTCTCTGTTGTCCAGTGCCTCAGGATAGTTGTTTTTTATATATTTTGCTCAATTGTGTATTTCTTTTTACAATAAGAATAATTCCTATGCCTGCTCTTCTGTCATGGCTGGTCCAAAAGCCTCTTGTATTTGTTCAAAACATCCATAGTGATTGGTATATATTGACAAAAAGTCATGTTTGATTCCTGGGAAGTATTTGGTTATTTAAGAGTAAATATCATGCTCTATAAATTAATCTCTCTGATTCTTTTTTAAACTTCCTTTTTTTTTTTTTTTTGCAAATGAGAATTCTATCTGGTGACTATGAAACCACAGCAAAAACCTTAACTAGGCCATGCACCTTGATGGACATAACCTCAGCCAATCAATATTTATTGAGCACCATCTGTGTACCAGATGCTGGGAGGTCTCGGAACTGTTGCAGACTTAAATACTATAAAATAAATCATGATCTGATATCACTTTTTGAGGTTAGGTTGAAGAATAATGTCGCAAAACAAACAAGATTTCACGATTTTAAAGCTTTGGGAGTTGATCTATCTGGAAAATGTGTGTTCTTTGAAAAGCAAAACAAAACACTAAAGACCATATTTTATTTTTAAAGATTTATTTATTTATTTATTCATTTATTTGATTTTTTTTATTATGCTATGTTAGTCACTATTTAGTATTTTATTAGTTCTTGATGTAGTGAGAACCACATTTTAGTCCTAAGTCTGTTGGAATGATACTGTGCAGCTAACAGTCTTTCCAAGTCTGTCTTTCCTTCTCTATAGAATGAAACTGCTGTGATTTATAATTTTTAAGTTCTCTTTGATATCTAAAATTTGTGATTCTCTGTCTTTGTGTACTTTTTATACCTTTCTTCTGTCACATGCAATTAGGACATAAATAGGGAAGCATCATGTTTGTGAGATTCTGCATTCTGAATGTGATTTTGATTATTTAAAATATGAAATTATAGAGTGCACTTAAGTTGTGGAAAAATGGTTTTCTAAACAGAATAGGTAGTTACCTTACATATATGCTTTTATGTGTCCTCTGAGTCATATCTGCTCTCAGTAGCTGCTGACAATACAAGATTTTACTGCTGAAAGAGCAGCAGATCTAATATGCTGCAAAAGAGCAGGCTGAATTTTATTTTGCCTTGGGTCATCAATAAAATTCTAGTCATGCTCTGATCTTATACTCTTTATTGTTCCCCATGATACATTGCAGGTAAAAGAAAACTTAACTTTTTCAGGCATTGCAAAACTTAAACGAAAAATTAGAAAACACCTGAAGGGTCATATGTTCATGGCAGAGCTTGGAAGGCATTCTCCCTGATGTAGTGACACATGTCAGTGGGTGTGTTTGTTAGGGTCGCTGACTGCTGTAATAAATAGTCCTGCCTGTTAAGTCCCTTGGAATAATAGGACTTTGCCTCTCCCACATGTAACAGTCTCTGGCAGGTGAGTATGTGAGCAGTGCAGCTCTCTGTCTTGTAGTCAGTTAGGAACCCATGTTGATGGTCGCTGTGCCATCCATTCAAGGACTCAGCCAACGCAATATACCATTAGATGGCTGCAGAAGTTATAACTGGTTCAGTCAGTCGGAGAGGGGGAAAGAGCATGGAGAAGTTCAAAGAGGTTTCTTTCTTTCTTTTTTTTTTTTAAGATTTTATTTATTTATTTGACAGAGATCACAAGTAGGCAGAGAGGCAGGCAGAGAGAGGGGAAAGCAGGCTCCCCGCTGAGCAGAGAGCCCCATGCGGGGCTCGATCCCAGGACTCTGGGACCATGACCTGAGCCGAAGGCAGAGGCTTAACCCACTGAGCCACCCAGGCGCCCCTCAAAGAGGTTTCTAAAAGTTAGTTTTCTTCAGTTCTGTTGGCTTCATCAATTTGCCAGAGAGATGGAGAAATCTCAGAATCAGGAAATAAAGTCCTGACTACCTTATTCCTGAGCCCATGCTCTTAACTACTCTCTTACGTTATCTTTTCTGATCGTGAAGTTACTTGTCTCAGTCCATTCAGGCTGCTATAACAGAGTATCATAGACTTATATGCCACAGGGTGGCCTATATGGAACAGACATTTATTTTTCATGGTTCTGGAAGTTGGGAGTTTAAAATTAAGATACCACCAGCTTCACTGTCTTGTGAGAGCCTGCTTACTGATTCCTTAGACAGCTTTCTTTTCGCTGTGTCTTCACATGGAACTTTCTGGAGTCTCTTTTATAAGGGCACTACTCCTATTCGTGAGGGCCCTGCTCTCATGACTCAGTCATCTCCCAAAGGCCCCACCTCCAAATACCATCATACTGGGGATTAGGTTTCAGCATATGCATTTGAATTATGGGGAACAGACATTCAGTCTATAGAATTGTTTAATTCTGGAATTCTACCAAATCAACTATTATTGGAATGCAGTCCTCTATGAACCTATGCTAATAGAGAACAATGAAATTTTTATTTGAATATTTCCTCTGATTTCCCAGACTTCCCCCCAAAGGCCCTCTTTCCCTCTCTCTCATTCTCTCATTTTTTATTGAGCTCTAAATTAGATGCAAGAGCAGAATTTCCTCCTTTTAATGCCTTGGAGATCTGTATTTGCCCTAGGAAATGAGGGGAACATAGACAGGCACACAATCCAAAATCAGCAGTTCTTTCTGTCTTGGGGGCTGCAAGCTTTGTATCCTTCAAGGAAGTTGGGTTTTTTGTTTGTTGACTAATTTTTAATTTAAGTTCAATTCATTAGCATATACTTTATTATTAGTTTCAGTGGTAGAGCTCAGTGATTCATCAGCCTTATGTCATACCCAGTGCTCATTACATCCCAGGCCCTCCTTAATGTCCATCACCCAGTTACCCTGTCACCTCACCCTCCTCCCCTCCAGCAACTCTCAGTTTGTTTCCTGTGATTAGGAATCTTTTATGGTTTGTTTCCCTCTGATTTCCACTGTTTTACTTATCCTTCTTCTCTGCTCCTCTGTTTTGTTTCTTAAATTTCAGATGTGAGTAAAGTCGTATGATAATTGTCTTTCTCTGATTGACTTATTTTGCTCAGCATCATACCCTCTAGTTCCATCCATGTCATGGCAAATGGCAAGATTTCTTTCTTTTTTCTTTCTTCTTTTTTTTTCCTTCTTTCTTTATTATTATTTTTTTAATGATGGAAGGGGTTTTTAAAACTCTCTAACTTAATCTGTTATATGGAATGTCTCTTACCCCCTTTCGTCAGGATCACAGAGGCTGGAAGGTTTTCTTTTTCTTTTTCTTTTTTTTTTTTAAGATTTTATTTATTTATTTGACAGAGAGAGATTACATGTAGGCAGAGAGGCAGGCAGAGAGAGAGAGGAGGAAGCAGGCTCCCTGCTAAGCAGAGAGCCCGATGTGGGACTCGATCCCAGAACTCTGGGATCATGACCTGAGCTGAAGGCAGCGGCTTAACCCGCTGAGCCACCCAGGCGCCCCTGGAAGGTTTTCTTTATCACCATTTTTATTAGCCAATAACCTCAAGTTTCATGTAAAAACTTACCTTTGCACATGAATCTCCTTTGGGATTATAAAAAAAAAAAAAACATTCTGAGTAATTGTTAATGTTCTATTTTCACGTCCACAGAGGTATTTCTGTATTTTTCAGTGTATGCAACTCAGTTTTTAGTTGTGTCCCTTGAGGGTTTTCTGACTTTGGCTATTTTTCTGGATAGTTATTTCATAATCCTGATAAACAGCACATATGATTTCAGCTAAGCCATAGAAGAAACTACATTTAATAGTATTAGCTAAGATGAAAGACACTTCCATTCAAAAAGTGTCCAAAGACACTTTCTGCCAAAAATTTGAGGCGAACATGCCAATTGTTTTGCTTTTTTAAAAAACATATCCATCCAGGAGAACTGCAATTTCCATGAGTTTTATAGGTAGAAAAAAGTCTTTAACTCAGGCCTGAAATATAATGATAGGAACTCTGGTAGGCTTACCCTTTAACAGAAGATGGGATTGTTCTATGACTTTTGAGCCTGTTGAAGACAAAATTCATTGCAGATAGCAAGTTTGTGGATTCATACAGAAAAAGAAATGACTCACATTTGATAAGATCTGACCACTATGAGATGCTGCCAGATTTACTAATATGCTAATGATCTACTGAATATAGAATAAGTACCTTGTTATGTTATGTGTTTTATTTTGTTGCAAAAATAATTTGGGAGAAGTGTAAATGATACGTGCAAGGGAGTGGTTTTGCCTTTTTTATTGTGGTAAAATACACGTAACATAAAATTTATGGTCTTAACCACTTTAAGTGTAAATTTTAATGGTATTAAATATATTCATCATGTTTTACAACCATCACCACTATCTCTCTCCATAGCTCCTTTCATCTTGTGATGAAATTCCATACCCATTTAACACTAACTACCCTTTCTCTCCTTTCATGTAAGTAGACTTACACAGTTTTTGTCTTTTTGTTACTGACTTATTTCATTTAGCATAACGTCCTCATGTTTTACCCATGTTGTAACATATGTCAGAATTCCCTTCCTTTTTAAGACTGAAATAGTATTCCATTGTATGGAGATACCACTTTGCTTATCCCTTCATTCATTGATGGATAGTTGGGTCACTTCCACATTTTAGCTATTGCAAATAATGATGCTATGAATAAAGGTGTACAAATGTCTCTTTAAGACCCTGCTTTCCATTCTTGTAGGTATATACCCAGAAGCAAAGTTGTTGGATCATATGGCAATTTTTTAATTGCTATTTTTAATTGTTTGAAGAACCACCACAGTGTTTTCCATAGCATTTGCAGCATTTTTCTTTCTCACTGTCTGTGCATAAGAGTTTTTTACCATGTTTTAGGGGAGGCAGCTATGATGTAATAGTAAATGCATCAATTTTAAAGACAAAAAAAACTGAATATGAGTTCCAGTTCCTGGATAGCGGTCATGTGACTCAGGACTAAAGATTCTAATCTCTCTGAATCTCATGTTTCTCACTTTCAAAAAAATGCCTGTGATACTAAAGGAAGTAATCTATATAAAGGCCACTGAAACTGTTGGGTGCTGTAAAAATGTCAGTTTTTTATTATGATGTAATCAAATACTGGGAAATAAAGATCTGTACTCTTTGCTGATTTTTATATATATATAAAAATATGTATATATGTAATATACATATATATATATATATATATATATATATGGACACACACAGACACACACACACTCACACATACTTTCAGATAGTGTCCATGAGTATTTCTTTACAGAGCTTACTATTCACAGTACCTGTTGAATTTCAGTAAAACTTAAATTTGATACCAAAGATAATAATCTTATGGAGAAAAGTTCCATTTTGTACCATTAGCTTAAGGATATCAATAGAAGAATCCTTGCTGTGTATAATTGCACTCGTTGGCCAGTAGTGTGCTCTGCCATGACTAATTCTTCTGAAGGACAATATTTAAGACCTAGGGAGTTAGGTGCAGTCTATGATTGACTTAGGTGGGTTTCAGGGACTTTGCCATGTAACATCTTTTTGACCTAGGGCATGTTCCTATGTCTCTGAGCTTTAGTTTCTAAGTTTTAAAAATGAGGGAATGGGAATAAATCATCCTTATAGGCTTTTCCTGACTCTGAGAATCTCTGGCTGTAAAGTCCCTGGACCGGTTCATCAAATATGATCAGATTGTTAACTCCTGCCAATGCTTTTGAGTTCAGGTAGCACAGTGGATCCAGAAGCAATTCGTTGAGAGAGTAAAGTAGTAATAAGTGGGAATAATTTACACCAATCATGAGTGAAATTTCTTAACTGTAGTAAGAGAATGACTTGTGATTGGGTAAGATCTGATAAAGTTTGCAGTATTTGGAAGAGAAGTTATCTAAAAGAATGAATGACTATGCTTATTAGTGTATAATTAATAAAAGTAATATAATGTTCCAGAGCAGGTCTGGCCAGTACAATATTTCGCAACAGTGGAAATGTTCTATATCTGCACCTTCATTATGGCAGCCGCTAGCCACTATGTATCTACTGAGAAGTTGGAATGACTAGTGAGACTAAAGAACTGAGACTTTTTAATGTTAATTAAATTTATTTAATTAAATTTAAAGTAGCCATATGTGGCCAGTGGCTATCTTACTGGAGCACAGTGATAGAGAATGTGATCTGTTTCCTGAATTATAGGCTTCTTTAGAGAAATAAATCTGATTATTCATCTTACTGTGCATTCATTAAAACTAACACAAGGCATATAGTAGGATGATAGATAGATAGATAGATAGATAATAGATAATTGTGGTAATAAAGATGTTTTTTTTTAAAAAATGATCTGTGGGCAAGTATATTTGGAAAAGACTACATCTCCTGTCACTTTTTTTGAGATTCATAATACATATTAATATACTATATGCTTTGGAATTTTTCTAAATAGATTTATTTTGCTTTAAATCTGCATCTCTCAAACTTATTTCACTACAGACTCTTTTTATGTGTATGTTTGTGTGAGAGAGATTAAGAAAAGGCAGGAGGGAGGCGGGCGAGCAGGAAGAAGAGGAAGTGACAGAGAGAGAGGGAGGGAGAGAGAGAGATGGATGAGCTCACTCCCGCCCGGATTCTACTCTTCATATATTCAGATGGATAATTTTGATGGAGTGCAGAGTTTTGGAGTAGATACTAGAGGATAAGCATCCAGGAAGCTAGGATAGAAAATATTTAAGGACTCAGAACCTTTAGAGTTGGGAAAGGAGGCTTTGAATCTGGAACTCCACATGACAGTTTGCACCAAGTGAGTATTTTCTCCTTTGGGAAATAATCATTGTTCCTGAATATTGAAAGTAATGTTTGCTTTTAAGTCTTAGGGATCATGTATTTAGAGGTCTTTTCTATTTCTTATGAAGAAATGTCAACTTTAAACTTGAATTTGGTCCTTAAAGTACTAGGATTTCTCCCTATAAAGATTTTTGAAATTTATATTAAAACACAATAGAAAGTCAAATTATTGTCCTTCAACTTCCAAAGTTAAAATTTTGGTTGGAGTTGAATCACATTTAACTTGGATTCGAATTAGATACAGTTAGTATCTAATACAAGAGGGAAAAAATGGAGGCTTTTTGTTTATCTAGCTTTCTATCTTCCTGAGAGTTGATGCATAAAATTGTGAGAAGGGGCACTGCCTGAAACTACTACCTGCTATAACATTTTTTTTTCCCCAGAGAGTAAAAAATACTCAGTTACCTCTTGGTTTATGAGGCAATGAAATATTCCAGCACATAAATATTGACGCTGAGACCCATGGGATGTAGGCGTGCTAAGCACATTTGCAAGACATAAAGACCAAAGCTAAATGAAGTTACATCTTTTCCTATAAAATGCAGTCTGTCCCTCAATGGATTTTACCATCCTGTTGTTTTTATTTCCTCCATCTTTATAATTGGAGACACCCTGCTGGCCCGTTGAAAACACCACTAGTTTTTCTTCCTGAAAGTTAGCCAAACTACTGATGATTATTCTTAAAATTCTGATTAGGTGTTTGCAGTTAAAATGAACACATCAGGGAAATGCCAGGATGTGAGCCGGAAGTGGAGAACAGGAGAGTGGCTAAATAAAGGCATTAAAAAAACAATCTGTGAGAGCAGTATTGTGAAATGAGATAGATTTTTAAAATGGAAAATACTGTATTGCTTTTAACTTTCCTCTGAGCAAGAAGAATCTGAATTCTACATACTGAATATAGCTACTCTAATGTTTATCTAGTTTTTATCTACATGGACAGGGGTTCTCTTGTAATTGCAGAAGTTAGGATGCGGGTGCACGTGTGTGTATGTGTGTGTGTGCCCGTGTGCAGATGCTGGTAGGGGAGGAGTCGTTCATTAGCATTCTCTTGTTGAAAGTTGTGTGAAACAGGTTTGGAGCACATTGTGTTGGATCCTAGGACGGGTGAGGGAAAAAAAAATGCGTTTTTTCCCAATCAGGCTTTGCTTTAGAGAATCCTACAGGAATTCCCTGGTGAGCTATGAAACTTGAGAAATGTTATTTTGGTAGTGTATGTCTCTGCTCTCCCAACCAGATCATATATCCTTGAGAATAGAGACAATGATAATGTGCATATTCATTTACTAAACATTTATCCCAGGCCTACTACATTGCAGTCATTGCATTAGGCACTGGGTCCACAATGAACATTTTAGTCATGGTCCTTACTTTCAAAGAGCTTATATTCTTGTGTCAGGGGAGACAGAGAGGAAGCACATAAAGGGCTTCATGTATTTCAGATACTGACAAGTACTGAAAGAGACGTGAAGAAGGTAGTGTGATAAGGAATAAGGGTAGCTGAGGAAGGCCTTTCTGAGAAGTGAACTTGAACTCAGCATGAAGAAAGCTCAGCATGAAGAAAGAGCCGGTCATGAAGGAGATTGAAGGAAGAGAAATAACAAGTGGAAAACCTTAGAGTAGAGAGCTTTAGCTTTCAAGGACAGAAAGAAGCCCAGGCCACGGTGACTGAACTAAAGGATCCATTGGGAAAGTAGAACCAGATGAGATCCGAGAGGCTGGCAGAGTCAGATCTCCTAGGCCCATGACCATGTAGGTCATGTTGACACTGCCATTTTGCTGCATGCTTTACCTTACCTACATGGTCTCTCGTGGCAAAACCACAGCTCTGATTTAAATTTCAACTCTGTCTTTCCCTCTAAAATATGGAACACAGGAATAATGCTCATTTTCACCACTTCCATCCCAGGTTATACTGGAAGTCCTAGACAGAGCAGTTATGCAAGACGAAAGAAAGAAAAGCATCCACATTTGAAAAGAAGAAGTAAAATTATCTGTTTGCAGATGATGTGGTCTTATATGTAGAAAACAGTGTAGACTCAACAATGACAACAACAACGACACCACCACCACCCTGCTAAAACTAATAAACAAATTCAACCAAGTTGCAGGATACAAATCAATATGCAAAACTCATTTGCATTTTGATATGCTAACAGCAAGCTATCAGAGTGAGAAATGAAACAATCCCCTTCACAACGGCATCAAAAAGAATAAAATATGTAGGAAGACTTGTACACTGAGAACTATAAAACACTGATGAAAGAAATTAAAGCAGACACAAATAAATGGAAAGATATCTTGTGTTCATGGACTAGCAGAATTAATTTTAAAATGTCCATATTACCCAAAGTAATCTATGGATTCAGTGCAATCCTTATCAAAAATCCCAGTGACATATTTTACAGAAATAGAAAGAAATAGAGATAGAATAGTAGAAAGAATAGGAATAGAAATAGAAATAGAAAAATCCTAAACTTTATCCGGAACCACAGAGGACCTTGATGAGCCAAAACAACTTTGAGAAAGAAGAAAGCTGGAGGCATTGTACTTCCTGATTTCAAAATATATTACAAAGCTACAGTAATTAAAATAGGTTGGTACTGGCATAAAATTAGACATATAAAACAATGAAACAGCATAGAGAACCCCCAAACAAAGTCTCACATTTTTTTTTTTTTTAAGATTTTATTTATTTATTTGACAGGCAGAGATCACAAGTAGGCAGAGCGGCAGGCAGAGAGAGAGAAGGAAACAGGATCCCCACTGAGCAGAGAGCCAGATGCAGGGCTCGATCCCAGAATCCTGGGATCATGACCTGAGCTGAAGGCAGAGGCTTTAACCCACTGAGCCACCCAGGCGTCCCCTCACATACATGTGTGATAAGGGTGCCAAGAATACTCATGGGGAGAGGACAGTCTCCTCAACAAAAGGATAGTCTGTTTTCAGCCCTGGGAAAACTTGATATTTATTTGTATAAGAATGAAATTGGACCTTCATGTTATACCATTCACAAATATAAAGTTAAAATGGATTAAAGACATGAACATAAGACCTGAAACTATAAAACTCCTAGGAGGAAACATTGGGGAAAACATGTCAACATTGGTCTTAACAATGATTTCTTGTATATGCCACCAAAAATACAGGCAACAAAAGCAAAAATGGACAAGCAGACTACATCAAACTATAAAGCTTCTATATAGTAAAGGAAACAAACTGAATGAAAAGACAATCTATGAAGCGGAACCTAAAGAGAAAATATTTGCAAACCATATATCTGAGAAAGGGTTAATCTCCAAAATATATAAGGAAATCTTACAACTCAATAGCAACAAAATAAAACAAAATAAGACAGCAAGAAAAAAATAAAACAAAAGAAAAACAAAATTTTAATGCAATTAAAGAATGGGCAAAGGGGGGCACCTGGGTGGCTCAGTGGGTTAAAGCCTCTGCCTTCAGCTCAGGTCATGATCCCAGGGTCCTGGGATGGAGCCCTGCATCTGTCTCTCTGCTCAGCAGGGAGCCTGCTTCTTCCTCTCTCTCTGTCTGCCTCTCTGCCTATTTAAAAAAATAAAAATAAAAAATAGGCAAAGGACTTTAGACATTAAAAAAAAAAGATTTTATTTATTTTTTTGACAGAGACATAGCAAGAGAGGAAATAGAAGCAGGGGGAGTGGGAGAAGGAGAAGCAGGCTTCCCACTCGGCAGGGAGCAGGGCTCAATCCCAGGACCCTGGGATCATGACCTGAGCTGAAGGCAGATGCTTAACAACTGAGCCACCCAGGCACAGCAGGACTTTAGACATTTTTCTGCAGAATACATACAAATGGCCAATCGATATATGAAAAGATGCTCAATATCACTAATCATCAGGGAAATGCAAATCAAAAACCACAATGAGGTATTTCCACACACCTGATAGGATAATTTTTATTTTTAAAAAGAACAAAAGATAACAAATTTTTATGAGGATGCGGAGAAATTGGAACTCATGAATATTGTTGATGGGGATGTGACTTGTTGAAGTCACTATGGAAACCGTTGTGGAGTTTACTCAAAAAGCTGTATGATTCAGCAATCTAGGTAAATAGTCAAGGGAATTGAAATCAGGATCTTAAAGATATATCTGTACCCTGATGTTCGTTGTAGCATTATTCACAAATGCCAAGAGAGAAGCAACCTAATTGTCCAGTGGATAAAGAAATTGTGGTATACATACAATGCAATAATATTTAGCCTTAAAAAGGAAGGATATCTTCCCATTTGGGGATATGGATGAATCCAGAGGACATTTTGTTAAGTGAGATAAGCCAGGCACAGAAGGACAAATACTATATGATGCCCCTTATATGAGAAATCTAAAATAGTTAAACTCATAGAATCAGGGAATGGAATGGTTGTCTCTAGATGCTGGGGATAAGGGAAAATGGGAAGTATTAGTTAAAAGGTATAACATTTCAATTATACAAGATGACTAAGTCCTACAGATCTACATGGCATAGTGCGTATAGTTAATACTAGGTTGCATACTTAAAGTTTTGCTAAATGAAAATAGATACAACATAGACCTTATGTTAAGTGTTCTTATCACAAAAATAATAAATAAGAAGGCAGGAAGAAACCTTTGGGTGTGGGACGCCTGGGTGGCTCAGTTGGTTAAGCAGCTGCCTTCGGCTCAGGTCATGATCCCAGCGTCCTGGGATCGAGTCCCACGTCGGGCTCCTTGCTCAGCAGGGAGCCTGCTTCTCCCTCTGCCTCTGCCTGTCATTCTGTCTGCCTGTGCTCTCTCTCTCCCCCGCCCTCTCTCTGATAAATAAATAAAATCTTAAAAAAAAAAAAAAAAAAAAGAAACCTTTGGGTGTGATGGATAGGTTTATGACGTAGACTGTGGTGATAGTTTCATGGGTGTATACTTATCTCCAAACTCACTACATATATACCATTTGCATACAGATTTTTTATGTCAACAAAGCAAACAAAACAAAGAACTGTCTCATAAGAGGGGTTGAGACTTAGTGCCTTTGTCCTTCTTAATGCTGATAATAGAAGAATTATAATAGATAATTAATGCTGATAATAGAAGGCTACATTTCTAGGGGTGCATGGGTGGCTCAGTCAGTTAAGTGTCTGCCTTCTGCCTTCTGCTGAGGTCATGATTCTGGGATCCAGCCCTGCATCAGGCTCCCTGCTCAGTGGGGAGCCTGCTTCTCCCTCTCCCACTCACCCTGCTTGTGTTTCCTCATTTGCTGTCTCTCTCTCTGTCAAATAAATAAATAAAATATTTAAAAAACAACAACAACCAAACAAACAGAAAACCAAGAAAGCTATATTTCTAAACTACATTACTTTACCTCCTACAAATAAAATACCTATCTATGGATTACTTTTTAATGACATAGAAGATTCACGGGAGGACCGGTCATGTGATGAGCACTTACCGTTTCTTACAAAAGGTGACCGTTGAACTTATTCTTACTTAACTGTTCACCCGTTCTTGTATAAGTATCTATGTGCAAATTGGGGTTTTAGAATTTGGATTTATCAGAGTTTCTCTCTCCTAAAATCTTGGCAGGGGCTTCTGATTCCTCTCTCCCCCTCCTCTACTTTTTCCTTCTTTCACTATTCTTGCCATGATTATCACGAAACTCAAACATAAATTTAATCATAAAAAGGCAGTGGGATGCCTGAGTGGCTCAGTTGATTAAGGGTCTGCCTTCAGCTCAGGTTATGATCTTGGGTTCCTGGGACTGAGCCCTGTTTCGGGGCTCCCTGCTCAGCGGGGGGTCTGCTTCTCCCTTCACACTCACTCCTGGTTTCTCTTTCTCTCTCTCTTTCTTTCCTCTCTCCACCAAATAAAGAAACAAACAAGCAAGTAAATAAATAAAATCTTTTTAAAATATGCAGTAAATTACAGGAGCCTGGGTATGTACTAAATTTGCATTTCCCAATAGCTATAGGTTTGAGATTTTCTACTCCTGTTTTGATACTCACACTTTGCATGCATCTTTAATTGCAGCCCTCTCAAATCCTTTTCAAACAGGGAGAGCATCCTTTGTAAACTAACATATGCCTAGGAAATAAGCCGTTTGCAATAGTAGTTACCATTTTCTAATTTCTATAGTCAGAATCTCAGTTTCATTCTTTGGGGTTTTTAGCTTTCTTTTCTTTCTTTCTTCTTAAAAATTGTTTTTTATCCAAATGTAATTATCTTACAGTGCTATATTAGTTTCAGTTCTATTAGTACATTATATTAGTACATGTATATTAGTACACTGTAATGATTCAGCGACTCTATCCATTTCTCTGCACATCGTGGCACGTGCACTCTTAATCCCCTTTACCTAGTTCACCCATCCTCCAACCCTCTGCTCTCGGGCAACCACCTGTTTCCGTATTTAAGAGTCTGGTTTTTGGTCTGTCTCTCTTATTTCCTTTCTTTCTTTGTTCTGTGCCTTAAATTCCCTATGTGGTACAGATAGACCAAGAAGGTGTAACGTTAAGTGAAATAAGTCAGAGAAAGACAAGCACCGTATGATTGCACTCGTATGGGGTTTTTAGCTTTATAGCTGTAACTCCCATTATTTGTGCTCTGCCCAGGTTGCCTCAGATTCTTCTACTTTCCCTCCCAGGTTGTGTGAGGGCTTTTTCTTCTAATAGTTGGTGTCAGAGAGGCTTTTGGGGAACTGCTTTCTGGGGACTGGAGCGGGCACTGAGAGTTCACACCCTGCTGGGAGTTAATCTCTCTCCTGAGTGGCTCTTAGCCAATGGCTGATGAACCCCTAGCTCCTGTGCCTCCAGTCAGCACAAACTGACCTGTAGTTTATACTGTAGAACCTTGGGCTCCAGGCTGAGGTTAAGGTTGATGGTGAAAGTGTAGCTGAACCTTCACATGAACTCACACCTTTCCATGGCCTCTTCACCTTCTTTGTCCTGCTTGCTTCATTCCCTTGCTGTTTACTCTTGGGAATACTTCCTTAATAAATTACCTACCTATGAATTTTGCACTCAACATTTGCTTACTTCTAATGAACCTAATCCAAGATACTACTTCTTGAGCTTGAATCTTTACAAACACACATACACACCCCCCACGCACAAGGTTGGAATGCTGACTGTAGAAATAAAAAGGCATATTAATTATTTAAATTAATTAAAGCATAGAGATAGAGTAGAACCACGTGACTATCCCAGTCTTAGGGTCATCAATAACAAGTTCTTTGGGAACTTGTTTGGGATATTGTTAATAAAGACTTGATGCCTGCAGTGGGAGATGAAGGCCAAGTGATGGATTTGGAGTCCAGCAGGTCTCAGTACCACTCATTAGATGTACATAACACAGTATATCTGCAAGCCTTATTATTATTATTTTTTAATCTTTAAAGAAATACAATACTTACCTCGTAGGGTCATTTAGATGATTAAAAGTTGGGACATGTAAGACAACTGTCTTAGTGAGATGTTCATTCTCCAAATTAAAATCACATGCATTACAGCTGTGGAGGAAACATGTTATTTATAGTAAATAAGATTCTTAAATACAAAGAAGGGAAATCTCAGGGCAGACTGGGGTGAGACTTGTAAGATGCTAGGACAGTCTAAATGAGGAGAAAGATTAAAAAAAAAGAATCATTGAACTACAGATTTCTCGTAGTTGTTAATTAAAGCTAAGGCAGGAGATGAAAAACAGGGGAAATCAGATGTTAATAACTGTTCACTGTTGAATTCCCAGTATTTTACAGAATACCTGTCATAGAGAAGGCTCTTCCTCTAGAACAGAATCCCACTGAATACAGTTAATAATTTGCGATATACACCTCATGCTCAAATTAACTTCAGAGTAAACCTTACAAAGCTCTTACACCTCATGTGGATTCAGTCGTTTCCAAAACAACAACATTAAAGATTTCAGTGCCTTTATAGAGTGTCTAGTTAATGAAGCTTTTGAAAATACCACTTTGGTTAGATACTAGGTTGTGAGGACCTTACCAGATCATTATAGTCAATATCCTAGAGTCTGGAACTGGCTCTCCAGGTAACCAGCAACTATAGAACACTACCCCAGCCAGGCCTATTTATGTCTGGACATGCTATTAGTTATAAAATAGCATTATTAATAGGGGATTACTTCAATTTAGTGGTTCTAAACAATAGAACATTTCTTTGTTTAAATCAGTTGGAAGAAAATGGTGCTAAAAATATTGCCAAAGAAATCAGCGAAAGAGTCAAGCTTGCTCATTTATAATCAGAGTGATTGTTGAAAAGGATAATGGGAATGACAGTTATAAAACTGAGAAGCCCAATGAGAGAAGCTGTGAAATTATGACTACAGCAGGAAAAAAAAACAAAAGTTTTAGAAGCATTCAGTTCTGAGGACAGATTCGCTATGGAGATAGAGCAAAATAATAGTGAATCGGATTCTGGACACATTTAATAGGAAAAGATGTTGATGCGCTGTCACTCTCCCCTCCAAGTGAAACAGATGGCTCTATAGGGAGGGACTAGTTCTGGAAAATTCCACTGGAATTCACGACAGAGATTGGAGAAAGCAGTCATGACCAAATCTCTAACCTCCTCCTTTCATTTAATACATGGGGGCATAGCAACATTCATTCACGGTGTGGTTGTAGGAAATTTTAGAAAGGACATATGGCAAATTTTAAAAGGTAGTATATCTAATCCAAAAGAACTGATTTAGTTCTTATAATGAAGGAGAATGGCAAAGAGGGGGCGCCTGGGTGGCTCAGTGGGTTAAGCCGCTGCCTTCGGCTCAGGTCATGATCCCAGGGTTCTGGGATCGAGCCCCGCATCGGGCTCTCTGCTCAGCCGGGAGCCTGCTTCCTCCTCTCTCTGCCTGCCTCTCTACCTGCTTGTGATCTCTCTCTGTCAAATAAATAAATAAATAATCTTAAAAAAAAAAAAAAAAAGAATGGCAAAGAGGCAGCCTCTGGACATTTATGTGGATTAAATAACAAAGCTTTGGAAATAGTTGTAGGATGACTAAACTAGCCAGTAAGGAAATGCACTCTTGCATGATGCAGTCATTCTACTGGGAGACGTTTTCTTGAATCTTTGCTAATTGCACTAAGCATTATGAGAATTACTACATTTCCCTTTGGAACACTTCTGTCCACAGTTAACTTTAAGAAGGAAGAAAAAGACAAACGAGTTAGAAAGCCAAGACAAAAGTTCAGAAGAATAGTAGTGGGTGATGGTTTAGTACAAACCATTTCCAAGTTTAGATATAGAGGGCACCAAAGTATGTTTTAGATACCATGCATTAGAATATCAACTTGCACATGTGGGGGGACATTGTTAACGTTTTCCTAGTTGAGAACAAAAGAAAGGAAAGGAAAAGTCTCTGAGTCTTGTTAATTCAATAAAAAGGAAGAGCATGTGCATTCTGATAATGCAATATGAGATTAGCTATCATGTGTGTAATTGTGGGTATCATATGAAATTCACTTTCTTTAATTATGTGTATTCACTTTTCCTTAAAAATGAGAATTTGAAGTTTCCCCATACAAATGTATCTGTGCTTCCCAATCAATTAATGTAAGAATGGCCCTCTAGTTGGGTTTTGAAATCTAGAGAGAATCTTAACTGTGGGTTTGACTGAATGTCAAGACATTGCTTTCAAATTTAACATGTAAAAACTTTTAGATTTTTTGTTTTTGGAAATGCTTATACTGAAGGATGAAATAATTCATTTAGCTAGACAGAAAGCATACTCCCATCCTTCACTAAATTAGGTTTCAGAGAACATCAGTTTATATTGCATATACTTCGCAGAGTAAAACTATTAATCTTGGGCTACCATGAATTCATGTGTGTGCTGAGATGGCATTTCTGTAAAAGCTAGTAGTTTTGTAGTTGTGCCATGGAAAACATTGATTATGCATCATCAATAATCAGCAGGAAAAACAAATGGTTAGACATGTTTTGGTCGAAATGAAAGCAACGTAAATCCTTAATTTGACACTAGATTTATGAGCACAAGGTAAACAGAAGTTGGGCCTTTCTTCAACAAATAATGCTAAATGTTTGTTAATATCTGTGTGATGAAACACATTTATCTTCTGGTTATTGACCTGTTCGCATTTTCTTTTCATATATTGTCCTCTAGAGGAAGGCACTTCTTCACTTAAACTGACCGCTTACAAAAGTATTACATGAAGATTTCTCTGTGGACTAGGGTAGGTCAGTAATTAAATTTTCTTGAGTCAGTAGAGAAATTATAAAAAATAAAATCAAATGTTGTGAGTTTTTTTCATAAAGTTAAGCTCATTCTATTAAAAAAAAAAACCAAACCCTGCCTTTTTATTCTAAGATTATGTCCTATTTACTTATGTGGTTTTAAATTTCCCTGTTACGAAATGATGGGGACAATAGGAAGTACTTAGATTTTTGTTTTTTAAATGTGTATACTTATTTGGCAAAAGAAAAGTTGACCATATGTTGGTCCTCATTTAAACAAACAAACCGGTAATCAATAAATTTCATAACTGGTGTACATTAGACTTCATACAACTATAGCGGCTGTAAAAATATTGAAATAAGTTTACAATTACTATTAAATAACTGTTGCCCTACATGCCTTGCCTTCTACCCACTTTGGCCACTCAGTATTCTTTCTTGGGATCCAGATCTTTTCACAAGTATTGAAAGGTTGATGCCTGTCTCAGCTGGGGTCATCAGGATACTATTTGTTCATAGTTTACCAGTTCTTAAATATTTTAAACAGAACCCATGGTAAAATCCAAATCCTTTAAGAAAAACAAAAAACACCTCTCAGCCATGGAATCCCTTAAGAACTGTGTTCAAGACAATCTGGCAACTCCTAGTTTGATTAATATAAGCATAGGGTTGTTTTTCTTCCTTCGTAGAGCATGCGATGTAAAAATCTCCATAAACATAAACAGGGCTTTATGCTTCCTAGGCATCAGTAGTTACAGGATGAGAAAGAGTGGGAAGACCTTAGAAGCTTCACAGGAGATAGAAAATGATGGGCCTCCTGCATCTCTTTTCTCTTCTCAAAATTCTTCCTTCAATAAGAGAGATGGGATCCGTGCAAAAATCCAGTGACTGAAAAAACATGCTGCTTTGACAAACAGCAATCTTTAAGCCAAAAAGATGAGGACAAATATCTAAAAAGACTTGAAACATTAACCAAAGGGAGTCAGGGCCAAGTTTAAAATCTTGTTTTGAATGTATTAGATCACATTAAACAAAATTAAAAGAACCCCAAACCCCAAACACCCTCTCTCTTTGTTCTCAGATGCTTGTCTTTTAATAGAAAGACAGGAGGAACAGAGTGAGTAGTTAACGTTATGGACCTTTTGAGCAGCTGTCCCGCTAAACTTCAGAAACTGCCCCTCCCCATAGCTGCAATCAGGTGACCATAGCTGGTACTGCCCCTGCGCATTTAAGCTGCAGAAACACATTAAAAAGAGTCAAATAATCCTCTTTGGTGTCGGAATCGCCAAAATGGGTGATGAGCTTGCATGAATAATACTGTCATTTGAAATCTAAACTTTATTTCTCTGCACTTTGAAGCAAAGTGAAGCTAGTTATCTTCATTTTGCTTCTCTTATTTCTTGAAACTCTGCCAGTATGGCTGCAGAAGAAAAGAGATGCACCAATAGTTCTCTATTATAAAAATACATAAATAGGGGCACCTGGGTGGCTCAGTGGGTTGAGGCCTCTGCCTTCAGCTCAGGTCATGGTCCCAGGGCCCTGGGATCAAGTCCCGCATTGGCCTCTCTGCTAGGCAGGGAGCCTGCTTCCCCCTCTCTCTCTGCCTGCCTCTCTGCTTACCTGTGATCTCTGTCAAATAAATAAATAAATCTTTATAAAAGTACATAAATAAAACATTTGGATGCCACAGAGGTTTAAAGTATTGACAAGATGGATTGTATGATATGGTTTAAGGTTTTAATATTAATTATCTTCCAAGAGAGGTCTGGGATGGGGAGGGTTAATGGGCACAGTGAAAAGAGCAGAGAAAATGCCACTGCAGGTGTTTGCTTTAATGGGGTGTTGATGGAAAGCCAAGGGCACAGAAGTAGGGAAATGAGTGAAAGAGAGAAAGTGTTGAAGTGGTTCATGTAAAACACAGGTCTGTGACAATCTAAAGCTCTAACGCCTGGAATTGTTCTGGCTTTTCTTATTTCAGAACGCTGCTTCGCTAACTTTTGTATAAGCCCAATTACCTTCTTGTAAGGACAGGGCAATCAGAGTAGAAATTTCAGAAAAAAAGGTTATTTAATCACACATAGAAAGCAACACATTCTTTAAATTCATTTCACAAATTTGGCAGGTAAAAATGAGTTATTTCTCTAGGTTTTCCATATATGCTTTTTTTCCCCCTAAAGGTTTTATTTGTTTATTTGAGAGAGAGAGAGAGAGAGAGAGGGAGAGTGCACGAGCGGGCACGCACAAGCAGGGGGAATGGCAGGCAGAGGGAGAAGCAGACTCCCTGCTGAGCAAGGAGTCTGACTTGGTACTCAATCCTGGGACCCTGGGATCATGAACCGAGCTGAAGGCCTACGCTTGGCTGATTGAGCTACTCTTGTGTCCCTTTTTCATCTGCTTAAAAAAAAAAAAAACCCTTATATATTAGGACATTTATAAAATACGCATATACAGTAGTATGGAGACTAATCTAATGATGAACTCCTATTTATCCACCCTCAAAATTATCAACTCCCCCAACTTTCTGCTCCTCTCTCTCCCCCAGATTACTTTGCAGCAAATTCCAGACATTATATCCTGTCAGCTGTTAATATTTCAATATACATCTCTAAATTATAAATACTCTTTTGAAATATGTCTATAACCCCATTGTCATACCAAAAAGTGCTATATCATACAATAAATA
Organism: Mustela nigripes; assembly: GCF_022355385.1. NCBI lineage: Eukaryota > Metazoa > Chordata > Mammalia > Carnivora > Mustelidae > Mustela > Mustela nigripes. The sequence goes on along the minus strand of NC_081563.1, from coordinate 29,043,360 downwards.
ATTTCTTAATAACATATCCATTTAATGTTTAAAAGTTTATTTCATTTTTATATGTGCTACTGAAGCGAGCACAAGTTTATTTCATTTTAAAAAAATGATTTGTAACTGAGGGTTGCTGGAGGGAGGGGGTTTGGGAGAAGGTGGTGGGATTATGGACATTGGGGAGGGTATGTGCTTTGGTGAGTGCTGTGAAGTGTGTAAACCTGGTGATTCACAGACCTTACCCCTGGGGATAAAAATATATGTTTATAAAAAATAAAAAATTAAAAAAAATGGTTTGTATGATAGAAATAATGGACCTCCCCCAAAGCATCCTCTATTGCAATGGTTAGTGTGTCTCTCAATCTGTAGGATTCCTCTTTCTGATTTATTTTCTTCTTGCCTTTTTTTTTTTTTTCTTTTTTTGGTGGTTGTTTTAGCAACTGGGCTGTTTGTATACAGGGTAGATTTTGTTGATTACATCCCTGAGATGTTGTTTACATGTTGCTGTGATTTTCTGTCTTCCATAAATTGTTGCTTTTAAGTTTGTTCCTTTTGTTGAGACTACTTCATAGCTGTTATTGTTTACTTTCCTAAGGATGTACAAAATGTGTCTTACTTGTTTCTTATTTGTCTGTGCCATGTTCCCAGTCACTGAAGGCCTTTACCGAGATCTCCAGTGTTTTTGTTCCTTCTTATCATCAAATATTTGGCTATCCTGATATACAATTCATTAAGTCAAGGAAGAAAAATTGCTTGACTCCATTCCTCTAGTTAGTTACCATTTTCCAAATAACAAATTGGTTACATAGCATCCTCTAAGGAAGAAAAGTGGTATTTTCAAATTACATTTTTAGTATCATTGTAAACTCACAGATGAAACACATTTAATACATTTTGATCCACAGTGTTAACAATCCTTACTGAGAGTCAACAGCCCTTGGAATTGGACTGAAATGTTGGCTCTCCCCAGGTCTCTGGCCTCCTGGTCTACCCTATAGATTATTTTTGTATTTACCAGTCTCCATAATTGTATAAGCCATTTCCTTAAAATAAATTCCACCCTCTTCACATGTGCATGCGTGTACACGCGCACACACACACACACACACACACACGCACACCCTATTGGTTCTGTTTAGCAGAACCCCGACTTACACAATTGTTCAACAAAATTTATGTTAATTCAGTGGAGTTTTTCTGAGTGTCTACTAAGTTTAAGGCATTTCTTTAGGTGCTGAATATACAACAGAGAAGAAAATAGCCAAAAAAAAAAAAAAAATTTGACCTCATGGATTTTAGATTTTACTGTTTTGATCAAATAGTTCTTTCTTTAAAATGCTTTGATTCATCACTTTTTAATTATTTTTGCTAGTTTTGTTCAGTATTTTAGTTCTACATATTACGCATATAATTGTTGCAATAATTATTTTGCAAAACACCTCAATATGTGTTTAATTCACCCAGTGTATTTGCCTGCTATTTCCATTGCTCATCAAACCATTTTTCTGGGGTAGTTTTCATTTCCTGGAAGTACAATATTCTAGAAGTTCTTTTATTTTTTATCTATTTATTTTTAGATTTTTAAAAAATTTTTATTTAAATTTTGCTTAGTTAACATTTAGTGTAATAATTATTTCAGGAGTGGAATTTAGTTATTCATCACTTAACTATAATACCCAGTGCCCATCATAACATGTTAGAAAATCTTTTAGTAAGGATCTGTGGGTAGTAAATTATTTGGCCTTTATTTAATCTAAAAATATTTTATTCGCATTCTCTAAAGTTTTGCTATGTGAATAACTTTGGTTTTAGAATTTTCTTCTTTCAAAATATTTAAGTTACATTTGTACTGGATTTCAAGTTTAAAAAATGGTCAATTATCTGTCTTTACTCTGACTACTTTCAAGACCTCTTTGTCTTAATGTTGCACTATGAATTATCTAAGTGTATACTTAGATTTAGATTTTTACCTCTCGGGCATAATTTTTCCATCATGAATCTGATGTTTAATGACTTTCTTTTAGTTTGGAAAATTATCAGCTTTAGCGTTTGGAATATTGCTTCTACCTCTTCCTCTCTTTTCCTCCTGCAACTCTGATTAGACCTAGCCTACACTTCTCTTATCTTCTCAGTATCCTAAAGCATCTTTCATATGTTGCATCTCTTTACTTCCCCATTTTATATTCTGCAGGCTTTGTGTGGCCCAAATGGCCCAAAGCTCAAGGCTTTTCAAATAGCACAAGTTGCAAGACAACACTAAAAAATGATGGACTTGTGGTTACAAAATTTTAGGGGAATGATTCTTTCCCTCCTCCTGCCTCCAAGTTTGTATCCTGTCCTTTTTTGTGAGGTGGGTTTATTCCTAGCTTGGTCTATTTCTATTTTTTGTAACTATTTCTGTATCTGTTCTGTGTGTGTGTGTGTGATATTCTGTTAGATTTACAAGCATAGCTAGGCTCTGCCTTTTTTCTGTTGTCCAAAAGTCCTAAGTGAGGGTTGACAATAAGATCTAGGTGTTAGAACCCCAGTGAAGCAACATGTCTATCTCCTCAGGAACTTACATTCTATATAGGAAACTACTCCACTGGAGAATTCAGAGTCAGTAACAAATTTTAAATAAGTAAATCTCTTGATTCTACTGTCTTAATAAATTATGTATAATATAAAACTTTCACAGCTATTAAATTAAATAGCATGAAGTAAACCATACAGATAAGTATCTTACTTCCCCAGTGGATCATCGTCAAAGCCCATTTAGATGTGCACATTTTGCTTTACAAAATGGAACTTCAAAAACAATTTTAAGCAAAGGAAATGCCATGATTAAATAGGGATTTCAATGAGGAAAGGAGGAGTTTGGATTAGAGCAGCAGTTCTCAGCCTTGGTTGCCTAATAGGAAGATATTGATAGCTTTAATACAGTTTTGATACCTCAGATATTTAATTTAACCAACTTGGGATGGGGTCTGGGCATCACAATTGTTTTCTAAAACAACTCCCTCCAGGTAATACTATTTTCAAGCCACTGTTCAGAAGTATAGAGCTAAAGCAATATAAACAGAGAGAAGGATTTAAACTTGAAAGATAATTTTACGACAAAATTTTATGACCTGATGACCATGGGATGTGAGAAATAAAAGTTGACCCTGAGAATTCTAGATCAGATGACTGAAAACATGATAGCTACCTTTGTGTTACTGTATGTTAGGCCAAGGGCTAGCTGTGTGTTAATTAATTGAGTCTTCATAGTTGTGTCAGAGATGGTTACCTGTTCACTAAACTCTTTTCTTTTTGTTCTGTACAAAGAGCTGGACTACATTTCCCAAACCTTTTTTGCAATTAGGCCATGGCGTTGAGTTTTGCCTATAGAAATATGTGCAGGCAGATTGATATGTACCATTGAAGTCTGACCCATTTAAAACAAGAAAAAACCTGGCTTTCTCTTTTACTTTCTATCTGCCAGTTGAGGCTGTGCCCATGTTGTGTAATGTGTGGCATCTTTCCCTTCTTTCCTGATTCCCTGAGTGAATATATAGAGAAGAGCACAGTATAACAACTTTTATTTCCCTGTCATTGAAAGTGAGGGAAGAAACTAAAATTTTGTTGCTTAAGCCACTGAAATTTTTGGGTTTATCTGTTAAAGCAGCTAATGTTACCTTAATAATTCTACAAGATAAGTACTATTATTAGCCTTATTTTAATGTTGTATCTGTGTGGAGCATGAGGTATGGATGTGCTCCTTCTCCCTTGCTTTTGATCTAGACCTCCTCCTGTCTCCTGGCTGCCATGATAGCAATCTGCTTCTTATCATGTGTGGCTGCCCTTCTATCCCTATTGGGTAAATCTGAGGAGGCTGAAGCCGAATTCCTCAGGGCTGGTAAGCCCAAGGAAGCAGTCCTCATGTGAGTTACCCATAAATTACTTACTTCCATATATATGGCATTTATAGCGGGATAAGTAGGGTTTGTGGAAAGATTTTTGAGATGCCTGTATTGCACTCCAGTGGAGGTACCTATAGGTGTGAAATTGGTGGCCAGTGTGATAAATTCACTCATAAATCATCAACATACAGGTGATTGTTGAAGCCATGGAATTGATCTCTTGAGGAGACAAAGAGAATAAAGGAAGTACACTAATGGTAAAGTTTAAGTGCTAACAATATTTAAGAAGAGAATCTGGTGTGGGAGACTAAGAAGAAAAGTCAGAGAGGTTAGAAAAAAAATGGGATGAAGTATTGTCAAGAAAATCAAGAGAAGAGATATCTTTAAAATGGATAGCTTATCAGTAGTGACAAAAGATACAGAGTTCAGTGAGCTAAAAACCAAAGAAAAGGCCATTTATCCAATTAGGTGGTAAATGCTGACCTTTAAGAAAGCCTTCTCAAGAGGTTGGCATGATTGGAAGTTAGATTGAAATGGTTTGACATGTGACAGAGAAGTGAAAACTTGTGGGCAGTATGTGTACATTACCTTTTCAAGATAGTTGGCAATAAGGAAAAAGGTATTGTATAGAATAAGCATTTTTATCCTTGAATCATCTGAACACTAGAAAAAAGTGAGCATTGGGACAGCAGGGAATGTGTGAGACCAGTTCCTTTCCTGTGAGAAGTTTCTACTCTTAGGGAAACATAAATGAGTCATCATTATTATTTACCTCAATAATATTTACAAGTAAATATTAAATAGAAATGTGAAAAAGTTAGTACTTTGAGGACAGGGTGATGATTTAAAGTTATTTTGTAAAATTAGAGTGGTAGATTGAAACAAAGTGACATTCTAAGAACCAAGTTTAGGAATTAAAAAATAATATGGAGAGCATAATTCTGTTGGAAAATGGGGAATAAAGAAATATATTCCAGAAGAACAGGAAAGAAATGAACTTGGAGATGAATCAGACATGAGGATGAGTTGCTAACAGAGTAATGATATACAAATATGATTCATATTTAATGAATGGGGAGGGAAATCCCAGTTCCTTTTTGTGTTTAATTCTTCTCAGGCAGGAATACTGTATTTATATTAAGGCCCCATGAATTAAGAGTACTGCAGAGAAGCTGAAGAGTTCCATAAGGAATTATATACCTAGGGAATTGTTCACATTTGGAAAGTTGAAAGGAAATGGTCATATTTAACATTAAAAAAAAAACAACCCTGGGGAGTGATTTCAACATCTAGATAAAGTTCTGCAATTAAATTAAGTGTGGTAGTAAAAAAAAAGAATAACCTGTCCCACAAAATTGTTATGTTGGAGGTAGGATAGGGAAATGTATTAGAGAAGCCATGTGGGAACATGGAGTCTGATGGGGCTGACAAGGATGCACCACCATGAAAGCCACTGCGAAACTGGGAGGGAGGTTCATGCATGTCAAAATGTGAGTAGCAGGCTGAGTTGTCACAAGCAGTCCAGGGAGACAAGGCATGGGCAAGAGCGAGGTGTGTATTCTAGGTCTGGAAGGATGGAGGTATTCAGAGATCAGAGAGTTAGGGCTCTATTTTACAGAGGAAGGTGGGTACCCCAAAAGCAAAATGTTGGGTCAAGACGTGGAACTACCAAAGTTGAAAGTATCCAGGCTAGAGGAGGACTGACTTGGAGCTGAGTGAAGCATCTTCCCAACCTCTGAGAAGAAGAACCCTAGCATGTGTTGCCGTGATTGTATATTCTTGTAAAGTTTGCAAAAGCAAGATTGTTTTGGAATTTTGCTGTTGATGTTGTTGGGGAAATGACCATCTTTTCCCAAATTATACATGTTGAGCCTCACTGTCTCTATCTTGGCATTAAGATTTAAGGCACAGACATCAACAAAAAGAATTGTTGTTTTGCCTCAGACTAAGGGCTTCTGTATTTCCTTTGTTGATAGTTATTAGAGAACAAACTTAGCCAGAAAACTGAAAGTGGCTGGGAAGAGGAGTAGCTAAGTAGGTCATTTTCCATGATCACAGATAAAATTAATGTGGTCGGAAGATAGCAAGTCAAGGCCATCTTCCAATAGGGGTGTGTGTGTGTGTGTGTAGTACAGACTATTAGGTGTTTTGGATTTGGTTCTCTTGAATTACATGTTATTATCTTTTGCTCTTTTCTTCTATTGAGTTGTTTCTCTTTTTCTTTTCAAATATATGTATTTTTGTATGCTATTTGGTCCTAGGGATATATGAACTCAGAATTATATCTTCCCTCCTAGATTAGGAGCTCCGTGAGGGCAGGGTTATTTCTTATTTAGACTCTAGTTACATTGAAGAGAGCCAGTGCACACTAAATGAAGCTTTTAGGTTTTCTAATAGTTCTGCCACTGAACTAGGAATGGGGATAGGCAATGGCAGATTTCCCTGAGGAGCTGAGGCATGGGCATGCAAAAATGTGAAATTTGAAATAATCTGAGCAAATTTGATAAAATCCCTGTATATCCTTACCCCACAGTACCTATATTTTAAAATAATTTCTAAGATCATTGAAATAACTTTGAATGTATCCTATTTTAAAAGCAGAAATTGTCAAGATTTAAAGGAGACATCATCTAAATCAATCTTTTTAATTTCCCAGAATGTGGGAAAATTGTTTGAAGATATTTATTTGATATTAATATGTTGCTTTAATTTTCACTCATTCATCTAACAGATACTTTTTAAAAAAAGATTTTATTTGTTTATTTGACAGAGATCACAAATAGGCAGAGAGGCAGGCAGAGAGAGAGGGAGAAGCAGGCTCCCTACTGAGTAGAGAGCCCGATTTGGGGCTCGATCCCAGGACCCTGGGATCATGACATGAGCTGAAGGGAGAGGCTTTAACCTAGTGAGCCACCCAGGAGCCCCTAACAGATACTTTAAGGACAGATACTTTTTTTTTTTTAAGATTTTATTTATTTATTTGACAGACAGAGATCACAAGCAGGTAGAGAGGCAGGCAGAGAGAGAGAGAGGAGGAAGCAGGCTCCCTGCTGAGCAGAGAGCCCGATGTGGGACTCGATCCCAGGACCCTGAGATCATGACCTGAGCCGCAGGCAGAGGCTTAACCCTCTGAGCCACCCAGGTGCCCAGGACAGATATTTTTAAGCATAGAATATGTACTCAGTTATGTACCAAGGTTTGGGGTTACATTGATAACAAGGGCATGATCTGTGCTTTATTGAGGCTTTAGTCAGGTGTGTGTTAATCAAAATGTTCATGATGTTTGAAATGATATATAAGATGAAAATTAATGTTCCTGGCACCATATAACAGTGGAAGCTCATCTAGATCTGTGTGTATTAAGAGGTAGGGGATGTTCAGGAAAGGCTTCTCAGAGGAGGTGATATCAGAGCTGAGGTTGAGGATGGCTAAGAGATCCTTTTGGTAAAGTAGTATGGAAGGAGATGGAGGGACTAGTTTATTTATTTATTTTTTAAAGATTTTATTTATTTATTTGACAGAGAGAGATCACAAGTAGGCAGAGAGGCAGGCAGAGAGAGAGGAAGGGAAGCAGGCTCCCTGCTGAGCAGAGAGCCTGATGCAGGGCTCGATCCCAGGACCCTGAGATCTTGACCTGAGCTGAAGGCAGAGGCTTAACCCACTGAGCCACCCAGGCACCCCATGGAGGAACTAGTTTAAAAAAAAAGAAAGAAAAGTTTATGGAGAGAAAACGCAATTGTCAAAATGCTTGATGCAAAAACCAGAAAAAAACTGGTAGAAAATTTGGGATGTCTGAAGTGAAAACAAAGGAAAGATTGATATATGGTGAGAATAGAGATGGAGGAAGGGGCTTTACCATGCAGGACATTATATATCATGACAGGAATTGTGGCTTCTTCTTTAAACAATGAAAAGCCATGAAAAATATTTAATATAGGATATCATGTAATCAGATCTGAGTTTTTGCAAAAGTCCTTCTGGCTCTATTGTATGGAAAGGATCAGAGGAGCTAAAATGCATAGAGGAAGAACAGTGGGAAGCTACTTCAGTGGTTCCAGGAGGAGAGATGGCAGTTTGCATATGGTGGTGTCATTGGAGACAGAAAGAAGTGGGCAATTTTAGGGGATCTTAGAGGTAAAAAAGATATTTTTTTGTAATGGATTACATATAAACAGGGTGAAAGGGTGGTATCAAGTTGACTTCTAGGATTATCGCCTATACAAAATAATATATCAAGTAGGCAGTGGGATATGTGAGTTGGGCTCAAAGGGTAGGTTGATCCTAGAGATCTGAATTTTTCTCCAGATACTTAGCTATGAATGATATTTCCTTACAAAAACATGAGAAGAACATGTAGGAGCAAGCCTTAAGAACTCTAACATTTAATGATGTTTAGAAAAGGATGAATCTGAATATGAGATGTAGCGAGATAATACCAGGTGAATCTTTTCCTTGGAAGCCAAGGAAAGGCAGTGTTTCTAGAATGAGGTAATAGGCAACATAGTCAAAGGCTGCTAAGAGGTTTGGTAACATGATCAATAAAAACATTAATTGATTTTAATAATGCGAGATCACTTGTGACTCAAGAGAAAGCTGTTTTAGTTAAGTGACTATTTGGAAAGGATTGAACAGGGAAGTGAGCGGAAGTTAAGAAGAGATAAGTGGAGTCATCTCTGAGAAGACAGTTGGCTATGTAGAGAGAGAAGGGGGGAACTAGGGCAGCAGAATACGAGATATAAAGTGGAACTTTTGTTTGTGAATGTCAACTGGGATCTCCTGTGTAATTAATGGTTCAGAAATTTATATTTTTTAAGTAGGACTTGAAGAATAATTTTGGTATTTGAATAATAATAGAAATTTATAGTCAAAGTGTAATTTGCTCTATGTTATATTCCTGGTAATAGCTGTTATTTGTTTATGTCATTGTCTTTAGATTAGAATATTTTTTTACCATGAGAGTATACAGTCTACTTAACAATAAGGCCATGGGTTTATGTGACCATTTCAAGTCCACAGAGGGCATTGAACAGCAAGGGCTGCCTATTCCTTGATGTTGCCTTGCATTGCAACAAGAACGCTTTGTGCACTGGGATTGATTGGGTTTATGCTACACTGGAATGGATGGTGCCAGAGCAGGCACACTCATAAGAGAAATAAATGCAAGAGACCATACAATGCAAGGAAGGTGTCTAGAGAAGAATGCTCTTTTATGTTCTGAGATGGTAGTGAAGATGTGGCAGTAGAAGTAGGAAGAATCTTTCATTTGGGGACTGCTCCGAAAGTGCCTGTGTACTCTTGTACATTTGAGCTATGAAGTATCGTACACATTTTATTTATCATCATAAATGAGGACTACAGTATTTATTGAGGGAGGTTCAGAGTGTTCAACTCATGACAGATAATTTACTCATGTGGTATTATGTACACATTACTGGTAGTGTCAAGGAATAGAATTTACCCTTGAAGTATTTAAATATGTCTAAATTTAAATATATAAATCGTGCATATGGCAGGCAGTGGGACATGAAAGCATGGTGAAGACCATAGGCTTCTTGAGTTTACCATTAGGGTTTAACATGGGCAAAGGTTTTACATTTTTGAGTCTCGGTTTCCTTATATGTCTTAGGGGGATGTTAATAATAGTAAATAATAGTACCTTCCTTGTAGGGTAGTTCTGAGAATTAAATGAAGTTACGCTTTTGAAGCAGGAAGCAATGGTTCATATTAGCCATTATTATGAGTGCTTTTAAGCCTCTTTACAACCTAAAATTCAGCTTCTCAAACTGATAAAACTGGGTGCATTTTGCCAGAGTGTACTAGAAGCCACAACATAAATCTAGGATATCTTCCTGAAGTGCATATTTTCTTAATATTTACTATCTTTTTTTTTTTTTAAGAGAGAGTGAAAATACGAGACAGCATGTGCATGAGTGAAGGGTGGGAGTGGGGGAGGGAATAGCAGAGGGAGAGGGAGAGAGAGAGAATCTTAAGCAGACTCTGTGCTGAGTGTGGAGCCTGACACAGGACTCGATCTCATGAACCTGAGATCATGACCTGAGCCGAAATCAAGAGTTGGACGTCTAACTGACTGACCCACCCAGGCGCCCTGATATTTACTACTTTTTAATATTTTTACGTGAAGTATAAAAACATTGAGTTTTCTTAGAGGAAGAGAAGGCTTCAAAGAAAGATGCTGTCCTTGGTGGGTGTGTGAGGAACTAGAGAATGTGCATCCATCCATTTGTTTCTGTGGCCTGTGGTTCCTCAGTGGCAAAAGCTTCCGTTGGAAGATACAGCAGCAAAGGCACTTCTTGTTTAACCAGCAATTTTGGTAGATTAAAAATCAAGAGGATTACATGGATTCGTCTGTGCAAATCCAGAAATGATTTTCTGGATTTGGGAAGAAACTTGACATGTTTTAAACTAGCACTTCAACTAAGAAATGTTCTCAGGATCTTGCTGTTTTAAGTAATCGAAAACACTGTCAACTCAGATTGCTTCTGAAAGTGGCAAACTAAGATGTTTTTAGAGACACTAAAATATAATGTCTTGCATTACTTTTGGTAAACATCTCGATTCCCTTATTTACTGTGAGTAAAAGAATTTGGCAAATTTTCAATTCTAACATACAGAATTCTTAGAGAATATACTGTATGTTTTCTCCCAATTTTATAGATTTGCCAAAACCTAGATATATACTTCCATATTAACATTTGGGTGTTAATTTAAAAGACAAATTTGATTAAAACATAGGCAGAAAGACAAAGTAGATGCGTACAAACAGAGCAGATTCTATGTCATCTTTTCCTATGTGGTTTCTGTATGGGTAGCTTCAGATTTAACTTTCTTAATCTTTTGAGAGAAAATTGGAGACCATAAGTTGGAGTAGTTGTGATTTTTTCTTTGGGGTTTGGTGAGACAAAGCCTCTTGTTTGGGAGAATCCCTTTCTTTATCCTTTGATCTAATTCAAAGCCCACTTTGGCTATTGCTTCCCCCATGAAGCCTCTAGACCATCTACCCACCAGAATTAATTATATCTTCACCTGTGCAACATTCTATGTTCACTAAAGTACAAAGCAGTAATTTCCTTACACATCTGTATTTCCAATGACTTGAACTCCTTTGTTCAGATTCCAGTCTTCTTCATTTTATGGATTCAGGGGCAGGCATATAGGAAGTCCTCAGTTCCTGTCTTTAATTGATGTTGGAAGGGTTGAAGGAAGGGTTGGTAACCACTCGTAGTAACAGGTGGAACTGAGAGTATATGTCTGTAGAGGCTTTCCAAAGGTATCAAAAGAGCCAGTCATTAATGGATTTTCTCACAAAAGTATCCCTGAAGCAAAAACAGGACCTCAGACGGTAGAAAAGTTCCCAAGTTATGCTAGAACATATCTGGTCCTTCTCTAAAACTATGTCAGGAATGGATTTGTGTCTAGGAGTACAAATGGGGCACCTTGGGAATGAATTTGTCTACTATCATCAACCTTCAAGTTATAAATCTATAATATGACAGGTAATCACATGTTTACCACTCAAGAAATTTATTAATCAAGTAATTTATTAATCATGTAATCTCTAAGCCCTGAAAGCTGTGAATCTGTAATATGACAATTAATTACATACTCATTAATCTAGTGATTTTCACTCAGGTCTGTGGTAGTTGCTCTGAGTGGGTTAGGGATCCAGAAGAATGATCAGGTCTGTTCTCTGGTATGTAATGGGTTAATGTCCAGTGAGGGACAGGCAAAGCTGATGTCCACGGAACAGCAAGAGATAGTAGAAGTCAGTATAACAGGATAAGGAATGAGATATATCCTTTTGTTGGAAATTAATCAGTACTCAGAGCTGAGGAAATTAGGTGGTGACTATGCTTCTTTCTTTCTTTCTTTTTTTTTTTTTAAAGATTTATTTTATAGAGAGAGAGAGCTTGAGAGGATGGGAAGGGCAGAGGGAGAGAGAGAGAGAATCTCAAGCAGACTCCCGGCAGAGCATGGAGCCCAGTGCAGGACTTGATACCATGACCCTGAGATCATAATCATAGCAGAAATCAAAAGTTGGACACTTAACCAACTGAGCCACCCAGGTGCCCCTGACTACGTTCACTTCTTAAGAAGGTGCTAGGTAAGTTTTCATAAGATTTCAGAAGATGCAGCCAAACTAGACAATCAGCTTTCTTCTCCCATTTTTCACCTGGAGTTATACAAGAAGTCTAGAGATTCCCCTGACAGGAGACTGTGCTGAAATTTCGCAAGATTGGAGAGGTTTTTGATTCCCTCACCTAGAGGGACAGAATCAAACTGGGGGAGGAAACTACCAATAAATGTCAATGGGAAACAAAAGAGCCCCTCTGAGAGATGAGGGGATGTTTTTCCGAAGCACAGTGTGGTGTACTAAGTTCCCAGATGTTTGCTGAACTGCAGTACGGATATTTTATGCTCTGGGGCTGGCCAGATCTATACCCTACTCAACTGGACAGTTTGGGCAGGGACAAATAGGAGAGAAATAACAGACGGAAGAGACCATGAGACCACAGTATTGTTGGGAAAGGGAAAGTGATGCTTTTCCTGGCAAAACCTGACATCTCTTCGTCTCTGGGGAGCACAGCCAGTGCTGGCATTAGGCCTGAAGATATTTGAAGTCAGAACCTGGCTGGAGCTTCCCCTTGCTGCCAGGCAGGAAGGAAGGTATGCTTTCTGAGCTAGTACACCATACTCAGAGAATCTGAATGGATTTAGATGGGATGGCATATTTTTATCATAATCTACAAAGCTACTCTGCAATGTCAATTTTCATTTTCTGACACAAGTTAAGAGTGGGTTCTTTTTTTTACTTTCAGATTTTTTGAGCTTTTAATTTTTATTCCTAATTTTATTGCATTATAATCAGTGAATTTGTCTGGGCTATTTCTGCTTTCTCCACTTCATTGAATATTTTTTTGTGGCCTAATGATTTTTGTGAATTTTTCTTGGATAATTGGAAGAAAACATAATCTCTGTTTCCATGGTAGGGTTTTTAAAGTATGTCATTTTGATATACTATATTAAGTATATTTTATTTAGGTTTTCTTTGTCTGTATTTTCTGCTTCTTATTTCTTCTATTTCAGTATTTGCTAGCTTTTACTTATTAATACTCAAACTGTCTTCTATAATATATAGTTAATTCTACTGTTACAGTTTTATTGAGAACTATATTTTTTAACATTTTAAAGCTTTCTTCTTTTTTCATCTTATGTTTTTTGCCTTTCAGTCAACCCATGTGATATTATTCTCATGATTTTGGACTTGTCTTTGTAGTAAGAAAGTAATTTAATTGGTTTATTATTTCATTTTCAAATTTTCTAAATTAATGTTTGAGGTTTGACTTAACGTTTATAGTATATATTTCGTTTTGCTTTGTGATCAAATGCAGAAGACTTTTCCATTTAATAAATAAAATTCTTGTTTCCTTTTGAAATAAAAATGTTTGGTCTTATTTTATCATATTACTTTATGTTATGCTTTATTTTTTTATAGTTTTATGTTTCATGGCTTTCTCCACATTTCTGGTAATTAGAAAAGTTTTTTGTTGTGGTTGTTTCCTGTAAAAACTGTAATTTTATGTGATAGCCTTAATTATTTCTTTGGGCAATATTTATTATTTTTCTATGATTAATGATGAAATGAGTATAATTTTCTTCTTTCCTTTCTTGTCTCTTCTTTATGATCTAATTTTAGTTAACTATATGATATTTCCAGTGCTTGTTTTTGCTACATCAAGTAAACTTCTTCCTCTATTATTCTTCTACTACTGGCTTCCTCTATTATTGGCTTGTCCAGATTTCACTATTTTTGACTTCCAACTGTTAACAGCAAGAAAGTCCATGTCCTCACATTACCTGCCATCCTTATTTCACATTTCCTGCGAACATTTTGCTTATACACTAATAAGAGTTGTTTCACCTCTTCTGTCACCAACAGCCCCACCTTGTCTGTCTCAGTCCTTCTATTGCATCCATGTAATGCCTGCAAATATTTCTTCTGTGACTTGCTCTCCCGTCATCCTTTGGGAGCTTCTAGGAGGTTCATCTAGAAGGCTTCATGGAGATGATAGTCTTCATATTCTTACTGTTCTTTGCTGTTGCTAGGACTTCTAATACTATGTTGAACAAGAGTGGTGAGAGTGGGCATCCTTGTCGTGTTCCTGATCTCAATGGGAAGGATGCAAGCTTTTTCCCATTGAAGATGATATTTGCTGTGGGTCTTTCATAGATAGATTTGATGAAGTTCAGGAATGTTCCCTCTATCCCTATACTTTGAAGCGTTTTAATTAGGAACGGATGCTGGATTTTGTCAAATGCTTTTCTGCATCAATTGAGAGGACCATGTGGTTCTTCTCTCTTCTCTTATTAATTTGTTCTATCACATTGATTGATTTGCGAATGTTGAGCCATCCTTGTAGCCCAGGGATGAATCCCACCTGGTCATGGTGGATAATCTTTTGAATGTGCTGTTGGATCCTGTTTGCTAGGATCTTGTTGAGAGTCTTAGCATCTATATTCATCAGTGATATTGGTCTGAAATTCTCTTTTTTGTAACGGTCTTTGCCTGGTTTGGGAATCAGGGTAATGCTGGCTTCATAGAAAGAGGAAGTTTTCCTTTTGCTTCAATTTTTTTAAACAGCTTCAGGAGAATAGGTGTTATTTCTTCTTTGAAAGTTTGGTAGAATTCCCCAGGGAATCCATCAGGTCCTGGGCTCTTGTTTTTTGGGAGGTTTTTGATCACCGCTTCAATCTCGTTACTAGATATTGGTCTATTCAGGTTGTCAATTTCTTCCTGGTTCAATTTTGGGAGTTTATATTTTTCCAGGAATGCATCCACTCCATCTAGGTTGCTTAGCCTATTGGCATATAACTGTTGGTAATAACTTCTGATGATTGTTTCTACTTCCTTGGTGTTCGTTGTGATCTCTCCCTTTTCATTCATAATTTTATGTATTTGCGCTTTCTCTCTTTTCTTTTGGATTAGTGTTGCCAGTGGTTTATTGATCTTATTGATTCTTTCAAAAAACCAGCTTCTAGTTTCATTGATACATTCTACTGTATCTCTGGTTTCTACCTCATCGATCTCGGCTCTAATCTTGATTATTTCCCTTCTTATGTGTGGAGTTGGTTTGATTTGTTGTTGATTCTCCAGTTCTTTAAGGTGTAGAGACAGCTGGTATGTTCTGGATTTTTCAATTTTTTTGAGGGATGCTCGGATGGCTATGTATTTCCCCCTTAGGACTGCCTTTGCTGTATCCCATAGGTTTTGGATCGATATTCTTACTGTTCTTAATGTATTGTCAAACTTGAGTTTTATCTTTTGAACACAGTCTTATGTTGAATTCCAATGAAGAAACATGAATGATGTATTTAGTAGACGGTTTTGTTTTTTCTTGTTTTACCCCTGGCCCTCCCTGACTCCTGCTATCTGTCTGGTTATAGGTGCAGGGCTCTCAGAAGCCTTGTTTCTGCAAAGTGACTTTGGCCCCAGCCGACTGGTCCAGAGTAGGCACTACACCAAAATTCAGCCTATCAGAGTCCCAGGTACAGAGATTTGGGGGAGGGGAGTTAGAGATGGAGGGAAAGCCTTCTTTCTCTGGGTGGCTGGACCTCTAACTAAGGCTGTTGATGGTCAAGTTTGTCTCCACTGTGCGACGAAAACAGAGAGAAGTACATAAATGGGGAAAAAACACAGAGAGATGCAGAGCTAAATGAGGAGGAAGACCTTCTTTATAGATTTCTGTCTATCCTTCCAGATTGTTCCTGAGGCTTGGGTGCTCGTTCCTGTGAGACATCTTCATAACCTTATAATACATTCACCTATTTTACTTAAATAGGTTTCCGTTATTTGCAACTATAACAAATAAACCGACTCATACCCTGTATGCTGTCATTATTTCCAACTATAACAAATAAACCAACTCATACCCTGTATGCTATCATAGATCACCAGTCTACCCAGCTAAAAAAGAGTGAGAAAAACCAGATTAGATTATCCTGTCTTGTATCTCAGAATATTGTCAGTTGTGGGGCACTGTGTGAGTTCAAACACAGACCCTTTATTCCCTAGCTCAGTTACCACATTAGATCTGGTTTAAGTACCAAGCACTTACTGGCTGGTCAGTATGATAGTGCAACATTAAAAGCAACTAAAAGATTCAGTCATTTGGATTTGCAGCGGCTCATTAAGTCAGCCCCGTGAGCTGTAGTCAGGTATGTTTGGATTCCCACAGTTTGCTAATCTTTCCCTCAAATTCTGTTGTTACCTAGGCTTGCAACCCAGCCAGTGGGTGGTCTTCTTAAAAGCAGACTGACAGACTTATTTCGCTAAGCATGATACGCTCTAGTTCCATCCATGTTGTTGCAAATGGCAAGATTTCATTTCTTTTGATGGCTGCATAGTATTCCATTGTGTATATATACCACATCTTCTTGACTCTTAATCTCACAAAACAAACTGAGGGTTGCCGGGGGGAGGGGGTTTGGGAGAAGGGGGTGGGATTATGGACATTGGGGAGGGTATGTGATTTGGTGAGTGCTGTGAAGTGTGTAAACCTGGTGATTCACAGACCTGTACCCCTGGGGATAAAAATATATGTTTATAAAAAATAAAAAATTAAAAAAAATTATAAAAAAAATTAAAAAAAAATTAAAAAAAATTAAAAAAAAAAAAAAAAGCAGACAGAAAAGCACACTTCACTAAAGAGGGCTATTCCAGAATCACTGACAGGCTTAAAATCCAAGGCTTACCAGCAGGGTCAAAGTATCCAGAGAACATGGGATCTTCTCTTGGTGCCTTGAAGAGCAACCTGAATTCCTTAAACTTGTCCTGAGCTGTTGTGGGGAGGAAGGAACTATGACCCTATGAATCACCTTGGTGTTAGGCATCTTGAGAATGTAGGCCAGCTCAAAATACATGCAAAAATATAAAGTTTAATTAGTGTTTAGCTTAGAACTTGGTTGAAAACTTCATTAAAAGTCTTTTTATTTCTTTTCCATTATAAAAACAACGGGTATTTTATTATAAACTCTTAGAATATAAAGGAAAATGGAATGAAGAATTAAAGTCACTCTGAGTCTTACCAACCAAAGAAAAATACTGCCAACTCTGGCATTATAGTATTTTTTTTTTCATATTTTTAAAAACTTCTCAATATATATGTTCTTTCATTTACTGGGCATAATATTGTATATTTACAATTCTGTATTTCTTTTTTAATCTATGGATTTTCTATATGTGAATGTTTACAAGGGCCTCGTAATATTCTATGAGACGGATATTGCACAGTTCATTAACTGTGATTTGAGGACATTAATGTTTCTTATTTTTGGATATTTTAGTGTTGCAATAAACATCTTTTGCAAAAAAACTTGTTGTATGTATAGAATATGTTTGTAGGTTAGATCCACAGACATTTCTGCCCCAATTTGGAATATTTCTACCATCTTGGCCCAGCTTCATTAGCTACAGGTCTGTGAAGTGATGGGGGCTTATGGCAGGTCTGGGAACACTGAACGTGAACTGCAAATTCAAATAAATCAGAAATCTGGGTAGATCACTTTGTTTTCACCTCACTGCCTCCCAAAGATGAAAACTGGCTGAGAATGTGCCTGGGATTTGGCTCTGCCAGCTGGCAAGGTATCCCTGAATAATGGGAGATTATTAGAATCCTGCCCTTTTCCAGAGAGCTTTTATCCACATTCATTTTTGTGTTGTGCCAATTAGAGATGGCACAGTGGTTTTCTTTGTATGCATCCTGGCAGCCCCTGTCCACATAGATTTGGGAGGAAACTCCATGTGCACATCACTTTGACTTTCTGTAATGAGGCATGACAGTAGGATTTTGGGTCCCTCATCCTAAATTCATAAGTAGCTATATGCCTGAAGAGATTATCTGTGGACTGTTTAATGCCTTGGCGTCTTTATGCATGAAATGTCTCCTAGAGAGGACTCTGGTAATCACACTGAGTATACAGCACAGATCATTCACTCCTTGAAGTTTGTTTGTTTTGTTTTTTTCTCCCCCCCACCCCCCGCCCAGTAGTGACGACGTTATATCCATCCATACCGGAGGCACAGTGAGTCACAGCAGCAAAATAGAATTTGCCACAAGGTGGAGTTGGTCAGACCCCATGCCATTGCATTTAGTTATTAAAATATCTGAAGTATTTTACGGTAAGCCTCCTTCTCCGATTGCCGAACAGCTCGGCCCCCATAGCCAGCTTCACAATGAGTCTCCAGCGCAGAGAGCTTCAGCACTGGTGTGCTCACTCAGGGCTGTGGTGGGGGGCGGCGGGGGGCGGAGGGGGCAGGGGGGGTCTCTGTTCGAAGCTAGGTTTCTCTGTCTCCCCAGCTGCTATGGTTCTGGGATAGGGATTTGGCCTTATTTCACCAGTTAGACATTTTAGGCATTTGCTTTCTTCTGTGGGTTTGATAAAAGCAAAATTAACAGCTCAGCTACTTATCCTTCAGATAAGAAAGTTTTGTTAATTGTAGCCAACAGACACTTGGGATGGTGGCAGGGGCTGTGAGTGTTAGCTGGCAGGAAGGGCTCCGCCACGGGGTTGCTGGCCGTGTGCCGCTTTACAGGAACTCCAGTTCCTTAAGGGCTGCACAGTCTTTGTGAGGTCAGCGAGTGACGTCAAACCAGAAAGGCTTCTTGGTGAGATGACCTCATGGGTCTAGTGCTTGCTTTGGGTGCCTTTGTGGGGCTCTGAACACTTACAGTATTAGCAATTAAAGAGGGATTGCTGGAGCCTGGGTAGGGGTTAACTGCTTTCACCCTCTGGTTATTGTGATGTGTGTGTGTGGTGGGGAGGGAGGTGGGGGAGGGGGGGGGGGGGGGGTAGAGGGTAGGGGGTAGGGGGTTGAGGGTTATACCCAGGGATCATACTCAGTTACTTAGGGAGCACGTGGGAGCTGAAAATCCGTGTAAGAAGCAATTAAATTCATCTCAGACAACATTTCTACCTCTGTCCCTGGGCCTGGGTTATAAGAATCTTTCTCTGCTGGTGCTCAGAAGAGAAATGCCAATTTGTTCTCATGTTTGTGTGTGTGTGTGTGTGTGTGTGTGTAATAAGTGAACAATTACAGCATATGGGTGATCAGTAAATATTAGCTTCATTTCCTGCCATAGGGGAGCTTATATTTCTAAATTTCTAAAATTCCTAGAATTTTAGGATCAGAAGACACCACTGAAGTCCTTTAATCCAACCACCATAATTTATAGACCAAGAAACACATGCAGAGTAGTTTTAGAGATTTTCCCAAAGTAGTAAAGGTATTGTTGACATAGCCAGGTTTATAACCTAGATGTTCTGACACCAGCCATATGGTCTTTCCATTACAAAATGCCTGCTTTTAAGATGCAAAAGAAAAACTATTTCTGTACTTTTTTTCTTTTTTAGAACAAAAATACTTTGCTGAAGCAGGTGAAAGTTAACACCCAAGTATTCATTATTACTACTTAGCATACTACTTTATGCTTATTTAAAAAAAATACCTTATTGAGGTATGACTAGCATTCACAAAGCTTTATAGTGATTTACTGGTGAAGCCATCCGCACAACCTATGCCATAAACACATCCATCACCACCCGAATTTTCCTCCCACCCGTTTTCTTTCTTTCTTTTTTCCTCTCTCTCTTTCTTTCATGCTAATAATACTTGACATAAGATCTATCATCTTGGGAAATTTTTAAGTAAACAATACAGTATTTTTAAAAGTATAGGCCCTATATTGTATAGTAGATCTCTAAGAGTTATTCATACTGCATAACTGGAAGACTTTTTGGCCAATGCTATCTGGCTTGCCCCTCCCGCTAGCCCCTGGAATGCACCATTCTATTCTCTGCTTCTGTGAGTTTGGCTATTTTA
Organism: Mustela nigripes; assembly: GCF_022355385.1. Taxonomy (NCBI): domain Eukaryota; kingdom Metazoa; phylum Chordata; class Mammalia; order Carnivora; family Mustelidae; genus Mustela; species Mustela nigripes. The sequence goes on along the minus strand of NC_081563.1, from coordinate 29,023,599 downwards.
GATTCGTCATGGCGATCATGTATTCATTGTCCTTCGATGTCAGCTTATTTTACTGCTCATAATGAACTCTTAAGTTCATCCACGTTATTGCTAACAGCAGGGTTTTCTTATTTAAGGCTAATATTCCATCATATGTATATAGCATATTTAAAATAAAATCCATTCATCTATTAGTGGGCATTCGGGTTGTTTTCATGCCTTGGCTTTCGTCAATAATGCTGCAGTGAACATGGGGATGTGGTATCTCTGAGGTCCTGATTTCAGTTCCTTTGAATATATACTGAGAAATGAAATTGCTGGATCATATGGTAGTTCTCATTTTATTCTTTTTTGTTTTGTTTTGTTTTAATTTTTTAATTAAAAATACAATGTATTATTAGCCCCAGGGGTACAGGTCTGTGAATCGCCAGGTTTACACACTTCACAGCACTCACCATAGCATATACCCTCCCCAATGTCCATAACCCCACCCCCCGCTCCCCACCCCCCTTCCCCCAGCAACCCTCAGTTTGTTCTGTGAGATTAAGAGTCACTTATGGTTTGTCTCTCTCCCGATTCATTTTATTCTTTTGAGGAACATCTGTACTGCATTCTGTAGTAAGTGTACTAATGTACCTTCCCAACAGTGGTGTACGAGCGTTCCCTTTTCTCCACATCCTCACCAACACTTCCTTTGATTTGTTTTCATGATCACAGCCATCCTAACAAGTGTGAGGTGATACCTCATTATGATTTTGATTTGCATTTCCCTGATGACTAGTGATGTTAAGCACCTTTCCCTATTCCTGTTGACCATCTCTAAGTCTTCATTAGACAAATGTCTGTTCGGTCATTTACATTTTAAAAAATTGTTTTTTTGTTTGTTTGTTTGTTTGTTTGTTTGGCTATTGAGTTGTAGGAGTTCCTCATGTATTTTGGGCAGTAAACCTTTATCAGTTATATGACTTGGAGACACTTTCAGGATCGTATTCCATAGATGGCCTATTCACTTTCTTGATTCTTTCCTTTGCTGTGTTGAAAGTTTTTCATTTGATACGATTCCACTTGCCTATTTTTGCTTTTGTTGCCTATGCTTTTGGTGTCATCTCTAAGAATTCATTTCCAAGGCCAGTGCCAAGGAGTTTTTCCCCCCCTTCGGTTTCTCTTAGGAGTTTTATGGTTTCAAGTCTTATGTTTAAATCTTTAATCCATTTTGGGGTACTTTTTAATAGAGGTATCAGTGGAAAAGCAGTATCTATAACATGACAACTATCTTTACTGAATGGACATATTGAGAAGCCTCTGCTTTGCATATATCACTGTCTACTTGTCTTGTTGAATGCAGAGATGAATACTAAGCAGGACTACAAAAGACCTGACAGATCTTCCTGAAAACTAGTAAATTCATTTTTAGAGGTTTTTCTACTCTTGATTTTCTACCTATTACCTCTTTTTAAAAATTTGTTTATTTTCCTTTCATGTATGTGGGGTTGTACAGAGAAGATAATGTTTCACATACCTTTGGAATCTTACATTGCCTCCCAGAGTTTTACACAATCTCTATTAATAAATTCTGTGTAGAATGGAAGAAACTTGAGATGTTGATCTCTGTTGAGTTTTGGGTGGTTATACCTCTTAAATATAAAACATAATGCAGTCATCATGTTAATGATGCATGTCTTTCCTTATAACTCAAGAACTCTGTGCCTTTGACTTTAAAATAAATATCTAAGGGCACTGAGGACTTCATACCGGGCAATTTGTCAGGTCTTAGTGTGTTATTGAGGAAGAACAAAATGATCTGTTCAGACAGACCTGGATCTGAATTCACATTCTCCTCATTTGCTGCACAATTCTTGTAAATTACTTCATTCCTTTGGGGTTTAGTTTCTTCATCTGTAAAGTGATTTTATCACTTCATTGGATCATTAAGAAAATTAAATAATGTTGTATGTAAAGTGCCTGGCTTATAGTATCATGAAATCTCTATTGATTTCGGATTTATCCTTGACTAACTAGAGAGATCATGCCATAAACAGGTGGTAGATGCCAGACATCCTTGGTGTTCCTTGGCTTATAGGTGCATCACTGTGATCTCTGCCTCAGTCTTCACGTGACTTTCTCCCCCATGTGTCTATGTTCTCACTTTCCTTTTTCTTATGAAGGTTACAGTCATTGGATCAGGCCCCATCCTACTTCACTGTAGCCTCATCTTAACCTAATTACATCTGTGAAGCCCCTATTTCTAAATACGCTCATGTTTACTGGTTCTGGGTAGACCTAGATCTTGTGGGAACACTTCTCAATTTAGCATAGTTTTTAAAATTTTTTTTACTTTTTTATTAACATATAATGTACTGTTAGCCCCAGGGGTACAGGTCTGTGAATTGCCAGGTTTATACACTTCATAGCACATACCTTCCCCAATGTCCATAACCCCACCACTCTCTCCCTAATCCCCTCCCACCGCCCCCAGCATCCCTCAGTTTGTTTTGTGAGATGAAGAGTCTCTTATGGTTTGTCTCCCTCCTGATCCCATCTTATTTCATTTATTTTTTTCCTTCCCCCCAAACCCCTCATGTTGCCTCTCAACTTCCTCATATCAGGGAGATCAAATGATAATTGTCTTTCTCTGATTGACTTATTTCACTGAGCATAATACCCTCCAGTTCCATCCATATTGTCGCAACTGGCAATATTTCATTTCTTTTGATGGCTGCATAGTATTCCATTGTATATATATCCCACATCTTCTTTATCCATTCATCTGTTGATGGACATCTAAGTTCTTTCCATAGTTTGGCTATTGTGGACATTAGCATAGTGTTTTAACAATTTTAATTGTCTGACTCATGAACACATTATAGTTTTCCATGTATTTTGTTTTCTTTAACTTCTCTAGAAATATAGTTTTTCACTGTACATGTCTTTATTCATATTCATATTCATCCCAAGTATTTACAGATATTTTTCTTGGTTCTAGAAATGATATTTAAAAAATGATTTCTATTTCTTTACTACTATATACAAATGTAACTGATTTTTATGATAATCTTCTTTCTTGAAATAGTGCTCAATTCGCTTATTAGTTCTATTAGCTTTTTTGTGTGGATTTTGGGATTTTCTACATATAGGATTATATCATCTTTGAACAAAGACAATTTTACTTCCTCCTTCCAAGTTTGAATTTTTTGCTTGCTTTGTGATAGTAATAGAACCTTCAGTACAATGTGTAATAATAGAAGTGGCAAGAGTGGTCATCCTTATAGTTTTCCTGAGGTTAGGACAAGAGTTTATTTTATCACCTATATTAGCAGTAAGTTTTTGATAGATGCCCTTTATTAGAATTGTGGAAGGCCATTTCTTTTGCAAGCTGGCTGAGAGGTTTTTTAATTTTTAATTTTTTAATTATTTTTTAAAGGTTTTATTTATTTATTTGTCAGAGAGAGAGCACAAGCGGGCAGAGTGGCAGGCAGAGGCAGAGAGAGAAACAGGCTACCCGCTGGACAATGAGTCCGACTCGATCCCAGGATCCTGGAATCATGATCTGAGCTGAAGGCTGTGGCCTAACTGACTGAGCCACCCAGGTGTCCCTGTTTTATTTTTTTTAAATCAGAAATGGGTATTGAATTTTGGCAAATGCTTTTTCTATATCTATTAAGATAACTATATTTTTTTCATTTTTTGTTTGTTAAAACGGCAAATGATATTGATTCATTTTTGAATGTCAAATTAACCTTTCATTGCTGGGATAAACCCCATTTGGTCATAATATAGTATCCTTCATATATACTGTTTTATTCTATTGGTTACTTTTTCTTTTTTTTTTTTTAAAGATTTTATTTATTTATTTGTCAGAGAGAGAGCGAGCGAGAGCGAGCAGACAGAGTGGAAGGCGGAGTCAGAGGGAGAAGAAGGCTCCCTGCGGAGCAAGGAGCCTAATGTGGGACTCGATCCCAGGACGCCGGGATCATGACCTGAGCCGAAGGCAGCTGCCCAACCGAGCCACCCAGGTGTCCCAATTGGTTACATTTTTTATTACAAAATTTGCACCGATATTTATGAGGGATATTGGTCATTAGCTTTCTTTTCTTGTAATGACTTCATTATATTTTGATTTGATTTGGTTTTTATTATTATTATTTTAAGTAGCATGGAGCCTAATGTGGGACTTGAGCTCATGATCCTGATACCAAGATGGGAGCTGGGGTCAAGAGTGAGATGCTTAACCAGCTGAGGCACCCAATACTTGACTTCGTTATGTTTTCATATCAGACTAACAGTGGTCTCTTAGAATGAGCTGAAATGTATTCCTTCTTCTCCAGTTTTATAGAGGAGTGTTTATAGTATTGATATTTCTCCTTAAATGTTTGGTGGAAATAACCAGTGACGTCATCGGGGCTTTGAGTTTACTTTGTGGAATGGCTTTTATTTATTTATTTATTTATTTATTATTTTTTTGTTTACTTCTAATTTTTATTTTTATTTTTTTATAAGCATATAATGTATTTTTAGCCCCAGGGGTACAGGTCTGTGAATCCCCAGGTTTACACACTTCACAGCACTCCCACAGCACACCCCCCCCCCCCGCAGTGTCCATAATATATCTTTTATTATTAAACTGAAGAAGTACCCGTGCAAGACTTCCAAGTTTGGTCTCAGGAAAAATAATGGCAGCACAGGAGCCTCGCATGAAACACAAGATGACATCCTTCTTAACAATCTCATCTCTCTGATGTTAGTCTCTTCATTGAAAATTTGTAAGACTGCAACAATCTGTATTGGCAGGAGTTTGGGGAACATGTGTGGGAAGGGAATTTAAATTTTACCCACAGTGTCTCTGATAGTTAAGGGACAACATTAGCCTTCTGCCACTTGGGGATCTCATAATTCCCACTGGGATCAGGGTACTTGAGTCTGTTGCTACTTTCCCCACTGGGGTCTTGGGCTTACGAATGACAGCCACCTCAGAACTCTTCAGTATTGTGGAACGGCTTTTAAATATAAATTCAATTTTTGAAATAGGTATAGAGCTAGTTGGATTATCAGTGTCTTCTTGTGTGAGATTTAGTATATTTTGAGGATTAGTCTAATTTATTGACATAAAATTTTTCATAGTATTTCCTTATTATCTGCTACTCTTTGTAGCATCTATAGTGTTGTCACTTCTTTTGTTTCTGTTGTTGCTAATTTGTTTCTCCCTCTTTTTCCTGATATGTTTGACTTGGGAGGTTTACCAATTTAATTTTCTTTCTTTCTTTTTTTTTTTTTTAAAGATTTTATTCATTTATTTGACAGAGAGAGAGAGATCACAAGTAGGCAGAGAGGCAGGCAGAGAGAGAAGGGGAAGCAGGCTCTCCGCTGAGCAGAGAGCTTGATGCAGGGCTTGATTCCAGGCTCCTGAGATCATGACCTTAGCTGAAGGCAGAGACTTAACCCACTGAGCCACCCAGGTGCCCCCCAATTTAATTTTCTTAAAGAATAAGCTTTTGGTTCTGTTGCATTTTCCTATTGTTTATTTTTTCTGTTTCATTCATTTTTACACTTAACATTTGTGATTGCTTTCTTTTTATTATTTTGAATTTAATTACTTGTTTTTCTAGATGGTTCAGTTGTAACTAATGTCATTGATTTGAATCCATTATTCTTTTCTAACAGCGATTTAATGCCATAAGTTTCTTACTTCTTATTGTACCACAAATTTTGAGATGTTCCTATATTGTGTTTTCATTTCATCCAGTTTGCAGTCTTTTCTAATGTCATCTTTGATTTCTTTTTTTTTTTTTTTTTTTGATCCACAGGATATTTAGAAATGTGTTCTTTTAATTTCTAGATACTTGGGGATTTTCTAGAGCTCTTTATTCATCTTTATTGGTCTGTTATTCAATCCCAAATTAATTATATTGTGATTAAAGAACATACTTTAATGGCTTGAATCCTGTTATATTTATTGAAACTTATTTTGCAGCCCAGAATATGGTCTGTATAGGTGAATGTTCAATGTGTACTTGCATATGTATTTTGCTGTTGTTTGGTAGAGTGTTCTATAAATATTAATTAGTTAGGTCAAGTTGGCTGATAATGTTATTCAAATCTAAGGTCTAACTTATTTGTGTCTGTTCTATAAATTATTGGAAGAGGGGTCTTGAAATTTACAACTATAATTATGGAATATTGTATTTCTTCAAGAAGCCCAATCAATTTTTGCTTCATACATTTTGAAGGTCTATTATTAGTTACATAAATGTTTAAGAATGTTATGATTGTTGATTAATATTTAGGATTATGAAATGATCTTCTTCATCTCTCCAAATAATCTTTGCTTTGAAGTATATTCTACTATTAATGCCAACATTACAAATTTCTTTGGGTTAATGTTAATATTAATATGATGTATATCTATATTTTCCCTTTTCTTATATTTGTTTCTTTGTATTGAATAGTGTATAGGTGTGACTTTCAAAAAAATCTATATAATCTCTGCTTTTTCAAGTTTTTAGATAATTTAAATTTAATGCATTTATTGATACAATTTTGCTTAAATTGATCATCTTGATATTTGCTTTCTATTGTCTCACCTGGATTTTGTTCCATTTTCCCTCCCTCCTTTCTTTTGAACTAACTTATTTTTTTATAATTCTATTTTATCTGTATTTTTGACTTACTGGATATAACTGTTTATTATAGTAGGTGTTTTTGGTTTTATTTTATACATTTTAACTCATCACACTCTATCTTCAGGTAAAATTATACCACTTTATCCCTGTTATATGAACTTTTCTGCAGTTTACACCTTTTTCTTGTCTCCTAACTTTTGCAATATTAGTGTCCTGCATTTTACTTTTATAAATGTTTAAACAGTGTACTATCTTATATTACTTTTGTTTAACCGTTTAATTATTTTTAAAAAAGATTTTAAATAAGAGCAATATGATCTCCCATTTTGTTATCATTTTTGATGTTCTCTATTTCTTTGTGTAGATTTTAATTTTTATTTGACATAATTGTTTTTTTTTCTGACTGAAGGATTTCCTTTAACATTTATTATAGTAGTGCTGTGCTGGTGATGAATTTTACTTTTTATATATATCTGCTTAAGTATTTTATCTTCATTTTTGAAAGATATTTTCACTCAGTGTAGAATTCTGTATTGACAGATGTTGTTTCATATGTGGTTTTTTTTTTTTTTTTTTGCTTGCATTGTGTCCAGCCAAGAAATTAGCTGTCATGATTATTGTTTCTTTGTATGTAATAAGATTTTTTTTACTCCTTCTGGGTACTTTTAATATATATTTATTTGTCATTGATTTTGAGCAATTTGATTATGATGCACCTTTGCATATTTTCTTTGGCTTATTGTACTTGAGGTTTCTTTTTGGGGGGGTCAGGGGACTGTGTATGTGTATTTGTGTGTGTGCCCCATGCCCAGTATGGGGCTCAAAGTCAAGAAGAGTCAGGTACTCTACCAACTGAGCCAGCTAGGCATGCCTGTGCTTGAGATTTTTTTAGCCTCTTGATCTCTAGGGGTTTACAGTTTTCATCAAATAAAAAAAAAAATTATAGCCATTATTTTTTCATTTTTTTTCTGCTACCTCCATCACCCACCAAACCCAGGGACTCCAATTATACATATATTAGGCTGCTTGATATTGTCTTGCATTTCATGGATGCAGTGCCCATTTAAAAACTCTTCGTTTCATTTCGGATAGTTTTATTGCTATCTATTCAGGTTCACTAATTTTTTCTTCTTCAGTATCTGATCTGCTCTTAATCTTATCTAGTCTATTTTCAACTCCCACATTATATTTTTACCTATAAGGTTTGATTTGGTTCTATCTATATCTGTCTATCTTTTTCTCTTCTCTACTTAAATTTCTTAATGTATGGTATAGATAGCTATAACTATTTTAATGTACTTTTCTTCTGATTCCAACTCATGCTTCAGTTTAGGGTCATTTTTGTTTGATTATGGTTTTTTTCTTTTTTATAGGTTATATTTTGCTTCTCTCTCTTTCTCTCTTTCTTTCTCACTTTTTTGAATCTGGCAACTTGTTATTAGAATCCATATGTTATAAGTTTTACCTTGTTTGGTGTTGTATACTTTTTTATCTTATAAATATTTTTTGTTCTTTGTTCTGGAATATATTTAAATTATTTAGAAAAGTTTGCATTTAAGATATGTTAGAACTGGAGCAGTGTTCAGTCTGAGGAGAATTGTATTCCACTACTGAGGGAAGACCCTTCTGTATAGTCTACCTGAAGCTCATTGAATCATGAAGGTTTCCATTCTGGTTGGTGGGAGCAGGTTGTATTCCTGGCCTTGTATGAGTGTTGGGGACTGTCACTTTTACTGCTTTTGAGAGACTTTCCTCAGTTTCAAGTAGTTCCCTCATGTATATTTTCTGATTATTACTCAGCTGAACACTGAAGGACCCCTTTATAAATGTTAGAAATTCTTTCTCCATGCAACTTTCTTCTCTCTGGTGCACTGTCTTAAGAACTATAATTATATATTTCACAGACTTTTACTTCTGTCTGCTCATGTTAGAGGGCTCACTGTGCTCTGCTTGGATTCCCCCTACCTGCACCATGATCTGAAATTTCTTAATGAAATAAACATGAACAGCTATAGGGATCACCTGTCTTTCAGTGAGCACTGTCCTTCATCCACTATCCAATGTCATGAAAACAATTTAAAAAATCAGTTATCATTTTTTATTGTTTTAGGCAGGAACATACATTTGGTCAGAAGAAGAAATTTTCATTTGTCTTGAAGTTTTTCCTAAACATTGTATACATTTTTTAAAACTTCTCTATGCTTATATCTCATCTCTTCAAAAAGGTGATAGACTCCTCTAGGTTAGGGGATTCATCTTTACCTTGGGTACATTCCCTGTAACACCATGTGCTTTGCTGTAAACTTAGAGTTCCTGGTACAAGGGATAAAGACAGCATAGGGATTACTTTCAGTGTTCTTTCTCCATGCCTGTCTCATGACATTTAATAATATCATCTTGAGTTTACTAGATTGTTATCTTTGTTCCTCTGAAGGAAGAGAAGGGCTGGATGAGTCTGGCTTTGAGTGAAAGTAGGTGTTCCAGGGCCTGGAAATCTGGTTTGAATTAAGTCAACAACCAGGTAGAAATCTGAAGCCCAAGAGTAACTGGCTGGCTCAGTGAGTGGGCCATGTGCCTCTTGATCTTGAGGTTGTGAGTTCGACTGTCACATCCTGCATAGAGATTACTTTAAAAAAACATAAATTAAAAAAATATATGGTTCCTTTAAAAAAAAAAAGAAAAGTTAAAACCCAAATATTGGGAGGAAAGGCATGAGAAGGAAATATAGAAAAGTCCAGTGACTGGGACTTCATTGAGGAGCCAAGAATATGGAAGCTGGGACCAGGATAAAGGGGAAAAATCCAGTCCTGCAAATATCCTAGGTATGTATTGGGTGTAGGTGGCCTCTCCATTTGAATACTTTAAAAAATAATCTGGTATGAATATGGTGAAAAGGTGAGTGAATCTGGCATAAAGAGACAGAAGTGTGATGGAAAATCATTGAAAGCACATGAACTGCAGCCAGTTCCTCACTGAGATTCTGTTAGTGTGGCTCTAATCACTGCATTAGCTGTATAAACCTTGCCATCCTGTTTATTCACAGTGGTTTCCTGGCTTTGTTGCTTTATCACTAGGATATATGTAAACATAATAAGTACTCACACAAAACATCTGTCTTAAAATTGGTTTAGTTTCTCATAAGGAAGCCAGAAATTCTGAAATGATCATAATAAAGATCATGCTGTTTGTAATGCTAAGGGCTTTTCATTACCTTAGCAAGGTTTTAAATGAGTAATAATTTTAAAATTCAAACAGAATATTGTAAGGTAATATCTCAGAACACTTCATATTTATTTGCTCTTTGTTCAGACACTGTGGCTTTTAGGTATAACAGTGTCTGTTAGGCCTTACTCAGTATAACCATAAATTTCTACCCCCCCCATCAACATAACAGCCAGATAAGAATTCCTGAAGTCATTTAAAATAATAGTTGAACTATATTCTGGTACTATGATGAAGGCCATGCAGTATATTATCATATTTAATATTTAGAGTCAAGCAGATACTATTTTCCAAAAGAAACTCCAGTTTGAGGAATTTAAGTATCTTGTCCAAAATCGCTGTTATCAAGGGTATCAAAGTCAGGTCTTTGACTTTGAAATTCTTAGTCACTGTCCTGCATGGTTCTCCCTTGTCTCTTTTTGTCTTTTTTGTTTACAGAGGTCTGAGCTACAAATTCAACAGGTTTCACATTGCCTTGACTTATCATTATCTCACTTAGTCAAAAGGTGCTATAGAGGGAATGTTTGTGTTCCCCACAAATTCATATATTGGAACCTAATCCCCAGTGTGATAGTATTTGGAGGTGGGGACTTTGGCAGGTGATTAGGTCATGAGGATGGAGCTCTCATCAGTGGAACTAATAGCCTTATAAAAGAGACCCCAGAGGGAGCCCTTGTTTCTTCCACCACATGAGGACACAGCAGGAAGATAACTATCTGTGAACCAGGAAGCAGACTGCCTAGATGTCAAATCTGCTGGCACCTTGATCTTGGACTTTCCAGCTTCTAGAGTAATGAGAAATAAGGGTTAGTTGTTTAAGCCATCCGGTGTGTGGTATTTTGTTATAGCAGCCTGTAAAGCCTAAGACACAAGGCCATTCTAGAATATGTTCTTGGAATTCAATAGGCTCTGCTAGGTTTATAATTACAGGATTTACTTGAATTAGGAGTCTTTCTGGTACTCCCTGGTACCACCTTAAAAACATACTTTAAGATGATATGACAAATCGATTCTTAAAAATTTTTGAGACACAATAGGTTTTCTCTATTTTTGCCACTGTGAGGTTCCGGTTAATTTTCCTCCTGCTGGAACCCAGCGCAAACCAACTTTTTATGGTTTGTTGGGAGGGAGTAAACGTCCTCCGGACATTGTGTGCATTGTCTCGCGATGACTGATGGGGGCAGCAGAGAGCTTTCCAAGTGAACATGACAGGCCAGGTAAGAAAAACTTTTCCTAGGGTGTATTTGGAGTGAGAGGTTAAGAAAAGGGTGAGTGGTAGTGTGAAGGCTAATCAGCAATCATGAAAGGCGGGAGAAAGACGAATCAAGTCATACATGTAGCTAGGTCAGTTATGAGATTCAGAGAAATTGCCGGTTGGAGTTGAGGATAATAAGCAGTTGAATAGGAAAAAAATTTATCTGCAGATGCAGATCTTTCTATGCAGCCTCAAGCTATGAAGAGCTCTAATTATGTTTTTAAATAATTTTAGGTGGTGCCAGTCAAAATTTCACATACTTTATATTTGTTATTGCTATATTTGTTATTATTTTATTGTATTTATTTGATGTTATATGTTATATTTATATTTGTAATTAAATTCTCATAAGGATCTCACAGTTTTTTACAAAAATCTGATGGAGGGTATTACCCAAAAATTACAAGAAAAGAAATTAAACAAGTTCAGAAAACTTGGGGGTGGATCCCAAGGCTGATCTAATCTCAAATCTTGGACTTTCTCCCTTAAATTCTCAACATTTTTACCATTTTCTTCTAGTAAAAGATTATTTCTGTGCCTAGGAAATTTGAAGAAAGAAAATCAATGCAGTGATATTTTTAAAAGCCCAAATTCCCCCTTTAAATCTATTTTTGTCTAAGAAATATTCCTTAGAATGTATTTATTGGAATAAAATCTTTCCTTGGAGACTCAAGGTATACCATTACAATAATTTAATCACCAAATTATCTGAGGGTGATAACAGAACAGTAGATATTAGGCTAGGGAGTCCCTCATTGCAGAGGTGTACATGACGTTGTGAGCTTTAGTTATTCAGAGTTGTCATCTTGTCTCAGAAGCTGGTATGTTACCACATAAATTTGACTTATGCTGAGATTGGAAAATGAAACAGCTGTTATATGCTCAGATTGTTATAGGCTACAATAATCTAAATACATTGGTTGGTATGTAAAAATTCTAAGATAATTGGAAATTAAAATTTAGAAGTTAATTTTACAGCATAATTCTAGAGGATGCCTAGCACTGTGGAATTGGTATTTTCTTTCTTTTTTTTTTTTTTTTAAAGGTTTTATTTATTTATTTGACAGAGAGAAATCACAAGTAGATAGAGAGGCAGGCAGAGAGAGAGAGAGGGAAGCAGGCTCTCTGCTGAGCAGAGAGCCCGATGCGGGACTCGATCCCAGGACTCTGAGATCATGACCTGAGCCGAAGGCAGCGGCTTAACCCACTGAGCCACCCAGGCGCCCCGAATTGGTATTTTCTTTGTGTTTGATTGAAATGGTGAAATCAGCAAAATCTATAAGAGCAAAAGTAAAAAAGTGATCATAGTGTTGGTATAATCACAGAACATCCTTTAGGATGCTTTTCCTAATCTCGGCGTAGCCTACAAGAAGATGAAAAATGTGTGAATAAAATGAATGTGTCAAAGAACTGTCTTTCGTGGTTTAATTGTGTATGGGGCTACAAATAACAGAATTCTGTTTCCCAGATGTGTCAGCTTCATGCACACATTGTAGAACTCTGCTTGGGCTAGCACATTTTGCTTAGATTAAGGATATGGAAAATTGCTGGTTAGTCTCTTTAAGACTAAGATGGCCTCCATGATTTCTGCCTGTTAGTGTTCACACCTTTGTGTATCCCCTTCCCCGATTATGGATGGACCTACGACTTATTTCTAACCAATAGAATATGGTGAAGGTAATCAAATATGACTCATAGGATTATGTCACATTGTATGAGAACTATCTTGCTTGAGAACTTCCTTATTAACTCAATGAAGCAAGCAGCCATGTTGGGAAGGTCTATGTGGTAAGGAACTTAGGGCGTTTCCCTCCCACTGGCCAAGAAGAAGCCTGAATCTCAGTTCTACAGCTACAAGAAAGTTAGTTTCCACTGATAACCTGAGTGAGTTTCGAAGTATATTATCCCCTAGTCAGATTTAGATGAGTGTACTGTTCAGCTGACCAGTTGGTTGTTGCTTCAGAAGAACCTAAGAAGAGGACCCAGCTAAGATGTACCCAGGTACCCAGTCCACAGAAATGGAGAAAATAAAATGTGTTGTTTTAGGCTGCTAAATTTGTGGTGATTTGTTATAGAGCAATGTGTAACTAGTAGAGACTCCATCTAGCTAAAGTTACCCCAACTTTCCCCTGATTACTCTCCTATATTACTTTGTTAAAAGTAACAACAACCGTTGTCTACATTTAAGTATCTATCTCCCTTCCCTTGATTCTCTTATTAACTTTGTAACCTCCAACAAGTTCCTTGAATCCTCTGTAGCTCAGTTTCCTCATCTGTAAACTGGGATTAATCATACCTATGCCCCCAATGTTGTGAGAGTTAACTAGGCTTGTGTTTGAAAAAAGCCCCAAGTTTTGTTTAAAATCTCATCGATTCTGACTCCTCTTGAATAGTTTAACTTCCATTATACCTTGTCGTGTATGCCCTAGGTCCTGATCATATCAGGCCATGAAGTCTTGCCTTACACCCTGGATTCTTCATTTCTTGCCTACCTGGCTTTCCTAGTAGACAACAGTGCTTATTTGCCTCTGTTTGATTTGTTGTAGCCCATGGCTGCTCTCATGAAACAGGAAAGGATAGTGGTGGCCACCAGCATTCAGTGAATGAGAATTTTGAAGCTGGTAATTTTCAAAGTGCTTCGGTGCTCTTGCAATAGGGTAGTCTCACCAGGACATAGGTTTCTCTCCAAGCAATAAGTAGAATGTGCAATTACCCTTCCTGTAGTATGGAGTCCACAGGGGAAAACATGAGCATATTTGTGCTCTTAATTAGCTATAGAATGAATTGTGAGTCTGGGCTACTTGAAATAGTTGGGAGCAGATCCTTAGCACCTACAAAATGAAAATAGGTTCCCAGATACTTGTGGTTGCTCATCTGCACACCAGTTCTTTAGAGTCCCAAAATGATGCCTGTCTTCGCCACCTCCATAGATAAATGCCCAGCTTCTAGGTGTGTTTCTTTGGACATAAATCCCTAGCTCTTCAAGAAAATGGAAGAAATGTCTCAGAATTAAAGAAAATTAATGACTAAAAGAACTTAGTCTAATAACAGTAATGATAGCTAGCATTTCTGAATAGTTATACTATATTATGGACTATACAGAGTGCTTGATATATAGTGTCTTGTTTAATGTGATCTAACTCATTCAGTTTACAGAATGAAAAATTTGGTTAATTGTTAACTTTCAAAATGGTAACTTTTACTGAGAGTTTGGACTCTACTTCATCACAGTGCTTCAGGGGAATAATTAGGAATAATTGAATACATAAATGGCATTTTTATGAGTTTAAAAGTCAGCAGTGTATTTTAATGGGTAGAAGCCCTGGTCTTTGGGTGGTACAAATCTGGGCTTAAATCCTGGTTCTGCTACTCACCAGCTATGTGATATTGGATAACTTACTTAACCCTTCTGAATCACTATTTCTTCATCTGTACCACAGAGATTATAATGTTATGGTGGACTGTTGTAAGAAAGAAAATCAAGAATATAAAATTTATACTTTCTTGCATGGACGTGTGCAGTAAATGATAGCTATTATTATATGTGTTTTTATATCAATTAAATTTGTGTCAGAATTATCATGATTATAACCAAAATTTTGTCTTTCAATATTATCTTATTATTCACATTTTGCAAGTGAGGAAGTCACAGATAAAAAGGTAAATGCTGGTCACTTGTTCTGTAACGTTAGATAGGAGCTTTGACTTAGATTGAGGTATGCAGACTCTGGGTGTCAAGCTCTTTTCTGTTCTGTACTGCTGTTTCTTTACACCAACTGCTCCTTTCAATCAGCTGAGAACTTAGTTTCCTTCTTAAGCTATAACTCCTTGAGGGCAGGTATCTTGCATCACCAGACCAACACAGTAGGCCTTCAATAGATACAAGTTTAGTTTAGAAGAACAAGTGAACACATGGGGCGCCTGGGTGGCTCAGTGGGTTGAGGCCTCTGCCTTCGGCTCAGGTCATGGGGTTGAGCCAGGTCCTGGGGTTGAGCCCCGCATCGGGCTCTCTGCTCTGTGGGGAGCCTGCTTCCTCCTCTTTCTCTCTCTCTGCCTGCCTCTCTGCCTACTTGTGATCTCTGTCTGTCAAATAAATAAAATCTTTAAAAAAAAAAAAATAACAAGTGAACACATATTTCTAAGGAACATGAACCCTGAGTAGGGGTTAAGTCATTTGTCCCTCAGGGACGCCTGGGTGGCTCAGTTGGTTGGAAAACTGCCTTTGGCTCAGGTCATGATCCCGGAGTTCTGGGATCGAGTCCCGTATTGGGCTTCCAGCTCCATGGGGAGTCTGCTTCTCCTTCTGACCTTCTCCTCGCTCATGCTCTCTCTTTCACTGTCTCTCTCTCAAATAAATAAAAATCTTAAAAAAAAAAAAAAGACATTTGTCTCTCAAACTGAATCCCAAAGGTAAAAGAAAGAGAGGGATCACAGAAGGGCAAACTGCCAGACCAGCCATCCAGAGATCCAAGAGAGGGTATCATTGCTGGATAATTACCTTATGGAGGTAATTCTGTAAGTAAACTATACATATGTTAGCCTAGGATGGTATATATACATGAACCATATTTTTCCTCCTTGCTCCCTGCCTCCTTGAGCACAGTTCTGGAATTTTGTGGTCATTAGAATATGGAGCTTCATTGGTTAATGTATTCATTTAATGGGTACATATTTGGCTTCTAATATGTGTCAAACACTGTATTAGACCCTACACAAAAATCATTAATACCAAGTCTTTCCCTATGGAACTTACAGTAGGTAAGAAAGATGAAATGTTGAATAGAAAAACATTAATTGTAATAACTGACTATTGAGATTGAGGTAATATCAAGTTGTTCTTAGAACAAGTAGCATGGAGACCTGATCAAGACTAGGAGGCGCAAAGAAGACTTCCTGGAAGAAATGATAAGTAACCTAAGTCTCAAAGGACTTAACCAGGTAAAGAATAAGAAGGAAAGATGTCTATCAAGTACCACATGCTACAGACATGGTGATTAGAATCATCTGGGGGCATTTTGGGAAATGCAGGTAATTCACAGGATAACTCAGTTGGAGAGTGCCAAGGCAATAAATATAACTAGCAAAGTAATTATAGCCAGATCTTGAGGACCTTGTAAACCACTGGAAGGATTTTTGACTATGGCCTAAAGGCATGTGGAAACCATTGAAGATTTTTGAGCAAGGAAATGGCATAATTATGTTTAGAAACATGACTCTAGTCATCGGTGCAGAATAAGACCCAGATGCTAGTGCTGGAGGCTGTGGTAGTGAATCAAGTGAGAAATCATAGTGAGGACTTGGTGACCAATACTATAGGGTCAGAGGAAGAAAGGAGGAATCCAGAGAGGACTCCTAGATTTTGATTTGGGTGACTGCGCAATGAGGGTGTAATTCACTAATTCACTAAGGAATGTTCTGTACTGCTGTAAAGAAACAGAAGTACAGAACAGGGAGAGCTTGGATGTGTGGATATAATGAGAAGGGAAGAGAGAAAGAATGGCAGAGGAGACTGTAAGGAAGCAATGGTGTCATTAATCCCAAAGTTGGAGAAAATGATGCGATTAGGGGATAAGGTATAGCAACAAATGAGAAACAGAGAGAGAAAGAGAAAGTGAAATAAGTAATGAAAAGTGTTTATTGAATTTAATAATACATCAGCCACTAGTGACTGTGGTAAAAAACAGTTTTGGAGAAGAGCCGGAAGCCAAGAAAAGGTGGTTATATATTTACATCTGGAGGGAAATGAGCCAGAGGATGACATGGAAGTCATATTCAATTTTTCCTTCCTTTGGGCACATGATAGGATTTCTCTTTCTCACACCCTTTGAAGTTAGAGCTATGTGACTTGGTATTACTAATGAAATGTAAGCAGATGTGACATTGTCACTTTGGGCTGGAAACCAGAACTGGTGTGCAATTTTCTACCTTTCCTTTCCCTGTCTCAGTGATCTGGAAAGCATATATCAAGGTAAATCTTCCATTAGCCTCTGTGCTTGGAAGACTGCAATGAATACCATCCTCCAGGTGATCCACATGGAGTGTGTAACACGAGCCAAAGGTCAGGAACGTAGTTAATGTTGATTTTCCATCTCTTGCATTTTACATTGTATTCAGCTCTGTGTCCACTAGTTTCCTTATAGAATTATTTAGTCTTAGAATATAGACCACTTTGTGCATTTCTACATTCAGGCATCCAGAATAGACTGGCTAGAGGCTCTGGGTCCCAGTTCCATGTTTCCATAAGAAAGGATTTGATTGGCCATGCTTGGGTCAGGTGATCACTTCTAGTTCTAAGGAGCTTTACCGTGACATGGCAGGGAAAGGGATATACCATGATACTTAAGTTGTGAAGTGAGTAAGTTCTACAAGAGGAGACTGAGGGTTTTGGAGGGGGGCGGTGGAGGGTGGGGTGAACCTGGTGGTAGGTATCATGGAGGGCATGTATTGCATGGAGCACTGGGTGTGGTGCATAAACAATGAATTTTGGAGCATTGAAAAAAAATTAAATTAAAAAAAAGAGAAAAGAATTATTAGTGGAATAGATGGTACCTTTGACATCTCTAGCATAGTTGTGAGACTTCAGTGACTGTATCTTGTGTGGAATTAAAGGCACTGGTTGACTTCAACTAGGGTGGATGCAGTCTATGGCATTACCTAACTAAAGGCAGACAGAAAGTCCCTAGACTTTTTTCAATTCCCAGGATTTTGGGTGGAGTGAGGGTGGGAATAGGAGGAAGCTATAAACCTTTCTCTGTGATTTGCAAAACCATCAGACCAGAGGATCGAAGCCAACAACAAACAAAAGGTACAACCAGTGAAAGCTCCAGCCCAGCAGAAAGTGGATAGCTGACAATGGCCACACTTGCAGATAAGAGGAAGCATAGCAAATGAGATTATTATCCTCCTCTGAGGACAGTGTCATGGACATCTTGGGAAAGAGGTGTTCAGTAGATGGCAGACCCCAAAATGGAAAGGTCTTCAACCCAGAGAGAGCGGAAATGATGCTGGGGATTCCTTATTGTAAAGCACTAACAACTTTAAACCAATATGATTTTTGGTGTCATGATATCAAATTTCCTACTTGGTTAAAAAGCTAAGTGAAAGAAATCCTTTCAAAAAACGTCCTTTTGGCATGTTGTGGCTGACAAGTTTGCAAGTAGGCAGTTTGTGAAAGCTGATTTGGTTTCCAGTGGGGATGTTTTCCTGGATTCCAAATGAGATCTTGGACCGAAAGAAATATGATGAACCTGAAAAGTAACTGGGATGCTTAGTTCTCTAAGTATTTCTGACACCAGGGTTTTGTTGCCATTTGTACAACAGAACAACTTCTTATTTGCCTTGAGAAGTGGATACCACGAAGGGAAAGAAAAGTGAAACTCTCACCAGTGAGCTGATGTTATGAAATCTGAGGGTTTTTTATTTTCCAAACCAGTCAGGAGCAGAATTAATTTGCAGGCCTCTGACAGTCTTGCAGTCATAATCAGCACTGCAGGCTTAGGATCAAAGCCAAGTGGGCAATAGACAGTGTCCTTCCTCAGAGCTCCATCTGCCCACTATGAGACCCAAACTCTCTCTCTCTCTCTCTCTCTGGCCTTTTAGCTCTCAGTCTTGCCTGAAATGTGAATTTACGGCTTCTGCTTCTTCCCACTCTCAGCAGAGTAGACCCTCAATAGCTGGTTGATTAGCTGTAGTGGGGGATAAATGTCTTTCTAAGTCGGTGCTAACGATTGCCTTCTACAGGACAGGATCCATTTCTGACCTAGACCTAGGGTGTTTCCCCAGTGGTATCTTGATGTTGTCCAGACATACTCCCTGGACTACAGGCTGGTTTAGATTTTTTATAATCAGGGCAATCAGTGCAGTGTATTTGGAGACTAGCAGGGGCTACAAAGGGTGATAAAAGGATTTTAAGGTTCTGGCAGAAGAAAATGCCAGGTAAATTCAAGCTTCTACTTCACTTTGCTAAGATTGGGAGTTGGCACCTGCTGGGCATTCTTGGAAAGCAGCTCCACTAGAGCAGATGGGTCATGTGATCCTGAGCGGCCATATTCAGAGAAGTCCTGAGCTCTCTCCCGTGAATACCACTGAATGGCTTTTGCCATTTCAGTTATTGCTTTCCTGAACTGTAATATGTATGGTCTTGTTATCTATTGTATTTAAGTGAACCTTTCCTTTCCAACAAAGATGCAACCTCCTAGACGGAAAGAGGCATGATTTTTATTTTTAGGATTTTCTACAATGCCTAATAGACAGTATGGAAGGATTCAGGATATAGGACACATATTCTCTCTGAGGCAGACTTTCACTTAGATTCAAAATGCTGTTTTCAATCTACTTAATTGGCTCTAACTCATTGTCCTGTTCTCATCCCTCAGTAGTGCAAAGTTGATGGTTTTGACTATCTGTGTGGCCTTCCTAGACTCATAATATCTAAATGATTGAGGTAATTGCATTTCAAACCCCCATTTTACAGAAAGGAACTTAAGACCCAGAGTGGAAAGAGATGAAAGCTCAGGTGTTCTTACCCTCATGTCTGTCTTTCCCCATGTACTTGAGCCCATTGCCTCAACCGGACTTTATTTCTTCATGATCCCTGGTTACCTGTTGAGCTTTAATTTGTGATTCAGACTTGACCGAGGCTGGAATGCCTGCCTCTCCCTTGAATTAACTCTCTTCTTTCTTTCTTTTTTTTAAAAAAGATTTTATTTATTTATTTGTCAGAGAGAGAGAGAGAGAGAGAGCGCACACAAGCAGGCAGAGTGGCAGGCAGAGGTGGAGAGAGAAGCAGGCTCCCTGCTGAGCAAGGAGCCTGGTGTGGTACTCGATCCCAGGACCCTGGGATCACGACCTGAGCCAAAAGCAGTGGCTTAACCAACTGAGCCACCAGGTGTCCCAACTCTTTTCTTTTGAACCTGAACTTTACATTTGTTCACCTGCTCCAGATTTTGTAACTATTTTGGTCCTGTGTGATACCTAGTCTGATGCTTGGGACCTGGATATATCCATGAACTGTTATCTTCCGAACACATCCCTCAAGGCCTTAAAGCAAAGGGGACCAGAAGGGCTTCTGAGCAAGGTTAGAAGTGCCCTGCACCTGTCTGGGTTTTGAGCAGGTGGAATGGTGACCAGCGAGGCAGCAAGTTACCTGAGTGGGGCCTCCTGAGGAGAGTTATAGCTTAAACAGAACCATTAGAAACCTTGAGGCCAACTGTCCTTAAAGTACTCTAGGGATGCTTTTAGTATTTTAGAAGGAGGGAGAATTTTCTAGGAGGGAATAAGTTTGCCACTCGCAGATGGAAGCAATTTCCTAAACCAAACTTTGAAAAAAAAATTCTGGGTGATTTATCAGCTTAATAACAGCTTCTTTCTATCAGCCTGATTCTAGGAAGCTGGATGAGATTTTGACTGCCAGTTTAGGATATATGCACAATGCCTAGTTTTGGTGAAAGAAACAAAAAACAAAAAACAAACCAAAAAGAAATGGCACTGTGTATTGTCATCATTATTATTATTGTGTCATTATTATTTATTTAAAAGTGTTTAGACAATAGCTGTTTATCAGGAGAGTCCTAGAAGGCCAACTTTTCCATGACAAGGGACCCAAGTAATTTGAATATCCAAACCAGTTCTTAACTCTGATACCTCTGATACGAAGGCAAAATGGCAACCTTCCTAAGAACCATTCATCTCTGTCAAATTAGTTTATCAGATTAGCCAGCAGAGAGCTAGTCTGGCCCACTTCCGGCTGCTCCAGGCTGCCTGGAGGCAAGAGTGAGACTAGTAGAAGGCTAGATGGGCTTGATCAGGATCAAGGTAGAGTTTATTGAAGTTTCTTTGCTTGGGATGAAGGGCAGGAAGTCTTGTATTAAAAAACAAAAACAAAAACCAACAGGGAGTGGCTTGGAGTGAGGACAGTTTGGTCCTTTCAATTAAAAGAAATGCTCAAATTGGTCAGGCAGGTTGCAAAGCACCAGGAAATATAGGCAAAATACTTTAACATATGTGCTTGTTGGGATTATCTAGAACACATGATCTTGAAGCCTGATTCGGCCAAAATACCAACATGTAACTCATAGAATTATAAACAGGACTCATTGAAATGCCTGCGTTCCGTCTTCCCTCTGCCCTAATTTACCATTTCTTGTTTACCCTGGAGGTGGGGAGGGGGAGGAGAGCATCAACTTGCAATTGCAAAAAGCACACCCAAATTTCAAAAAGCCATGACTGTTCAATTCTCTCCATCTTCTCTCTCACTAACTTCTTATCATCTTAATTTCATGGGTCAGATATTAGGATGAGCCTGAATTGCAGGTTCTGCTGAGAAGGAAATGGATAAATGAATAATATTTTTTACTGCTTAATATTTATTGAATCCATCTAACTCTAATTACAATATTGTGTTTCATCTCCTACAAGATTGCTTTTGCACACAGAATGCGATGACCTGTGACGTATGCTGCCATGATTAGCAGGGGTTCCTTGTAGTTATCATTGTTGATTTAAAATCCTAGCAAACTACAACACACAGAAATCTGAAATCAAACAAGCATCCAGTGACAATGTACCTTTCTACTCGATTAAAAAAGGTCCCTATGAAATCCACTGTAATTCTTTTCTGCAACGGACTTCATTTGCTGCTAAATGGACTGGTGCACACACAAAAATACAATATATAACATTTTTAATAGTGGGAGTGTGAGATCATCTGGCATGCATTATTGTGGGATATGTGTGTGTATTTGTAATAGATTGAAGCATACTTTGCCGTGTATGATTTTGAGTAGATTTTTGCTGGTACATTGAGAATGAAGAGTGAGAGGAATTGTGTAAGTGTATGTAGTAGGCACTCAATGTAAGTTTGCTTGAGCTAAATCAGAGGCTCTGTGTGCCTGTGATAGAATGGCAGGGTGAGGGTCTATGTGTGATGCCTAAGTTTTCGTGTCCAAGAGACCACCAAGAGCCAACACCCATGTAATCACACAAGGGTTTATTTGACAAACTTAAGCTTGGGCCCAAGTATACCTGACACAGCAGAGTAGGGACTTGGACCCTGAGGCTAGTGAAGGCAGGGGTTTTTAATGGGTCATTACAAGAGGCTTGTGGTGGGGGAGGAGAAGTTTCAGACTTTTCTGCAGTAAGCTGATTAGCTGTTGCTGGGCTGTTTACAGGGTTAGGTACTTTCTTGGAAGTGTTTACAGGGTTAGGTATATTGGTTTTTCCTGGAAGTGTTTACAAGGTTAGGCATTTCTGTTACCAAAGCAGGGTAGGGGTCCCTGTAACTAAAATAAAGTAGGGGAAAATACCCTTGGTCCCAGGGACCTGAGATGGCTGCCGAAGCTAAGATGGCTGTGCTTGTTCTAATGCTAACCTCGAGGTGGGATGACCTTCATTTTCTTGGCCTCCACGCTATATTCCAAAGGCTGGTTTTTCTGAGAAGTCCCAGAGGGGCTAGCTGTTTCCTTCTTAGTTCTTACCTCCCCAGCCTTTCACAACCAGGATATTTCTGGTCTTAATTCTCTGAGTCTTTAATGCTGTTCTTTGTCTGCTGGCGACTTGAGAAAACCACCTGAAAAAATGGGGCAGAGATAAATTTTCTAAAAGGCAAAGGTAGAGAAAGAGAAGAGGAATAGTAACTGGATAAGATACATATTTTTTCCCATAATTTAGCTTACAGGCACATAGGAAAATGTAGTTGTAAAGGTCTTTTTTGTTTTTGAGTAAGACAACTAAAAGACTGAGCTTTCTAAACCAATAAATCCATATATCAAATTCTTATCGTCCTCCTTTACAGGAAACGACCTGAATCCCATCAGAAAAGACACAATGATTGGATATGCACTTTCCATTTTGGAGGAAAGCATTAAATGAATGCCTTTGATGCTATGTAGCCCACTCACTTCTTAAGAAAAAAAAAAAAAGATAAAAAGCATTTTAATCCTTACACACATGTGTACACACATGCACACACTCACACAGAATTCATTATCATGCACAAGATAGGTTCCCTTTTATGGAATTGGTTAGAATCCAGGAAGACTAATCTAGTCCTTTTGTACCTTCCAGAACCACTGCTCTAAGCTGTTTGAAATTGTGCCCTACTTTAGCCTTTGTTTAGTTGGCAGTTCTTTCTTTAAACTCATTGTTGTCTTATTTAAAATTAATATACTATAATACCTGTTTATACAGCTGGACCTTCTTTGGTTTTAATTTCAATCACTGAGGTATTTAAACAATAACAGTAGCTTTCAATACTCTGGTTGTGTGCTAGGATTGAACAGTTAGTTTCTGGAGCATCAGCAGGCAGTCCAAGGGAGGGCCCCGCAGAGGAGATGATGAGCAGACCTGAGAAGCTGCGAATGTCTATGACACCCCTGAAGGTGAAATCCAGCAAGCTCCTGCTGTTACAGTTTCTAAAAGTGAATGCAGGATTTGGCATTGCTGAGACCTACCTCTACCCAAAGAACTCAAAGATTTGAGGGGAAGGGAAACGCAGGGAGTTGGAACAGATGCCAAGGCAGCTGGAGACAGACCCTGAAATACATAATTGCACCCAATTTAGTTACTCAATGTGGGGGTGCTTATGTGTACCATGATTTTTAAAGGAGTAATAGACTTTTATTGCTACTAAGCCTGAAATAAACAAGCAATTTGATCATTTTGTCTAGATTAATTGGTAATGAATCCATTAGTAACCACTAAATTCAGCCAATCACCTAGTTACTAACTGGTTTATAAATTCACCACTCCAGTAAAAGGGGTTGTATCTGCACAGGACCTTGGGAACTCAATGTCCTAGAGAAAAGGAGATGTTTTTTTTTTTTTTTTAATTTCTTTTTAGTGTTTCAGAATCCATTGTTTGTGCACTACACCCAGTGCTCCATGCAATAGATGCCCTTCTTAATACCCACCACCAGGCTCACCCATTCCCCACTCCCTGCCAAAACCTTCAGTTTGTTTCTCAGAATCCACAGCCTCTCATGGTTTGTCTCCCCCTCCAATTTCCCCCAACTCACTTCTCTTCTCCTTCTCCCAATGTCCTCTGTGTTATTCCTTATGCTCCACAAGTAAGTGAAGCCATATGATAATAGACTCTGTCTGCTTGACTTATTTCACTCAGCATAATCTCTTCCAGTACCGCCGATGTTGATACAAAAGTTGGGTATTCATCTTTTCTGATGGAGGCATAATACTCCATTGTATATATGGACCACATCTTCTTTATCCAGTCATCTGCTGAAGGGCATCTTGGCTCTTTCCACAGTTAGGCGACTGTGGCCATTGCTGCTATGAACATTGGGGTACAGATGGCCCATCTTTTCACTACATCTGCATCTTTGGGGTAAATACCCAGTAGTGCAATTGCAGGGTCATAGGGTAGCTCTATTTTTAATTTATTTTTATATTAATTTGGTTTTTTATGTTTCTTTTTTTTAATTTTTAATTTTTTAAATTTTTTATAAACATATAATATATTTTTATCCCCAGGGGTACAGGTCTGTGAATCTCCAGGTTTACACACTTCACAGCACTCACCATAGCACATACCCTCCCCAATGTCCATAACCCCACCCCCCTCCCCCCAGCGACCCTCAGTTTGTTTTGTGAGATTAAGAGTCACTTATGGTTTGTCTCCCTCGCAATCCCATCTTGTTTCATTTATTCTTCTCCTACCCCCTTAACCCCCCAAGTTGCATCTCAACTTCCTCATATCAGGGAATTAATATGATAGCTGCCTTTCTCTGATTGACTTATTTCGCTAAGTATGATACCCTCTAGTTCCATCCACGTGATGGTAAATGGCAAGATTTCATTTTTTTGATGGCTGCATAGTATTCCATTGTGTATATATACCACCTCTTCTTTATCCATTCATCTGTTGAAGGACATCTTGGTTCTTTCCATAGGTTGGCTATTGTAGACATTGCTGCTATAAACATTCGGGTGCACATGCCCCTTTGGATCACTATGCTTGTATCTTTAGGGTAAATATCCAGTAGTACAATTGCTGGGTCATAAGGTAGTTCTGTTTTCAACATTTTGAGGAACTTCCATGCTGTTTTCCAGAGTGGTTGCACCAGCTTGCATTCCCACCAACAGTGTAGGAGGGTTCCCCTTTCTCCGCATCCTCACCAGCATCTGTCATTTCCAGACTTGTTAGTTTTAGCCATTCTGACTGGTGTGAGGTGATATCTCATCATGGTTTTGATTTGTATTTCCCTGATGCTGAATGATAGGGAGCACTTTTTCATGTGTCTATTGGCCATCTGGATGTCTTCTTTGCAGAAATGTCTGTTCATGTACTCTGCCCATTTCTTGATTGGATTATTTGTTCTTTGGGTGTTGAGTTTGCTAAGTTCTTTATAGATTTTGGACACTAGCCCTTTTTCTGATATGTTGTTTGCAAATATCTTCTCCCATTCTGTCAGTTGTCTTTTGGTTTTCTTAACTGTTTCCTTTGCTGTGCAAAAGCTTTGATCTTGATAAAATCCCAATAGTTCATTTTTGCCCTTGCTTCCCTTGCCTTTGGCGATGTTCCTAGGAAGATGTTGCTGTGGCTGAGGTCGAAGAGGTGGCTGCCTGTGTTCTCCTCAAGGATTTTGATGGATTCCTTTCTCACATTGAGGTCCTTCATCCATTTGGAGTCTATTTTTGTGTGTGGTGTAAAGAAATGGTCCAATTTCATTTTTCTGCATGTGGCTGTCCAATTTTCCCAACACCATTTGTTGAAGAGGCTGTCCTTTTTCCATTGGACATTCTTTCCTGCTTTGTTAAAGATTAGTTGACCATAGAGTTGAGGGTCTATTTCTTGGCTTTCTATTCTGTTCCATTGATCTATGGGTCTGTTTTTGTGCCAGTACCATGCTGTCTTGATGATGACAGCTTTGTAATAGAGCTTGAAGTCTGGAATTGTGATGCCACCAACTTTGGCTTTCTTTTTCAATATTCCTTTGGCTATTCAAGGTCTTTTCTGGTTCCCTATAAATTTTAAGATTATTTGTTCCATTTCTTTGAAGAAAATGGATGGTACTTTGATAGGAATTGCATTAAATGTGTAGATTGCTTTAGGTAGCATAGACATTTTCACAATATTTATTCTTGTAATCCAGGAGCATGTAACATTTTTCCATTTCTTAGTGTCTTTCTCCATTTCTTTCATGAGTACTTTATACTTTTTCGGAGTATAGATTCTTAGCCTCTTTGGTTAGGTTTATTCCTAGGTATCTTATAGTTTTGGGTGCGATTGTAAATGAGATTGACTCCTTAATTTCTCTTTCTTTTGTCTTGTTGGTGTAGAGAAATGCAACTGATTTCTGTGCATTGATTTTATATCCTGACACTTTACTGAATTCCTGTATAAGTTCTAGCAGTTTTGGAGTGGAGTCTTTTGGGTTTTCCACATATAGTATCATATCATCTGCAAAGAGTGATAGTTTGACTTCTTCTTTGCCAATTTGGATGCCTTTAATTTCCTTTTGTTGTCTGATTGCTGAGGCTAGGACGTCTAGTACTATGTTGAATAGCAATGGTGATAATGGACATCCCTGCCGTGTTCCTGACCTTAGCGGAAAAGCTTTCAGTTTTTCTCCATTGAGAATGATATTTGTGGTGGGTTTTTCATAGATGGCTTTGATGATATTGAGGTATGTTCCCTCTATCCCTGCACTTGGAAGAGTTTTGATCAGGAAGGGATTCTGTACTTTGTCAAATGCTTTTTCAGCATCTATTGAGAGTATTATATGGTTCTTGTTCTTTCTTTTATTAATGTGTTGTATCACATTGATTGATTTGCAGATGTTGAACCAACCTTGCAGCCCTGGAATAAATCCCACTTGGTCGTGGTAAATAATCCTTTTAATGTACTGTTGAATCCTATTGGCTAGTATTTTAGTGAGAATTTTCGCATCTGTGTTCATCAAGGATATTGGTCTGTAGTTCTCTTTTTTGATGGGAACTTTGTCTGGTTTTGGGATCAAGGTGATGCTGGCCTCATAAAATGAGTTTGGAAGTTTTCCTTCCATTTCTATTTTTTGGAAAAGTTTTAGGAGAATAGGAATTAGTTCTTCTTTAAATGTTCAGTAGAATTCCCCCGGGAAATTGGGGGGAAATTGGCACTGGGCTTTTGTTTGTTTGGAGATTTTTGATGACTGTTTCAATCTCCTTACTGGTTATGGGCCTGTCCAGGCATTCTATTTCTTCCTGGTTCAGTTGTGGTAGTTTATATGTCTCTAGGAATGCATCTATTTCTTCCAGATTGTCAAATTTGTTGGCGTAGAGTTGCTCATAGTATGTTCTTATAATGGTCTGTATTTCTTTGGTGTTACTTGTGATCTCTCCTCTTTCATTCATGATTTTATTTATTTGGGTCCTTTCTCTTTTCTTTTTGATAAGGCTGGCCAGGAGTTTATCAATCTTATTAATTCTTTCAAAGAGCCAGCTCCTAGTTTTGTTGATTTGTTCTATTGTTTTTTTGGTTTCTGTTTCATTGATTTCTGCTCTGATCTTTATGATTTCTCTTCTCTTGCTGGGTTTAGGGTTTCTTTCTTGTTCTTTCTCTAGCTCCTTTAGATGTAGGGTTAGGTTGTGTACCTGAGACCTTTCTTGTTTCTTGAGAAAGGCTTGAACTACTATATATTTTCCTCTCAGGACTGCCTTTGTTGTGTCTCACAGATTTTTAACTGTTGTGTTTTCATTATCATTTGTTTCCATAATTTTTTTTCAATTCTTCTTTAATTTCCTGGTTGACCCATTCATTCTTTAGAAGGATGCTGTTTAGTCTCCACGTATTTGGGTTCTTTCCAAATTTCCTCTTGTGATTGAGTTCTAGCTTCAGAGCATTGTACTCTGAAAATATGCAGGGAATGATCCCAATCTTTTGATACCAGTTGAGACCTGATTTAGGACTGAGGATGTGATCTATTCTGGAGAATGTTCCATGTGCACTAGAGAAGAATGTGTATTCTGTTGCCTTGGGATGAAATGTTCTGAATATATTTGTGATGTCCTTCTGGTCCAGTGTGTCATTTAAGGCCTTTATTTTTTCCTTGTTGATCTTTTGTTTGGATGATCTGTCCATTTCAGTGAGGGGAGTGTTAAAGTCCCCTACTATTATTGTATTATCTTTGATGTGTTTCTTTGATTTTGTTATTAATTGATTTATATAGTTGGCTGCTCCCACGTTAGAGGCATAGATATTTAAAATTGTTAGATCTTCTTGTTGGACAGATCCTTTGAGTATGATATAGTGTCCTTCCTCATCTCTTATTATAGTCTTTGGCTTAAAATCTAATTGATCTGATATAAGGATTGCCACTCCTGCTTTCTTCTGATGTCTATTAGCATGGTAAATTGTTTTCCAACCCTTCAGTTTAAATCTGGAGGTGTCTTCGGGTTTAAAATGAGTTTCTTGTAGGCAACATAGAGATGGGTTTTGTTTTTTTATCCATTCTGATACCCTGTGTCTTTTGATTGGGGGCATTTAGCCCATTAACATTCAGGGTAACTATTGAGAGATATGAATTTAGTGCCATTGTATTGCCTGTAAGGTGACTGTTACTGTATATTGTCTTTGTTCCTTTCTGATCCACTACTTTTAGGCTCTCTCTTTACTTAGAGGACCCCTTTCAATATTTCCTGTAGAGCTGGTTTGTGTTTGCAAATTCTTTCAGTTTTTGTTTGTCCTGGAAGCTTTTAATCTCTCCTTCTATTTTCAGTGATAGCCTAGCTGGATATAGTATTCTTGGCTGCATGTTTTTCTTGTTTAGTGCTCTAAATATATCATGCCTCTTTCTGGCCTGCCAGGTCTCTGTGGATAAGTCAGCTGCCAATCTAATATTTTTACCATTGTATGTTACAGACTACTTTTCCCAGGCTGCTTTCAGGATTTTCTCTTTGTCACTAAGACTTGTAAATTTTACTATTAGGTGACAGGGTGTGGGCCTATTCTTGTTGATTTTGAGGGGGGTTCTCTGCACCTCCTGGATTTTGATGCTTGTTCCCTTTGCCATATTGGGGAAATTCTCTCCAATAATTCTCTCCAATATACCTTCTGCTCCCCTCTCTCTTTCTTCTTCTTCTGGAATCCCAATTATTCTAATGTTTTTTCGTCTTATGGTGTCACTTATCTCTTGTATTCTCCCCCTCGTGGTCCAGTAGCTGTTTGTCCCTCTTTTGCTTAGCTTCCTTATTTTCTGTCATTTGGTCTTCTATATTGCTAATTCTTTATTCTGCCTCATTTATCCTAGCAGTGAGAGCCTCCATTTTTTATTTCACCTCATTAATAGCTTTTTTGATTTCAACTTGGTTAGATTTTAGTTCTTTTATTTCTCCAGAAAGAGCTTTTATATCTCCCAAGAGGGTTTCCCTAATATCTTCCATGCCTTTTTCGAGCCCAGCTAGAACCTTGAGAATTGTCATTCTGAACTCTAGATCTGACATATTACCAATGTCTGTATTGATTAGGTCCCTAGCCTTCGGTACTGCCCCTTGTTCTTTTTTTTGTGGTGAATTTTTCCGCCTTGTGTCATTTTGTCCATATAAGAGTATATGAAGGAGCAAATAAAATACTAAAAGGGTGGCAACAATCCCAGGAAAATATGCTTTAACCAAATCAGAAGAGATCCCAAATCGTGAGGGGGGAGAAAGGGGGTAAAAAGAGGTTCAGAAAGAAAAAAAAGAAAAGAAACAATTAAAAAAAGAAAACAAATAAAGGCAAAATATAAAAAAGAAATATATATATATATATATATTAGATAAACTAGTTAAAAAATGTTAAGAAAGAAAAGGGTAAAAGTTAAAAACAATTTAGCAGAAGAAAAAAAAATTGAAAAAGAAGAAAAAATTAAATTAACTGCAATGCTAAGGAATCATGGGGAGAAAGCCAAGAGTTTCGTGCTTTGCTTTCTCCTCTGGAATTCCGCTGCTCTCCTTGGTATTGAAACTGCACTCCCTGGTAGGTGAACTTGGTCCTGGCTGGATTTCTTGTTCATCTTCTGGGGGAGGGGCCTGTTGTATTGATTCTCAAGTGTCTTTGCCCCAGGCGGAATTGCACTGCCCTTACAAGGGGCCACGCTGAGTAATCTGCTTGGGTTTGCTTTTGGGAGCTTTTGTCCCCTGAGCGCTTTCCATAGAGTTCTGGCGGCCTCCCGGTCTTTGGCCTGGAGGAGACAAGAGCCTGGGGCCCCACCCCTCAGTGCGCCCTCAGAGAACAGCGCCCACTTACTCCCATTTCTCTGGCCTCCGGTCGGGCTCTGAGCTCACCCATGCTGCCACAGGTTCAAGGTAATCCCAAGCTGGGAGCTCACTCCTCAGCTCTGTCTTTACAGCCAGCTTCCCCGTTCTTATGCCTGCAAGCTCTGCAACAGACACCCCTGATCCTTCTGTGACCCTGTGGGACCTGAGGCCACGCTGACCCCGCATGGGCTTCACCCTGGTTTAGCCTCTGGAGTGATGTCCCTCAGTGGAACAGACTTTTAAACGTCCCAATTTTGTGCTCTGTTGCTCCGCCACTTGCCGGGAGCCAGCCCTCCCCCCGTGGTCTATCTTACTGTCGCTTTGGATTCACTTCTCCACCAGTCCTACCTTTCAGAAAGTGGTTGATTTTCTGTTTCTAGAATTGCTGTTCTTCTTCTCTTCAGTCTCTCATTGGATTTGTAGGTGTTTGCAATCTTTAGATAAGCTATCTAGCTGATCTCCTGCTAGCTGAAGTAGTCTCAGCCTGCTACTTCTCTGCCATCTTGACTCCTCCCCCTATTTTTAATTTCTTAAGTAATCTCCACACTGTTTTCCAAAGTGGCTGCACCACCTTGTCTTCCCACCAACAGTGTAAGAAGGTTCCCCTTTCTCCACATCCTCTCCAATGCATGTTGTTTACTGTCTTGTTAATTTTGGCCATTTTGACTGGTATAAGATGGTATCTCAATGTGGTTTTAATTTGGATCTCCCTGATGGGTAATGATGATGACCATTTTTTTATGTGTCTGTTAGCCATTTGTATGTCTTCTTTGGAGAAGTGTCTGTTCATGTCTTCTGCCCATTTTTTTGACATGATTATCTTTTGTGTGGGTTGAGTTTGAGGAGTTCTTTATAGATCTTGGATATCAGACCTTTGTCTGTAGTGTCATTTTCTAATATCTTCTCCCATCCCATGGGTTGCCTCTTTGTTTTGTTGACTGTTTCCTTTGCTGTGCAGAAGTTTTTGATCTTGATGAAGTCCCAAAAGTTCATTTTCGCTTTTGTTTCCTTTGCCTTTGGAGACATATCTTGAAAGAAGTTGCTGTGGGCAGTGTTGAAGAGGATATTGCCTATGTTCTCCTCTAGGATTTTGGTAGATTCCTGCCTCACATTTAGGTCTTTTATCCATTTCGAGTTTATTTTTGTGCTTGGTGTAAGAATGGTCGAGTTTCATTCTTCTACACATAGCTGTCCAATTTTCCAAGCACCATTTGTTGAAGAGACTATCTTTTTCCACTATATATTTTTTCATGCTTTGTCAAAGATTATTTAACCATAGAATTGAGGGTCCATATCTGGGGTCTCTACTATGTTCCACTGGTCTTGTGGGTATTTTTTGTGCCAGACCACTCTTTCTTGGTGATCACAGCATTGTAGTAAAGCTTGGAATCAGGCAACGTGATGCCCCCAGTGTTTTCTTTTTCAACATTTCCTTGGGAATTCAGGTTCTCTTCTGGTTCCAAACAAATTTTGGGATTGTTTGTTCCAGCTCTTTGAAAAACACGGGTAGAATTTTGATAGGGATGGCATTGAAAGTATAGATTGCGCTAGGCAGTATAGACATTTTAACAGTGTTTATTCTTCTGATCCATGAGCATGGAATGGTCTTCCTTCTTTTTGTGTCTTCTTCAATTTATTTCATGAGTGTTCTGTAGTTCCTTGAGTACAGATCCTTTACCTCTTTGGTTAGGTTTATTCCCAGGTATCTTATGGTTCTTGGTGCTATAGTAAATGGAATCAATCCTCTCTTTTTCCTTTCTACACTTTCATTGTTAGTGTATATAAGAAAGCAACTGATATATGTAAATTTATTTTGTATCCTGCCACATTACTGAATTGCTGTGTGAGTTCTAGAAGTTTGGGGATAGAGTCTTTTGGGTTTTCCATATGAAGTATCATGTATTCTGTGAAGAGAGAGAGTTTGACTCTTCATTGCCAATTTGAACACCTTTTATTTCTTTTTGTTGTCTGATTGCTGTTGCTGTTGCTTCAGCAACTATTTTGAACGTCAGTGGTGAGAGTAGACATGCTTGTCGTGTTCTTGATCTCAAAGGGAAGGCTGTCAGCTTTTCCCCATTGAAGATGATATTCACTGTGGGTTTTTTCATAGATATATTTTTATGAAGTGGAAGAATGCTCCCTCTGTCACTATACTTTGAATCGTTTTAATCAGGAACGGATGCTGTATCTTGTCAAATGCTTTTTCTGTATCAATGGAGAGGACCATGTGGTTCTTCTCTCTTCTCTTACTGATTTGTTCTATCACAGTGATTGATTTGCAAATGTTAAACCATCTGCATCCCATGGATGAATCCCACCTGGTCATGGTGGATAATCTTTTAAATATACTGTTGGATCCTATTAGCTACGATCTTGTTGAGAATCTTGGCATCCATATTCCTCAGGGATATTGATCTGAAATTCTCCTTTTTTGGCAGTTTCTTTTTCTGGTTTGGGGATCGGGGTAATTCTGGCTTCATAAAAAGAGTTTGGAAGTTTTTCTTCTGTTCTGTTTTTTGAAACAGCTTCAGGAGAATAGGTATTATTTCTTCTTTGAATGTTTGGCAGAATTCTCTAGGGAATTCCTCAGGTCCTGGGCTCTTGTTTTTTGGAAAGCTTTTGATCACTGCTTCAGTCTCGTGACTAGATATTCATATATTCACGTTGTCAATTTCTTCCTGATTCAGTTTTGGAAGTTTATAGGTTTCCAGGAATGCATCCGTTTCATCTAGGTTGCTTAACTTATTGGCATATAACTGTTGATAATAATTTCTGATAATTGTTTCTATTTTCTTGGTGTTAGTCATAATCTCTCCTTTTCATTCATAATTTTATTAATTTGGGTCTTCTCTCTTTTCTTTTGGATTAGTTTGGCCCATGGTTTATTGATCTTATTGATTCTTTCAAAAAACCAGCTTCTAGTTTCCTTGATGTGTTCTATTATATCTCTAGTTTCTATCTCATTGATCTCTGTTCTAATCTTAATTATTTCCCTTCTTGTGTGTGGGGTTAGCTTAATTTTTTGTTTATTATCCACTTCTTTAAGGTGTAAAGAGAACTGTGTTCTGTATTTTTCAATTTTTTTGAGGGAGGTTTGGCTGGCTATGTATTTCCTCCTTACAACTGCCTTTGCTGTATCCCATAGGTTTTGGACTGAAGTGTCTTCATTCTCATCAGTTTCCATGAATTGTTCAAGTTCTTTGATTTCCTGGTTGATCCAAACGTTCTTAAGCAAGGTTGTCTTTAGCTTCCAAGTGTTTGAATTTCTTCCAATCTTAGAGAAGGAAAAAAAAAAAAAAAAAAAAAAAAAGAGAGAGAGAAGGAGTTTTCAAATACATATTTGTCTTTTAGCTACATATGCTTATATCCCCAGATGTCTGGGACCTATTATACCATGTTCACTATTAGAAAAATGGATGGAGTAACTAAGGTTCATTTTTATAGAAAGGACTACTCCTAGGAGTAGATTTACAGATTTCTAGCTATAAGGAAATGTCATGTTCCTACAGTTCTTGAGCTTGCAATTTTGTAAGCCAGTTTAAACCTTACTTTTTCCTTTCAGAAAACAATGTATTGAATCCCATTCTTTACTTCTGTACATTTGAAAAGTGATCCATGTAACATCTGGTGTCTTTTACCTAAGACTGCCTGGAGACCACTACCAGAGACATTAAGTATAGGTTGGAAATTTGATTGGAAAATTCCTGTGCACTTCAAGAATGAATCATGAAGCCTAGAGCATGGGCTTAGCAGCTTGTGTATCCTTTCTGCAACCTCTTAGATATGCTTATGGGTGGCTTGCATAGAAGAGACTACCTTCTCTCCTTGTTAATCTTAGCAGATGCCTCAATATTTAACAGAACAAAAGCATTGGTGCTTTTGGTTACACCAGCATACATGTTTTGAAAGTGGAATATTAAAAGCTTCTAACTAATTCAAGTTGAATTTAAAGAATGCCTGCAGTATTAGGCTAGGTTAGACTGTGCTGCAGGAATGGATAAATCCTGATTTGTCTCAGTGACTGACCATGTACACATTTAATCCTTACTAAGTGCAACCTGCTACAGGCTCAGCAGTCTTCCCTGATAACCCGCTTCCTGGTGTGACTCAGGGCTCCTGATGCCTTTCATCTTGTAGCAGCTCTGCTGTTGGACATAGGCTCCCTGGTTCCTATAGCCAGGGAAGAGAATTTAGAGGGTAGTTCATGGGACTTTCACTGCTTTAGCTCTACAATGACAAATGTCATGTCCCAGCATAGTTTACTGGCCAGAGCTAGTCACTTGGCCTCACCTGACTGCAAGGTCTCTGTGAACAAGCTCTGTTTCAGGTCTTAGAGAGCAAATCTAGAGTTAATGAATGCTGTGAAAGTCAACCCCACCTACAGTGTGCCGCCTACCTTGCTACGTGGTGAGGATAACAACGATGAATGTAATAGAGTGTGAGCATTTAAGGAACTCATAATCCATTGGCTTACTAATATGTTTATGAAGTTTAAGGAAAGTATCCACATTGAAAAAACAAGACATGAAATTGGCTATATTGAATGGTTTCAGTTATATAAAATATAATTGGCATCAATCACACGAAAACATGCATATCACAGTATAAAGAAAGAGTGGCCTTAATGTGAAATTAACAGAACTTAATGTGAAATTAGTAATTTATTGAGACTTTAACTTCACGTTATTTTGGCTACCTATAAAATTTTGGCTTCATGCAGTTTAGTGGGATTCTTCTTCTTCTTCTTCTTCTTCTTTTTTTTTTTTAAGATTTTATTTATTCATTCGAGAGAGAGGGAGAGCACGAGCAGGGGGAGAGACACAGGGAGAAGCAGACTCGCCGCTGAGCAGAAAGCCTGACATGGGGCTTGATCCCAGAATCCTGGGATCACAACCTGAGCCGAAGGCAGAGGCTTAACCTACTGAGTCACTCAGGTGCCCCAAGTTTTGTGGGATTCTACAGCAAAATAAAACAAAAACAAACAAACAAAACAACCAAAAAACCCTTATTTGTTAATATTGAACTGCAGCTGATTCTACGGAGGAAGCAACTCGGCATACAGAAGAACTTGCAGGATTTTAGAGAGCAAAATGGAAATCTCTTTCAAGCGGAGACCAAGCAGATTCAGGGATTCCCAAGAAGAAATGAGGGTTCCACAGATTTAGAGAATTTTCAGCAACGGGGGGAGGCTAGTCTCATCTCCTTTTGCCAGTTGAGTAGGTCTTAAAAAAGAACCTTTGTCAGCTTTTTCTCTCCTCTGAGTTATGTGCTGTCCAGTTCCAAGTCCTTCAGGAAATGTTTTCTTTCTTACCCAGTTTAGAGTTGTTTTTTCCTGAGAATAAGAGTAAAATTTGCTCATTGAAGAAAATTCAGAAAGTATAGGAAGATGGAAATAATCAGGGGCGCCTCAGTGGCTCAGTTGTTTAAGGGTCCGACTCTTGATTTCAGCTCAGGTCATGGTCTTAGGGCCATGAGATCAGGCCTCTGCACTGCTGGGTGTGGAGTGGGCTTAGGATTCTCTCTCTCTCCCCCCAAAAAGAGGGATGGATAATCATTGTTAGTGCCCTTGTCCAGGGATGACCTCCACTAACATTCTGGTATATTTTACTTTAGACCTTTTAAATATGTATTTTATTTTATATCGTTGAAACCATACCTTTTACACAACATTAGGTTTTGCCTTGTTAATAGAGAAACTATTTCATACTTAATTTTCATAAGCATGTTTTAAAAATATGGGATAACAGTTTATTCTATGAAAATTAGAAACTATTACTATTCTGCTAATATCAGTCACATGGATTGCTTCTAAGTTTAAACTATTAAGAATTGGCCTCTGACGAATAGCAGCAAATAGTAGGTAAGGCGTTGACCTTACAGTCCTGGACTAGACTTAACAATCCTTTTGGTTGATGGAAGTGTTCCATGGAGTGTCCTCTCAAAAGATAAAACCTAATACCATATTTGTTTGAAGGGACAGTGAGGAAAGGTGATAATAAAATCATCTCCCACATATCACAAAGCTTCTTAAAGGAGTAGATGTTGAGCTAATTTGGAAAACCATGCTAAGGATAGAAGCACATTCCAGATTAAGAAAGATGTGAAAAGCAAGTCTGTCCATTAGTTTGGGTCATAATATGGCTGCACAGCAAACAACCAAAAAGTTACAGCCACATGCAAAGTCAGCATTTATTTAGCTTGTCCCCATACAGATTGGCCAGGATCATCTGATCTAGGCAAGTCTTCACTAGGTGGCTCTGCTTCAGATCCCAGGAGTTGAGAGTGTCCCAGGCAGGTCTGTGGGTAGACTAAGGCAGCTTCAGTCAATGTATGCTTACCCTCCCGGCATCAGAAAGATAATGAGGATGTGATCTTCTCATATCTCTCTTTCTCACTCCTGGTCAGGCCCTGACCATATCTTGCCTGCCAGCATTACAGTGGCCAAGGTAAGTCACATGCCCACACCTGAAGCAAGAGGAGGAAAAGTGCTTTCAGACCAGGGAGGTTTTGGAGAGGAGTGAATACCTCTGAACAAGAATCTATACTACCACAGCAAGCGGCAAATCTTTTTTTTTTTTTTTTTTAAGCTTCTATTTATTTATTTGACTAAAAAGGAAAGAGAGAGCGTGTGAGCACACAAGCAAGGCAAGCAGCTGCAGAGTGAAGCAGGCTCTCTGCTGAGCAAGGAGCCCAATGTGGGGCTCGATCCCAAGAACCTGGGATCATGTGCTTAGCCGAAGGGAGACGCTTAACACAGGCACCCAGGCCCCCCAGCAAGGGGAGAATCTTATAATGTCTTTTATCAAGGAACTCCTGTCTTCTACAAAAAAGGGGAAGAAGACCTCTTGAGATCTCCTTGTTTCTTTCTTTTCCTCACATTTACCTAACTATGAAGAGGATGTTTCTGTGAAGAGCCTTGGCATCCTGTGAGCGAATGAGGGAGATCTGGGCCCAGACTTGAACGTGGAGTCCCCTACGCAACATTTTCATAGACACAATGTCTGTGTTTGTTCTCTAGGCTTTAAGGAAGAATCTGCTTCCGTTGACCCTGTGTCAGGCAGTACCAACCTTATTTGTCCTTCAGGACAGCAATCCTTAATCCTGGCTGTACATTAGAGTCCATTAGGGAACATTGAAAAACTACAGGGTGCCTGAGGCCCCCAAATCAGTGAGCTCATAATCTGTGAGGCCTGAGGCTCCCACATAGAGACGTTTGAGGTGCCCAGTGAAAGCACTGTGTGTTCAGCATTGAGAATTACTGCTCTGGTACAACCATATTCCCCTCTTTCCGTCTATTTTCTGTTTTCCCAGGCCCAGCATCCTATTCACAGCCCTGTCTAACTCCTCTCTCACCTGTCGTAGCCTACTGAAACCTGGACAACCCGCTGATACTTTATCAGCATTTCTTGAAGGGGGGCTACCTTAGAAAACCTATATGCTTCTGCCTCAAGAAATTGATTAGATGGGATGAGCACTGGGTGTTACAAGCAACTGATAAATTATGGAACACTACACCTGAAACTAATGATGTACTATATGTTGGCTAATTGGATTTAAATAAAAAAAGGAAAAGAAAAAGAGAGAAATTGATTAGCTGAGCTGTACCTCAAGCTATATAAACTCAGTCCGGGAAGCACATTAGAGTTACATCGGGAGGGGACACCTGGGTGGCTCAGTCGTTAAGCGGTTGTCTTAGGCTCAGGTCATGATCTCAGGGTCCGGGGATCAAGCCCCGCATCGGCCTCCCTGCTCAGTGGAGAGCCTGCTTCCCACTCTCCATCTCCTGCGTGCTGTGTTCCCTCTTGTTCTTGTGTTCCCTCTCTCTATCTCTCCATCATAAATAAATTTAAAAAAAATTACTTTGCGAATTAAAAAAAAAATACCCCAAACCCCAAAAAATGGAATGTCTTTACCCAGCATCAAGCCCTAGAGATCCTGGCTCAGATGTTACCCTAGCCAGCGATGGTGTTTTCAAAGGGCTCAGGTAATTTTACTATGTAGTCAGTTTTGAGAATCCTAGAACTTTGATAGGGCAAGCCCATGAGCAGCCATGGAGGCAGAGAACCAACCCCAGGGCACAGAAGATGAATATTTGTATCTTTCCTGGTCCCAGGCATCTTTGAACAATGAAAGGTATCTCTTTGGGTACAGCAGATGAGGAAATCGGGCCCAGGTCATGAGAGTGATAATGAAGAGTGTGTCTGGCTGTGTAGGAGTGCATGCAAACGGGAGTGATGGAAAATGGGATCTGTGAGCAAGAGAATTGGAGACGAATGCTCGGGTCTTGGTCTCCAGTATAAGGCCAAGGGCTGGAAATCTGATTTACTAGACATTTGGGAGTTCCGCTAAGTTCCTGAGCAACACAGCTCTAAGCCATCAAGTGCTTCTTAATTTCTTCTTTGAAATCACCTTATTTCATCATGATTAGTGTGTCTCTGTGACAGTGTTATTCCATTGTTGCCTGTGTGTATCTAGTCTGTCTGGTATACTAAGCAAATGTGCCTCTTGGGGTATACCCATAAGCAACAATATGTTTATTCTGTAGTCCCTTTAAAAATGTTTGTTGGAGCTCGCTCTTTGCTTGTCTCAGGATGAGAATCTAAGAGGCCCTTGGCTACTCCAATTAATTGTACATCATCGGCACTATCGAAGACCATCTTTGTCCTCTGGACCTTTAAAATTGATTTGTCCCCTCGTGGGATGCAGAAAGTATTCTTTGGAGGGAAGCCTCCCTTCCTGCTTCCAAATTACTGGGGAATATCTAATTTTAGACACCTTGGTAATAGCAAATATATTTTTGTCTGACTGGTAACTTCTGCGGCCACTAGGAACCAAGTATTGCCTACAGTTTCTGCTCAAGTCTGTTTTCCACTTGCACAGGACTTAACAACACTCATGCTCACTCTCTGCTGCCTGGCACACTTCTGGTCCATGAGAAACACTTACGCATCTTTTGTGCCAGCAAACTCTGGTGGTTCAGGCTGACCCCAACTCGGGCACCATTCTGTTGACTTCTCTTTAGTGGTTAGTCAGCTTGCCTCTGGACCATTGCATTTGCAGGAAGAAGTCAGACACCAGGCCCTGAGCCTTTGTAACTGGGGGTGGTGGGGGTGGTGGTGAGTGCTCTGAGTGTTCCATGGAAACCCCTTTCACCAGTGCGAGGTGAGGCATTTCCTTACTCTGACTCGGGGTTGGGGTGAGAGTCACCCCACACTAATGAGACTCTCCAAAAATGCCTCCCCAGAGCTGCTGAAGAAAAATGTGTTAATCACAATTAACTAAGTCACTGATGCTATTTAACCTGAATTGTTCTACTTAGAGTTACCCAGGTGAGAAAGTGGTTCCATTGCAGACCACACCTGCCTTCATGACGATCGATTTGGGACTCATATTTAAAACTACTGATTGTTTTCTCTGTCCTTGGCATATTAATGCATCTTCATACTTATGGCTCATTACTCCCTTTGGCAGTCTTATGGGCCTCTTATTTCACTTCTGTTTCAGCTCTTCTGGTAAATGACTGCCTGCCTGCCCACTCCCCCCCACCCCCTGAGAACCCCAAAGCAAATTTTAGGTACACCACATAGCCTGTATTTATAATCATGTTGCTCAAAACATTCTCTCCAGCTTTCATAAAAATACGCCAAGCCAGTTCTGCTGATGTGCTAACAGAGATATGTAAGAACACATGCAAACATTTTTATTTATATAGCTACACGTAGATGCAGTTAAAAATAAATAAATATTAGGCAGTAAATTCAACGGGCTAAGGGAAAAGAGCATTTTGATTGCATTGTTGGAGTAGATGGGAATTTGAATGGCATTGTTTCTCAACCCTGCTGGAGGCTGGGGGATAGTAAATTTTTCTCGAATGCCATTTAAAGCTCTGTGCTCCTTGCTATTTGTCTTGCCAGGGATATCATAGGTCTTGATGGATTTGTTATATGCAGTCATGCGTGGCTGATGGTTCCACCTCTGTGACCGTCCCACTAGGAATTCCATTACGGGGCTGTCCTTTGGAAATCTGCTTGTAGCTGGAGACTGCTGTGTTGCCCTGTGCCCTGCAGCTTTAGGCTGGTAAACTCCTTATTTGTTGTGTGGCTAGGCGCTTAATACACGGATGTGAGCCAGAAAAAAAGGTTTCGTTTTAACCTTCCCAAGTAGCTAAATATAATTACATCTTTTTATACATCTTTACTATCCTAGAGACCCTGCTGGACATTACCTAATTCTTTTAGAAGGGGAATGAGTTCTTTGGGTTCTTAAGAAGTGGTAGAATCGTCTTCATTTTTGCTCTAGTTGACATCACCTATCGGAAAATTTTCTTGCAGTGTATTAAAATGAGCTCTCTCTGCAGGAGGGAAGTAGCCCTGCCTGACACAAATGAGTGGAAGTTTTATTTTTATTGCTGTATTCATTTTCATTATTATTTTTAATGTTTAGTGAATCACCAGCAGATCGGAGAGCTCACCAAGAGGTTCCAGACTTTGTTCTGCATAAGCAACAGGGGATATTGACAAGACGTGATTTCTAAATTGAGATTCCTTGGCAGTTGCAATTGAGACTTTTATTAAATTCAGTAGGAAAAAAAATAACCAGAAGGGGGTTCAGTTCAATGTTTACCTCTTGCAAACATCTCTCATCACTCCTCCATCATTTGGAGTCTCTCTGGGGGGGAATCTCTTGCTTTCAGTGGCAAGTATTCATTCTTCATGAAGAAGTTATCATGAGATGAGGGTGCCTGGGTGGCTCAGTTGGTTGGGCGACTGCCTTCGGCTCAGGTCGTAATCCTGGAGTCCCGGGATCGAGTCCCACATCGGGCTCCCAGCTCCATGAGGAGTCTGCTTCTCCCTCTGACCTTCTCCCCTCTTAATGCTCTCTCTCTTTCAAATAAATGAATAAAATCTTAAAAAAAAAAAAGAAGTTATCATGAGGGATTGGGGGATGTCCTTTCTTTGTTGACGTCCTGGGATCTAAAAAACTTCCACCAACAAATGGCTTGAGTTTTTTGTATGTATTGTAGAGAAGTGTTGATTGAGTCTCTTTGTACTTCTCAAATTTCTAAAATTATATTCTTCAAGGAAAAAGGGCTGTGGATTTACTATATTATAAGTAAGATAATTTCTTTAGTATTTTTATCTTCAAAGCTTCTATAACATTGACATTCAAATCTATGTATATTAAACATTTGTCTATATAAAATGAAAGATTTTTTTCTGTATCCAATCTTTCAGTAAAATTAATAATTATTCTTACTTTAGGTAGAAATTAATGTAGTCTGGTTCCCCTTTTCCTCCTATTTTACTCTTTCCTGGGTGACTAGAATCCTTCTTTCCTCTCAGTGAATATTTGCAAGTGGAGTGTTGTTGCCTCTCTCCTTCAGTCCAGTAAGCTCCACACTGTATTGTTGGCTTAATATATGATCCATGTTAGCACTTGTTAGAGGAGGGTTAACTTAGGTGCATGTGTTAGTGCTGTCTCGGGCAAAGATGGAATTCTGCAATTTATAGCAATGCCCTGATGGTCCCCATTTATTTGTTTTTTAATACAACCTACCTCATCTTTGTCTCTCCCCCAGTCTCCCAGCACACTTTGAATTGCCTTAAAGGCTGTCCATTTGCTAAAAATCATTTTCAATAACTTATCTTCTTTCCTACCTATTTTCTCTAGAAATACATTGTTCATTTCTTTTTTTTTTTTTAAGATTTTTATTTATTTATTTTTGAGAGAGACAGTGAGAGAAAGCATGAGAGGGGGAAATGTTAGAGGGAGAAGCAGACACCCTGTGGAGCTGGGATCCTGATGCGGGACTCGATCCCGGGACTCCAGGATCATGATCTGAGCTGAAGGCAGTTGCTTAACCAACTGAGCCACCTAGGTGCCCACATTGTTCATTTCTTAAAGATATGTATAATTCCTTCAGGTATGCTATTTCTATCACAGCAAATACATCCCTAGGTGTTTTCTGAGTGAACTATTAAAGCTTTTAAATAAAGCTAAGCATGTAAAATGGTCAATAGCAGATTATTCTTGTCCCCAACAATACTGATAACTGGGGATTCCACAGATGGTGTTTCCATTCTCTTTTCCCTTTGTTAAGCACCCTGCCATGGTTCTTCTTCAATCCCACCTCACTCCCCTTTTTTGGTGTCCACTGTTATAGCTTCTAGAATCTCTTTAAAGAAACAAAGATGATGCAAATAGAATATCTAATACATGCCCAAAGGACAATCTTTTCTTTTCTGCTCTTCTGCTCCTGTCCTTATCCCTCATTTTTCCTGTTTCTGGATTAGGCATAACCTTTAATATTTTTCCATTTTTAAAAAAGATTTTGTTTGCTTATTTATTTGAGAGAGAGAGAGAGAGTGAGAGAGAGGGACTGCAAGCATGAATTGGGGGAGGGGCAGAGAGAGAGAGAGAGGAAGAGACAGGCTCTCCACTGAGTGGAGAACCCGATAAGGGCCTCAAGCCAGGATCATAACTTGAGCCAAAGGCAGACAATTGAGCTGCTGAGCTACCCAGGCACCCCTAATATTTTTCCATGTTAAAACAATGGTGCCCATTAATATCTATTAAATAGGTATGCAGGAGAAAATTTAATTGGCACCATCCTGCCCTTAAAAACGAAGAACAGGGATGGGTTAAATCATTCTGGATGAAGAACCAGGATCTGAACTTACTGCCATTGATTCAGAGCTATGTTTTCTCTCTCCCTTGCAATAGCACTGCGAAGTCAACCATAGCACAGATTTTCAGAAATAAATAGAATACTTAAATTAGAGCTGTGACCTGCTTTTAATAATTAGCTAATAACAAAATACTGACCAGAAATTTACCTAATTACCCACCATATGTGAAATCTTCCCTGTGTTTCTTGGATATGAGGGAATAAATTAATTTAGATTTGAATCAAATCCATTTAGTTGGAATTATGTTCTAGCTGTAGATTGTCCTCAAGAAATATATACGTAAATAACTCTATATCTTAGAATGATGTTTAAATCTTGTGACTTTGACTTCAGAAGTTTCTAGTGTTAGATTTCATAGGATTTGGTTGCATCTAAGCTGAAGCTGAACTTCTTTTGTGGCTCTTAGGCTGCTCTTATCATTACTCAACAGAGGCGGCATGAACATTGTAGACACCTAGAGCTGGATGAAACACTGGAGACTGCAATTTAAGCTTTTCATTTTACAATTAGGATATAGACTAAATAGAGTGACTTGCCCAATGATGCACAAATTGCTGGAGGCAACACAAGGCATCTTGATTCTGAATTGTTTTCCTACCTCCCTAACCCATGTTTCGACACAATTTGGTAGAGTACCAGAGCCTTGTTTCTCAAGTGACAGTTTATTCTTCATTTGAAAACAAACTCTCTGCCTGCTCTAGAAGATAATTCTGGGTCTATTTGTATCCATTTTTAGATTTCTGGGATCTTTTCTCCCAGCATGCTAAGGCATAGTTGTTTATTGTTTCAGAGAGTGATCAAATTGCAATAAAGCTTGATCTAGAGAGACCCTGGGCTCATTCTTGTAGGTCCTAGGAAAGGTGACAATTGCAGTGGGGGATGAGAATTTTCTGTACCAGAAGAAGAAGCTATTTTAAGAGAAGTTCCTGCTCTGCTAGTATCAGTTACTTTTCTTTGTAGATTTGACTCATTCTTCTAGGCATTTTAATTTTGAATGATATGAGGGATATATGCATATATATCCAGATAGATATTTAAGCAGAAGAAGCATGAAGTTCTCTCTTGATTACAACCCCCCCCCCCAAATAATCTCACCTTAAAAAATAAACTATAGCTGGGTAATGGCTTTCACTGTCTGCACAGGATGTTCATTAGGAATCTGGGGTGTGAGGTTGATGCACCATTGCCAGCAAGTACAGCACTATTTGTGATCAATCAAAAGACTTCAAAAACTCATTCAAAAGTTTATTCCAGGTAGAAAGAAGGTCTTTGTGAAGCCCTCTCCTTTTATTGAAGATTTATTTACTTATATGAGAGAGGGAAAGAGTGTACCAGCAAGAGGTCGGAGGGGTCAGAGAGAGAATCCACAAGCAGACTCCCCACTGAGTGCAGAGCCCCACAGGAGCTCTAGGTAGGGCTGGACACAAGGCTTGATGCGGGTGCAGCCAGGGCTCAGTTGCACGACCCTGATGTCCTGACCTGAGCCGAAATCCAGAGTCGGCTGCTTAACCAACTGAGCTACCCAAGTACCCAGGACTTTGTGAAACTCCTTCTGTATCTGATAGGTGTTCATGGATAGTCCACTGCTGGTACACAGGGGAGGGCCACAGTAGAATGTGGCATCCATACCGTCATTCAACTGCTTTCAAACCTTTCCTTCTCAGGCCCAA
The DNA here is from genome assembly GCF_022355385.1 of Mustela nigripes. Lineage (NCBI taxonomy): Eukaryota > Metazoa > Chordata > Mammalia > Carnivora > Mustelidae > Mustela > Mustela nigripes. The sequence goes on along the minus strand of NC_081563.1, from coordinate 28,978,937 downwards.
ATCATGGGTAAGCCCACATAACAACGTCTCCAAAAAAAAAAAAAAAATGCTACATGCTTATTGGTCTACATGAGGTTACAAATCTCTGTTCCCATTTAGGGAAAAGAAGTTCAGTCTAGCGGAATTTAAAAATTTTTCACACTGCTTTTACATATTCACAAGCATGCTAAAATTTTATATACTTTTGTGTCATGATCTGCTATGTCATGGTATGTGTACTTATGTACTGACCATTGTTTTTCTTAGCACTGTCTTGTACCCGTTGCACAGAAGTCTAACTCCTACCTTTGGTCTCACCCAGACAGAAGTTATCTACCCCCTTCCCCACCCACCCCTTGGACATCTTGATTCTCAGCGTGAGGAAGACCTCAGGGTCACCAGTGAACCACTTAGAAAATCTTCTCTTTACGTGTTGGGGGATTAAAAACAGAATTGCTCAAAAGAGCCGGAAGATTTCTGTCGTTCTACTATGACCGATACCTTATAGTTTTACAGATTTCTAGCTTTACGTACTTCATTGGATCCTTCTAAAATGGTAGATTAATGAAGACAGGCTTTACAATCATGTTTTTCAGGTGAGGGAATTGGGTCTCAAAAGATAAAATGATACCAAAAGTCACCAAGTCACTAGGATGAAAACAAGACTGGGACACAGATTTAATTCTTGGTACAGAACATTTTCCTAAAGCATCCCAGGTCTCCATATTTTCTTATCTGCAGTTTCAAAGTTTGTTACCACATAAGCAGCCACAGAATCCTGAACCTATGACCCAAGTCAATATATGATACATGTTGCATGTTGTATGTGACTTTCTGCCAGTACAGCTGATAACGTTTGCCACTGATTAGGTAAATGATTGAGTGAAGCCCAGGAAGTCTCTAAGACATGTACACATTTTCTAATCATGGCCTGAAGGAGGACAAGGGAAGGCAATGAACTTTATTGAGTGTCTATTAGATATAAATGCTGTGCGGTGCTTTACTTGTGAGCACAGCAATCTTGTGAGGGAGTTAGGTATTTTCTGCATTTTCACATTCAGAGATGAGAGGTTTTGAGAGTCAAATCATGCAGCTAGAAAGTAACACATTCAGGTGAATACATTATAATGAACCATACCCTTCTTCCTTGAATAAAATTGAGTTTCTCAATCAAGGCAAATATGTTTGTTCTCTCACTAAAAAGACCGGGGTGTTCTACACTGTTGAAATTGAGGTAGTCAGTTAATGAAGCACGGTATGACGTGGAGAGACAGATCGGGATTGGAATTTTAATCTATATATTATACTCTATTATTACCATCATCAAACCCAATAAATGTCAATATTTCTGGTCTTCTTTATTTCTTAGAAAAGAACACATTCCATTTTATTTAAACTGGTATTCTCTTGCAGTCATGAAATCTTTAACCATGTACTCATGTGGTGTCATGCACAGACATTTGCATATGTTAGTACCCAAGGGAGTCCTGGGAACGTCACATTTAATATACAGTGAATTTTGGAATAGGGACTATTTAATACTTATGCCTCCAGACATTCTCTGGAGAGTTCCAAGTTGGAAACAAAAAAAGAAATAAAAACTTTTTCAAAGCTCCTAACACATCTAACAAGTGACATCCTGTTGACAAATACTTTGGCCGAATGCCATTAACTAAAACTTCTGCTAACAAATTTCATTGAAGTTTTATTGAAAAGAAAAAAGCAATTCCATTAAAATGACAACAATAACAGCAGTCAGTTCCAGCTTGATGGTGAAAACTGTGTTTAGGGGAGATGGTTCTGATCATATAAGTTTTTTCTTTTTTTTTAAAAGATTTTATTTATTTATTTGACAGAGAGAAATCACAAGTAGATGGAGAGGCAGGCAGAGAGAGAGGGAAGCAGGCTCCCCACTGAGCAGAGAGCCCAATGCGGGACTTGATCCCAGGACCCCGAGATCATGACCTGAGCTGAAGGCAGCGTCTTAACCCACTGAACCACCCAGGCGCCCCTGATCATATAAGTTTTTTCTTAATGAAAATGTGTACGTAACGGAATTTTCTCACATCCAGCCTCTTCTCTTGGCCATGAAATATCTCTATGGATATACTTGTCATCTTAACAACTGGCAGAGTATTTCTTTCATGCAAAGAGGTAACATTTACAATTACTGGTGAGATCTACTAGATGAATAGTGAGCCAAACAAGATCTTAAGTGTAAAGGCTTTTCTGGATGTACTGGTGGACCTTTATCACCAAATGTTGGTTCCTTCAGTTCTCTGATTAACATTTGAGTTTCTGGCTGCAGTGGTTTGAAGGTTGGGATTGATTCAAAGTACTTTTGTAATATTAACATCTACCTGTTTGAAGAGCTGCTTTTTTCCTTCTCACCTAAGACTGGTGTGTGTGTGTGTGTGTGTGTGTGTGTGTGCATGCGTGTGCGTGTGTTTTAGTTTCTTTGTTTTTTTTTTTTAAATGTTTCAAGTTTTTATTTACTTTCCAGTTACTTAACATATAGTGTAATATTACTTATTTGTTTCAGGAGTAAAATTTAGTGATTCATCCCTTACATATAACACCCAGTGCTCATCACAACTGCCTTTAAAACCCATCACCCATTTCGCCCATCTGTCTTCCTTCAGGAAACCCTCAGTTTGTTCTTTATAGTTGAGAGTCTCTCCTATGGTTTGCCTCCCTCCCTCTCTCTCTCTCTTTTCTTTCCCTTATGTTTATCTGTTTTTGTTTCTGAGTGAAATCATATGGTATTTGTCTTTCTCTTTTCTTTTTTCTTAACATAATGTCATCCATGTCATTACAAATGGCAAGATTTCATTCTTTTTGGTGGATGAGTAATATTCCATTTTGCATATATGCCACCTCTTCTTTATCCATTCATCAGTCAGTGGACATTTGGTCTTCTTCCATGATTTGGTTATTGATAATGCTGCTATAAACATCTGGGCTCATGTGCCCCTTTGAATCAGTATTTTTGTATTCTTTGGGTACATACCTAGTATAATTGTGTGTGTCATAGGGTAGTTCTATTTTCAGCTTTGAGAAGTCTCCATATTGTTTTCTAGAGTGGCTGCAGCAGTTTGCGTTCCCACTGACAGTGTAAGAGGAGGCCCCCTTCTCTGCATCCTTGCCAACATCTGTTGTTTCTTGTGTTGTTAATTTTAGCCACTCTGATGGATGTGAGGTGATATCTTATTGTGGTTTTGATTTGTATTTCCCGGATGATGAGTGACGTTGAGCGTCTTTTCCTGTGTCTATTGGCCATCTGCACATCTTTTTTTTTTTTTTTTTTAAAGATTTTATTTATTTATTTATCTGACAGAGAGAGAGATCACAAGTAGGCAGAGAGGCAGGCAGAGAGAGAAGGAAGCGGGCTCCCTGCTGAGCAGAGAACCCGATGCGGGACTCGATCCCAGGACCCTGAGACCACGACCTGAGCCGAAGGCAGCGGCTTAACCCACTGAGCCACCCAGGTGTCCCCCCTTTTTTTTTCCCAATTAAAAATTTCATTTGTTTTTAATTATTATGTTCAGTTAGCCATCATGTAGTACATCATTAGTTTTTGATGGGGTGTTCAATGATTCACTAGTTGCTTATAACACCCACTGTTCATCACTCCATGTGCCCTCCTTAATATCCATCACCCAGTTACCGCATCCCTCCACCCTCTTCCCTTCTGCCACCCGGAGCTTGTTTCCCAGAGTCCAGAGTCCCTCATGGTTTTTCTCCGTCTCTGATTTTTTCCCATTCAGTTTTTCCTCCCTTCCCCTGTGGTCCTCCATGCTATTCCTTATGTTCCACATATGAGTGAAATCATATGATAATTATCTTTCTCTGCTGTACTCATTTCACTTAGCATAATCACCTCCTGTTGCATGCATGTCAGTGCAAATGGTAGGTATTCATCCTTTCTGATGGCTGAGTAATATCCCATTGTATATACGAATCACATCTTCTTTATCCATTCATATGCTGAAGAAACAGTATGGCTATTGTGGACATTGCTGTTGTAAACATTGAAGAGAATGAGCCCCTTCTTTTCACTATATCTGTATCTTTGGGATAAATACCTAGTAGTGCAATTGCTGGGTCATAGGGTCGCTCTATTTTTAATGTCTTGAGGAACCTCCATAATGTTTTCCAGAGTGGCTGCACCAGCTTACATTTTCACCAACAGTGTTACAGGGTTTCCCTTTCTCTACATTCTCACCAATATTTGTTGTTTCCTGTCTTGTTAATTTTTATTTACTTATTTCTTATTAAAATTTTTTAAAAAGATTATTTGTCAGAAAGAAGGAGAGAGAGAGAGAGAACACAAGCAGGGGGAGCAGCTGGCAGAGGGAGAAGCAGACTCCCTGCTGAGCAAGAATCCTGATGCAGGATTCAGTCGATTCCAGGATCCTGGGATCATGACCTGAGCTGAAGGCAGACACGTAACCTACTGAGCCACCCAGGAAGCCCCTGTTTTGTTAATTTTTACCATTTAACTGGTGTAATGTGGTGTCATTGTGGCTTTGATTTGTATTTTCCCAATGGCTAGTGATATTGAACTTTTTTTATATGTCTGTTAACCACTTGTGTTTCTTCTTTGGATAAGTGTCTGTTCACGTCTTCTGCCCATTTCTTGACTGGATTATTTGTTTTTGGGTGTTGAGTTTGATAAGTTCTTTATATATTTTGGATACTAACCCTTTATCATATGTGTCATTTGCAAATATCTTCTTTCATTCTATAAGTTGCCTTTTAATTTTGTTGATTTTTTTCACTATGCAGAATCTTTTTACTTTGATGAAGTCTCTGTGGTTTAGGTTTTGTTTGTTTGTTTGTTTTTGTTTCCCTTGCCTTGGGAGACATATCTAGAAAGAAGTTGGTATGACCAATGTCAAAGAGATTACTCTTTGTGTTCTCTTAGAGCATTTTTATGATTTCAGGCCTCATGTTTAGGTATTTAATCCATTTTGAATTTAATTTTGTGTTTGGTGTAAGAAAAGTGGTCCAGTTTCATTCTTTTGCATATTGCTTTCCATTTTTCCCAGCATCATTTGCTGAAGAGATTATTTTTTTCCTACTGGATATTCTTTCCTGCTTTGTTGAAGATTAATTGACCATATAGTATGGATTCATTTCTGGGTTTTCTGTTCGATTCTTTTGGTCTATGTGTCTATTTTTATGGCAATACCATACTATCTGATTACTACTGCTTTGTAACTTAACTTGAAGTCTTGAATTGTGATCACGTCAGCTTTGCTTTGCTTTTTCAAGGTTGCTTTGGCAATTCAGGGTCTTTTATGGTTCCATACAAGTTACAGGATTGTTGATTCTCACTCTGTGAAAAATGCTGTTGGTATTTTAATAGGGATTGCATTAAATGTGCAGATTGTTTTAGGTAGTGTAGACATTTTAACAATATGTGTTTTTCCAATCCATGAGCATGGAATGTCTTTCCACTTCTTTGTCATAGACTCCAAACTTTAAATGAGTACTTCAAGTATCTTGTTGAGAGTTTTGGCAGTTACTTTGCCTTGAGATATTCCTATGTCAATAGGACATAGTCATTTGTTTTTAAATGTTTGTAAACAAGTAAAATATAGGGCCTTGAATAGAAATATGAAACATTCATTACATTCAGCCAGGCTCCAACATTTACCATAAAATCCTCTTGTCATCCCTATGTGATCTAACACCCAGTTGATGCAAATTAAATGTGCTTTAAGTTATCTGTCAATTACTGTTCTGTTTAGTTTCCTAAATGGAATCAGCAGCCTTGAGTACTAAAATTTCAGGGATGTCTTAGAAGGTAAGTTGTGGGATCATCTTTTATGCAAAGGGCATAGCTGTTTCCTCCAACACTATTTCTTGACTGATAGACATTTGATATTTCTGAAAGTCCTCAAATTGCTTGAGTCTGTGAGAATGCATCCCTACAAGACCCCCAGAAATTGAAGCTACAGCTTTAGGGATAAATCCTGGCTGTAGCACAAAGACTGAAGTATCTTCCGAACAGAGTGTGTAGACCTAGGAAACGTGTGCCTCTGTGTATGTTGGGCTCAGGCATGAAGAGTTACACTCATGGTCTGCTTGTAGAGAGAATAGTTCATTTTTCAGGTGCCACAGGAAAGGCTTTCCTGAGATACACTACTGGTTGGTTGGATTTAATCTCCTGGAATAGAGCCATCCCTATGGACTGTATGGCGGTGGATCCCTGGAACTATGTCCAGTCAATATGTCTGTCAGAAGACTTAGCAGCTCTATGATATGTAATTGAAGTTATTAATTGGAGAGAGTAAAACCTGAAAGGAGATTATAGTTTTTTTTTCCTTAAGATTTTTATTTATTTATTTGACAGAGAGAGAGATCACAATTAGGCAGAGAGGCAGGCAGAGAGAGAGGGGGAAGCAGACTCCCCGCTGAGCAGAGAGCCTGCGGGGCTTGATCCCAGGACCCTGGGACCATGACCCGAGCCAAAGGCAGAGGCGTAACCCACTGAGCACCCAGGTGCTCCAAGGAGATTAAACTTTTAAATGATACTTTTTAAAAATGATATTTTAAAATGATACTTTAAATGATAAAGACACTATCTACAGTTTTGTCACCAGAACTTTTGAATCTTCCCCAGAATGTTCTAGAGCTGCATTAATAGACTTCCCTATTGCCTCTAGTTCTATCTCATCCCAACAGCTGTCAGTTAATTAAAATGGGCCTCAACTTCCTGCATGCAGCACTGGGTGTGATGCATAAACAATGAATCTTGGAACACTGAAAAAAAAAAACAAAAAAAATAAAGTTAAAAAAAAGTCAAGCTACAAAAAGAAGAAAGAAATACTAAACTAATATTTGAGTACAATATAACAATAGGTATTGATATGGTTTAAAAATCCAACTTGAACAGTCTGACGTCAAAAGTAAGTTACATGTCATAATATGAATATTAATTTTTTGAAAAAAAAATTTATTCTTAGAACAGTATATTTCAGGAACATATCTTAAAGTTTTATAACAACCAAAAGTATAATATTTATACATAATAAACCATGTAATATTTCTTCCTATACATGTGCTTTGGTGAGTGCTGTGAAGTGTGTAAACCTGGTGATTCACAGACCTGTACCCCTGGGGATAAAAATATATGTTTATAAAAAATAAAAAATTAAAAAAAAAAAACTAATTCTAAAAAAGAAATAAAATTGTTCTCTAGAACAAGATTTCTTAGGCTTTACTATGCATAAAAATATGTAAACAAATGTCCTGGGGATCTTGATAAAGTGTAGCTTCTGATTCAGTGGGTCTAGGGTGGGGCTTGAGGTTTATATTTTGAAAAAGCTCCTGGATAATAGAGATGCTGTTGGCCCATGGACCATTTGAGTAGCATAACTTCAGACTTGCTTTCAAGGAAATAAAATGAAATTAACATTTATGAGTTACGACTCAAGTCAGAAAGCTCCAGGCAATTTACAGATACTGTTTCACCCAGTTTTCTAAGGAATCTGAAAAAAGCACATGACATCCATTTTCAGATGAGAAAACAGAAGCTTGGGTACTTTAAGTTAGTCCAGGTCAGCTAGTTAGTAATGGCAAAGTAAGATTGGATCCTGGTTTCTCTGAACCCAAAGATTTTCATGCTTCTGCCTGACCATGCTGCCACCCAGTGCTGATGTCCCTCAGAGTCTGCTGACCTGCTGAGGTTTTTGTTGTCGAAACATATCCCAAAGGATAAGTAAACTAGCCAATTGAAACCCTTTCCACCCAAATCCCAATAATACAATAACAAAGTGATTCTTTTAGAAGTCATAAATATAGAAAAACAAGGAAAGCAGGAAGCCTTGGGGATGCAAGAAAGCAGACAGGCACATGGTAACTGTACTAATAAACCAGAGAGAGCTGGGTCAGGGAGGCAGTGGGCAGAGCCAGAAGTCAGCTGATAGAATGGTCAGTGATTCTCAAGCCTCTGCCAGAAGGGTCATCTTGTGAGTTTATATCATTCACTAGAAGAATAAGCACTGGAAATTTTAGAGTAGCTCAGAGCCTAAATAAGTAAGGAAGATGCTTGCTTTACCTCTGGAGGACAGTAGTGAAGTTCTGATAGGGACCTGATAAAAGGAATGAGAGTCGGGAGTAAAAATTTATTAAGGTGCGAGCGGCAAAGTGACAGTGGCCTGCAATTTGAATAGAAGGGAAATAAGAGGCCAGTGAGCATAGCCAACAATGACCTACTAGCCACTGACTCCAGGGAACGGCACTGTGACTCGTCTCCAGGTTTTGCTTGCTCCTGTAGGTCTGTCAGAATGGAGCTGACAGGTGCAGAGCAGGACCAACAGGTGAGTACCACAGCAGCCAGAGAAGCAAGGGGCGGCTGCCAGTTATCAAGGAAACAAAGTTTTGGCATGAGGATTTCATTCCTTCTAATCTGAGTGCATCTGGAGATCTGGAATCTGGAGTATCAAATTCTTGACCTAGGTATCTTTATTCATCCTGAGAACGTATTTTGCTGCAAATCCGTGACAAAGCTCCTGTTTCTTAGTTCACTGGAGGACAAAGTGTGAGTTGCTGAATTGTGGGAATCATCAATCTTTATTCTTTTAGGAGGTTTGGTCAAGAAGATGCATGGACCCTGTGGCTGTAGGGTACCCAAATGGTGATTCTACTTACAAGATGATAATTGTTTTAGTTGTCTTTTAGTTTTAAGCCCCATAAAGAGTCTTTAAAATTATGATTTCTTTTTAAATTTTCCTCAGTATCTTTGCACTCTGATTAGTATATACGAGTGTTTGATACATATTTTTTCACTTGTTTTTGAACTTTCCCAGAGGCAACACCTTAGGTTTTTGTTTTTGTTTTTGAAATAATAAGGTGCTTTATGTAACAACACACAAGCAGAAACTACCCCCAAAGTAGCACAGATATGCAATAAGGAAAAAATAGCTCAAATTTTGGATTTTGAAAGCACTGAATTTTCCTTTTCCGTTTTCAGTTGTGGGACAGAGGAAGGGACAGGGTCCTGAAGTTACTGTGGTATAGACATTAACAACCTTGGGTGATCCTGGATGTGTCATTACCTCTCTGGGTTTTGACATCCTGAAATATAAAAGGAAAGCTTATACTAAGCCATCTCTGTGATCCTGTTAGCTCAAACCCACGCTGATCCTGAAGATATAATCTTGGTTTTATAGATCTACATTTATGTCAAGGGAAATGTCATTGCAAGTTTTTCATCATCATAGCAAAACTGTTAAAGTAGCAGATTGAACAATACATTTGTATATCACAGTACAACAGGTCATCCCTCACTTATACAAATCTTGTTGAAGAAATGACAGTCAAAAGCCTCTCCAAATTCAGGCATAAAAAATCTATAAAATTATATTCAACTGGTTACCAGCCTGTGTCTGACGTTTTAATAGAGTTATATTTCTTTTCTATGTTTAGAGAAGACTTTTCCAAATGAATGTGAGATGGGGCACTTGATTTGGCTGCCCTTTCTAAACTGTAGACTAAATTTATTAATGCAGCTCGTGACTTATCCTCTTAATTTGTTTCATTAAACATTGTTTTTATTTTGTCAGAAGCCAATGTATATATTTTGTCATTATGGAAATGAATTTCAAGTAAGCAGAAATGAGAGAACAGATTATCCCACATGAAACAAATCTAATATGTGAAAACCTACATTAAAACATAATTCAATGTAGGGGTTTCTGGGTGGCTCAGTAGGTTAAAGCCTCTGCCTTCAGCTCAGGTCATGATCCCAGGGTCCTGGGATCAAGCCCCATGTCAGGCTCTCTGTTCAGTGGGGAGCCTGCTTCCCAGCCGCCCCCCCACCCCGCCTGCTTCTCTGCCTACTTGTGATCTCTGCCTGTCAAATAAATAAATAAAATCTTAAAAACAAAATAAATAAATAAAATTTAATGTAAAATTATTCACTTTCCCCAAATAATTATTTATAAATGTATTTATTCCTCAAGGATTATATTAGAGAACACTTAACCCCCTATTTATTCATTCATTCAATTAAAACAAATTCAACTTATGTACAATTTTTAGAATTTGATTTCTTGTTTAATTAGGTCAATTTGTGAGACTTAAGCAACTTATGATTTTTTTAAATGAAAGCACAAGTAGAATTTCTATTTGACAGCAATAATTACATTGAATTTAATGATAATGTAAAATGAGAGGGCAGATAAAACTAAAAAAAAGAAAAGACTAAGAAAGGCTACTGTAAAAAAAAAAGAAAAAATAAGGAAAAGAAGAAAGAAAAAAAAGAACTAATATGTTTCCACCTAAAACCTGAATAGAACAAATTAAGAAAAAAATACTGAATAGGCTAAGAAACATACATACAAAATCAAAATAATGATCTCATATGAGAATTTAAGGATTAAAAAAGCCAGAAGCCATCTCCCCTACCCGCCCCTGCCTCTCTGATTCTCTTTTATACATACACTGTCTTTTTCACTGGGAGCACACAAGGTTCGTTTATGTTTTATCTCCCATGTGGGAGGCACTAAGATTTGGAAGTTTAATTCTTTAAAGATTTTGCTATACTGGAGATTTAAACAGGATTGTTCAGCTGATGATACTAAGTTCCTAGTATGATGACCTTTTTAATGGCCTACATTTCTGTGCAAATGAATGAAAAATGTACATTCTCTGTGTAAGGAGCCAAGAAGTCTCTGAAGATGTAAAAAAACAAAAACAAAAACAAAAGCAAAAAACAAAATAAAAAATGTAAAGAAAAAAAAAGCAAAAAAAAAAAAACTTATAAAAACTGATATTTATTTGGAAACTACTCTGAGCCAAACACTGTCTTAGTCCATCTGTGTGTGGGGCTGTTAATATTATTTGCACTTTTCCGAATCAAAAATTAAGGCCTGAAAAGAATCTTTAGCAAGTAGAGCATGTGGGCTTCGTCCCCCACCATTAGATTTAATACATCATCCCCTGCTCTAGATCATCAGGGATAAATATATCATTCCAGTGCCCTGTTTTCATCCATTCTTTGACCCCCTGGCACTTCTGTTACGCAGTGTCTTTTACATTACTCTTTCCTATCCCCATGTACTCATTTTCCTGATCACCCAGATTAGAACACACGTTCCAGTACAGTACCCTAAACAGTTCCTTAACTGCTCCCTCAACTTTTTCCCCTTCTCTCTTTCTGTCATGCTTACTTGATAATATCTCTACCACTAAACCCAACTCTCCAGATACTTAACCTCTGCATCCAAGCATCAGAGTGTGGTTGAAGAAAAACACAATCACACTGCCTCGTCAATGCTGAATTCTCAAAAACATCATCAGTGTCCCATAGTCAGCCTAGCAAATTCACCTTATTTTGGGGGCTGACTCATTCACACTTCCCTGTCTTCCAAATTCTAACACCCTCCCCTAGTGCTTTATTCCTTACTCCTCTGAAAAAGTAGGATCTATCAGAATAGACCTCTTTTCATCCCCAAATCTCTTACTCTACCTGCATCCATTTCTCTTTCTTCTCTTTTTATTCTTGTTTCATGATTGAACTGACCCCAAACTAACCTTTAGTTTATGTACTTGTCTATTATGTATCAGTCCCTCTTCTTCTTGAAGAGCTTCTCTTTGCACCTTACTATTTTCTTTCTCTTGTAGATCTCGTCCATAAATACAAGATCATGCTATAAAATCTTTCACCTTAAAATATAGGAAAGCACCCACCTTTGATCAAGCAATTATCCCATTTGTCTGCTCCCTCTTAGAGCAAAATAAAAACTTGTCTCCACCCACTGACTGACTCTTCCTCTTCTGTCATTGTCTCTTTGATTCACTCCAGTTAGACTTTTGTTTTCACCATGCTGCCAAAATAACTCTTATAAAGGATATTTCCATTTTGCCAGGCTCAGTGGTCTTTTTTCAGTTTTTATATTATTGTATTTCTCAGCACCATCTGGCATTGATGATAATTCCTTTTATACAGAAACACCTTCTTACTGGCTTTCGGAGTCCTACTCTCCTAGTTTTCCTCCTCTCTTTTATCACTGTCTTCCAATCATCCACTTCCAAAAAACACAATCACACTGTATGTAGGGTTTTGTTTTAATCACCTGTATACCTGGAACCTCTAACAGAATCTGGCACATGGGCACTCTGGAGATAATAGTTTCAGATGGAAAATTTAGGGAAGACACTAAAAACAGTGCCCTTGAACCAGACCTTAAATAGGGGGGAGAATTTCATAAAATATTTTATTTTGAAGTGTTGGGGGCTTGAAATCAGAAAAAAAGAAAAAGCATTAACAAAGATGCAACGTTAGAGATCATGGGACAAACACTGGAAATAATGACATGGTTTCTAGTCACACTACAGCATGGAGGCTAGGGTTTCAACATACAGATTTTGGGGTTTCACAAATACAGAGTTAATAAGAGACATCTACACTAAATCCAGAGGAGAGTGTACATGTAGAGCTCAGCTGTAGTTCCTGGCATTTGGGAAATATTAAAATACCCAGATGGAGTCTTACTAGAATACAGTGTATTGATTAAATAATGTTTTTGCAGGCCATATTTGCAAAATGCAGTTGTGTTTCATGCCAGTTATCAATTACTGACTTTTAGTTTAGGAACCCCCCCCCCCCTTCTTGGCCTTGATTTTGATACTTGAGCTGAACTCTGTAAACATTAATCTCCTGGCGTAGCACGAGGCCCTGTCAATAAAAGGCACTGGGGGGAGCTCTCTTCCAGTTTCTGTGCCTTGACTTCTCCTGCTCATTCCCTTGTACTAGTTAACAATTCCTAGTATTAAAGTTCCCCTGATTAAATTACAAATGTGGTTTCTGTATTGCATTGAATTATTACTAATAAATTATTATTCCATGTATAATGGATATCACCCAAGATGTAGCAATGAGTAAATTCAGAGTGTGTCTGCTAAATGATCACATATTTTCTTTTCCAGCTATCAGCAGTAGGTCATTAGGTGGTAAATGCTACATCTGAACTTAGTCAAAAAAGCCGGTTACCTAAGCATACACTTGAAATAAAACAAAACACCATCAAATGTCTCTATTCAAATGAATTTGAGAAGTGTGCGAGAATGATGTTTTCTTTTCTTTGCAACACATACTAATATAACAAATATTTGAATCAGAATAAAAGAGAATCAAATGAACTTGAGATCTGTTGAAATTGTATTTCCATGATAAGTCATCAAATGGAAAAATCAAAACAAACAAAATATGTTTCATCAAAGCTCTGTGTTTACACTAGTAAAATACTGAGCCAGTGTTGGTTAGTTCTTGGGGGAAATTATTATTGCATTTTCTAGAGACATAAACCAGAGACATTGTATGGTCCAGACTAGGGAGTAACAAATAAGGCTGCAGGTTGACCTCCTGCTTTTGTAAATAAAATTATATTGGAATACAGCCATGGCCATTTATTTACACATTGTCTATGGTGCTTTTGCTCTGTACTGTGGAATAGAGTAGTTATGACACAAACTGAATGGCCCCAGAAAGCCTCAAATATTTACTGTCTATTTAGGAAAGCTTCCTGACTCTGCAAGGCATGGGATCTCTGCCACTGGGGATTGAAAGCAGCTAAACAAATGGATGTGGTGGTGTTCCAATAAAACTTTATTTATAAAAGCAGCCTATAGGTTTGGCCTATGGGTTTTAGTTTGATGACCCCTGCTCTAGAGCATAGTAGGTATACGATAAATATTATCTGAATAAATGAGAAAAAAAACGAATTTTAAAGAATTCTAAAGCTATCTGCACATTCTGTTCTCTTTCAGTCTGTGTGGTGTCTAGATGATGCCCATGTGACAGCTGAAGACTGGCTCTGATGGATGACTTAGGTAACCTCTAGAGGGTACCCACATGGTGACCATAAACCACTGTGCCCATGTGGAAAACACTGCAGTCCTGGGGCAAAAGATAAACTTCATGCTTGATAAAAAACAACTGAAAGGTAAGATTTCTATCTGGTATGTTGCCGTCTTCAGTCTTCTTCTGTTTTTCATTCCCACTGGCAGCTCAAAGCTGTCCTCAATCCATCATATGCCTCTTGAGTGTGTGCTCTGGGTTCACTGTCATGATGAAAAACTACTTCATGAATTTAGTGTAGGAACTCAGGATTGAGTGTGAGCTGTTTACATAGCTTCTGGGGAAAAGACACCCAAATGTGGGGGAAACAATCCAAGAGGCATTTCAAGTATGTGTTTTAAAATAGAACTATTGACAATGGTACCTATTTTTTTTTCAAAGGTGTTTGTTAGTTCTACAAATCCAGTTAGGCACATTTCACCAGCCCGTTTGGGTTTCCCTAATTTGATGATGCTTCCTCTCTTCTGTCACTCCGATCTATCCTACCACTCCTATCCTACTGCTGCTCACATAATTCAGGTTCTCCTACCTGTCCTCTGAATTGCTATCTCTAACACTTCATGTCTCTAATTTGTTTTACCTTTCCCAGACAGATTAATCTTCCTGAAGCACAAATCGGAGCATGTTGCTATTTCCCTCAGAAATTCCAGTTGATTCCCCTTTGCCTGGAGAATAAAGTCTAATCTTAGTCAGTTGACAGTCTACAGTTCCATCTATCTCCACCACGCCTGCTGATACCCACCTACCTCCTTTCATGGAGGGTTGCCAGATAGAATACAGGATACCCAGTTAATTTGAATTTCAGATAAACAATGAGTCATTTTTTGGTATGAATGTATCCTTAGAACTGCATAGGAAATACTCATACTATACAAATGACTCATTGTTTATCTGAAATTTAAATTTAACCGAATATCCTATATTTTTTTATTTGCTAAATCTGGCAACCCCACTTTTGTGCTACTACATTTACCAGATTCAAATAGTCTTTGTTCTCTGTATGTCCTTCATGATTTTCAGCTTTTCTTTTTTTTTTTTTTTTCAGCTTTTCTGATTTTGCCAGAATTACCTTCTTAGTACTTAGATACCATACATAAAAGTATGGAGTAGAGCATATAAATACTCCCTCTTCTTAGTTAACATGATGTAGAGGAAGGCATGTGGATGAGATAGTCTGCTGTCTGGATTACCATTATAGCTCTTACTTGGCCATCTCTGTGATCTTTGGACAAAACTGCTTAGCTTTTTTTTTTTTTCTTAAAGATTTTATTTATTTATTTGACAGAGATCACAAGTAGGTAGAGAGGCAGGCAGAGAGAGAGAGAGAGGGGGAAGCAGGCTCTCTGCAGAGCACAAAGCCTGATGTGGGACTCAATCTCAGGACCCTGGGATCATGACCTGAGCCGAAAGCAGAGGATTTAACCCACTAAGCCACCCAGGTGCCCCAAAACTGCTTAGCTTTTATAGGTTTTAGTTCCTTTACCTACACAATGAATTGGATAATAATACCAATTTCAAGTGATTATTTTAAGGTTAAGTATGAAATTTTATAAAATCTTCATATAAACAGGTAATTCGTAGGAGGAGTTCAGTGGGTGACAATGCTTTATTAACTTTCTTTTTATATCACTCCTTCTTAAACTTGATGAATCCCAAAGCCCCCAAATATTTCTGGATCCCAATGTAAGAAACATTTCATTAAAGAGTTCAAAGGGAAAGTGGTTTTTAAGATTGTCATTTTACACCTCATAAATAAGCACTCATCAGATAAAAGCAATGAAAGTCTGTGGCAAAACATGCTCTACTAGATCTTTATCTAGGTAATCTAGAACGGGATTATGTTTTTAGACTCTCAACAAAATACAAAGGCAGTATTTTAAAACTGTCATGAAGAAGTTTTTTTTTTTTTTTTTTTTAAAGATTTCATTTATTTATTTGAGAGAGAGAGAGAGAGTGAGAGAGAACATGAGAGGGGAGAAGGTTAGAGGGAGAAGCAGACTCCCCATGGAACAGGGAGTCTGATGTGGGGCTTGATTCCAGGACTCCAGGATCATGACCTGAGCCAAAGGCAGCTGCCTGACAAACTGAGCCACCCAGGCGCCCGCATAAAGAATTTTTATGGAGTCACTGGAAAACCAACAGAAATGTTCTCATTAGAGAAATACTGTGTCCTATCTTGTTTATTTATATGCTTTATTCTCTACTAGACAGATTGTCTTTGCACAAGGTACATGTTTGAGTCTCTGTTTCTTCTTCCTGGAGCCTTCTGCAGAGCAGAAACAAATTTGTTTCTGCTCTGAGCTAACTGAATAGATAAATATTAACCTCTCAAATTCAGAATTATAGGCTTCAAATGATGGCTCTATGGGTGTTTTGTCAGTTAGTATCAGTTGTATCTTCTTGATATACGTGTATTTTGATATACCTGCACCACCCCTGCCAAGTAGGGAATGGGTTACATAATTTGGGTTCTGCTTTATCGCACATCTGACCTGGCTGGCATCTGCTGGGTCGGCCAGATTTTTTTCTCACAGGATGTCAGGGTTGATGGCAGTTGCTGGAGGTTCTCTAAACTTAAAGTCATTGTCTGGTTTTCATGGGGCATCTTATTTCTTCTGGGAGAAGCAGAGAAAACTTTTCTGCAGAGGGTGATAGTAATAGGGCAGCCACTGAGTCAGGACTTGGAGAATTGCCCAGTAATCTTGTGACCTGCTTTTCCACTTCCTGATTTGGTCTATTGTGGGAATGAAGTGGTCATAACTATGATTTTTGTTCAGGGAAATTTAAGACTATCTTTTGTTACCTGAAATCAAGTAATCTCTAATAAAGGACCTGGGTCAAAATGGGCATTAATTTTATCCTATTCTATTCTATTCTATTCTATTCTACTTTACTCTATTCTATTCTTTTTTAAAGGTTTTTTTTTAAGGTTTTATTTGCTTATTCATTTATTTGAGAGAGTGAGTATGCACTTGTGTGTGGTGGGAGGGGCAGTGGGAGAAGAAGAAGAAGACAGGATCTGAAGCAGACTCTGTGCTGAGTGTGGAACCCGACATGGGTCTTGATTGCACAACCGGGAAACCATGACCTGAGCCAAAACCAAGAGTTAGACATTGAACCAACTGAGCCACCCAGGCAACCCTGGGCAGTGTGAATTTTAGAGTTGGCTGTGTACATAACTGCTATAATGAAATAGTGGAAGCTGAAGGAAGGAAGAGGGAATCATAGACAGGTAAGAGAATGGATCACTGATTGGCTAAGTGGCCCCCCAAAACTTGGGAAGATTATCTCCTTCAGTTTCTACTAAGTCCTAGTAGCTGGTATGTACCCTCTCCTTCATTTCCCATGAAATGTTCAGAAAACATAATATTCACTAACCTTTGGATACATATGTCTTATAATGAACGTGCAGGATAGATAAGTCAGATGGCACAATTGATACCTGGTGTGACTAAATGCAGCAGTGGGGTCTGGAATTGTATCTCAGATATGCTGGATGATTGCTTCAGTTTTCATTTCACTGATAAACATTTTCATAAAAGAGGTATAATAGAAAGAGCCTTGGACAAAGAATTGCAAGATACGGGATAATATCCAAGATCCCCTACCTCTTTGTCATGTCTCAGGTCATATTACTGATAGAGTAATTCTGAGAAACTGTTGGAAGATTTTTACAAAGTTCAAATGTTATCAAGAGAGTGAAAGCAGTTTATAGACAGAGCTACAAAGTTTCAATGTGTTTAGGTTTACAATTCAAATGAAAGAACTTTTTTTGTTTCTTTCCTAATGCCTAGCACAACAACAGCAACATAGGAGATGCTCATAAGTTGTTTGTTGACAGGGTCACATAGGTATTTTATACATATATAAATTAATTAATCTCAAAGGGTTTATTGACGAAGGTATGCAAACTGTCCTTATCAGCAGTGGGACAAAGGACAGGAAGTAGCAACAGACTTGATTTAGTTTAGAGTCACAACTAAACATTCAGGAATGGTACCCAACAGTGAGAATAGTAGCAGAGGAAGTTGAATATCTCTTCCCTAGAGAGTCTAAGGAGATTGGATTCTGTTCTCCTTGGAGCAATTTAAGTCTAATCTTGATGAACTTGAAGATCTCTCAGCATCTTTTCTATCCCTTTAATCTTAGGATTAAAATGAACCTGAAATCTTCTTTACTGCTGGGACAGCAATTGATGTCTTCTGTATGGGCTTCGATAGCACTGATTTGGTAGGAAAAGTCCCACAAAGGCACTGCAGCATTTATGCAGCTTGTTTGGCTTCCCCATTGGCTACTTGGAGCATATTGATTGTAAGTATTTCTGATGTTTAATTCTAAAAGGCCTAAAACAGGTGGTGGGCATTTTCACCTCTAGTGAATCACCCTGAGGGCATATAGCATGTACCTTTTGGGCTTCTTATGTAAGTAATAAAGGGAGATTCAAGGCCACACACATTCATTTTCCCAAAAGGGAAGGCCCAGCAGCTCATATGCCACTTGATCCAGTTCTGATATTCCGTGACTTGAATATTGAAATACAGAGTCAGCTCATATGAGCATATTTTATATTTCATGATGGAGGATGGAGAGGAAGATTAATTAATCAAGTTTATATGTATTAACGAGTAAAGAAAATATAGACAGTTACTATCCCTTTTTTCCTACAGCTTGTCACATGGCCATATTTGATATTATAACTTCGTACTTCCACTACCCATAGTTCCTTTGCCCTAAGCAAATTTATTATCGTTTTCTTCCTACTGGGGACTCAGACAGTGTCTGTGTTGCTGATAAATTGTTCCCTTAGTAGTGGATATAGCTACATAAGCCATGGTGAATGAAAATTCTTATTTTCGAGACTATATAATGTCCACAGCTCTAGCCATGGTGCTATTCACAGAATGGAACATTTTGTCTGTCTAATTGTTGTAGGCTCCTCTGCTGTGTTTGTCCTCCTATAGTTACAGGAGACACATATCCCCTACTTTGTACCCATTCTGGAAGATCCATTCACATATCTCTTCTCCTAAGCAGATTTTTCAATTTTTGAATCTGGCTCTTTCAAATCCCTGACCACTCAGCTCAATTGTTAGTGACGGCACACATAAAAACTTGGGTTTATATTTTCATATCCTTGGCAGTCTCATCTAGGCAAACCAGATAACTGTTCAAAATTCTATGCACTGGGAGGATATCCCTCAAATAATTCTCCTTCAAGGACCAGTACTGTCATCCATTTTTTGGGGGGGGGGTTAGGTTCTCTTCCGGGGCGGTCTGTGTGAACTGAGCCCAACTCTTTTCCCTTCTCAGTAAACAACTAACTGGTCATAGGGGAGACTCCATGAGACCATATGTGGGGTGAGGGAGAAGAGGCAATGAAACAGAATTAGGCACCATGAGAGCCTTGCTCATGCAGCTTATGTGTGCTTTGAGGACCTTCTGGAGCCATTTCTCAGATACCACTTCCCCTTGAGGATGGACTGCCCTGGCGTCATCAGTGTTGATGGCTTGGCAATTCAGGCAGCCCTCAGCATGTGATGGACAATTCACGCTGCCTCGTAACTCTGTGGCTCAAGTCAGTTAGTCAGGGCCCAATCTAGAGAAGCAGCTGAGTTTCAAAGAATGGTTTTCTGTAGAAGACGGCATGATTTCCTCTAGAATCTCAAGGGTCTGCATGGTGATTCCTCAGTAGGACCTTGCCAAAGACTCCACACATCACCCCTATCACAGATACCTCATGTGCCATGGGAGCAGTTGTATCAGGAGGCACAAGTGGTAGAGAGGCTTACACAGTAGTGCGGGCTTGTGGCAGAGCCTGCTGTCCGGACTCTGCTGACAAGTAGAAACCTTACAACTTACTTGGTAAATATGTCCAAGCAACATTTGTGCCCCAATCTGGCATAGGTTGCCTTCAAAACTCAAAAGAGGCCTAAAAGGCATCATGTTTCTTTCTCTGTGGTGGTTGGTGCCCAATGTACCAGCTTGTCCCTCACCTTGGAGCTGATATGTTGACATGCACTGGAACTCTAGAAACCTTACTCAAGTGACAGAACCCCGAGTTATTGAGGGATTTATTTCTTATGCTTTGTCACACTTCTAAGGTACGGACTGGAAACTTGTTTTTCTGTGAAGGGCCAGATAGTAAGTATTTTAGGTTTAATATATCGTATAATACTCTTTATCCCTACTACTGTTGCTTCTCCTCCCCTTCCTTCTTCTTTTCCTCTTCTTCCTCCTCCCTTTTTCTTTCTTTTTCCTCCTCCTCTTCCACCTTCTTCATCATCTTCCACTTCTTCTCCCATTTCCTCTTTCCCTTCCTCTTCCCCCTCCTCTTCCTCCTTCTTCTTCTAACATTTCTCTAAAAATATAAGCTATCATCCTTGGCTCATAGGCCGTGCAAAAGCAGGCTCCTGGTAGTTTGTTGATGTGTGCTTTAGGCAATATCTCTCAAACTACTTATTATTTTTTTAATTTTAAAATTTCCACTCCATTTCAGACCGCTACTTTTATAAAATACAGCAAAAGTGAGTAACTAAAAAAATAAAATTATGAACACAGACCATAGAAAATACAAGTTTGATTTTCAATAATCTAATACAAGTTAGATTTTCAATAACCTAATACCAGTTAGAAAATACAAGTTTGAATATGAACATAGAAAATACAAGTTTAAATGTTTTAGTATTAGATGAAAGAAATTATGCTATCAAATTGCTATATAATTTCTAAGTGCTTAGTCTAATTTTCTGTACCTAACTAATCACAGATTAGCCACAAACAGTATTTAAATATCCAGTGGTATGCAGACTATACTCTGAGTAATACTGATCTATGGTACTTGTTCTTTCCTGCTCAATCAGTCTGCATTCAATGTAGTGAACTGATGCCATGACCTATGAAGTGGTCAGATGATCAAGTTCCATACAGTCTAGATTAAAACTGTAGGCTGGAGGGGCACCTGGGTGGCTCAGTTGGTTAGGTGTCTGCCTTTGGCTTGGGTCATGATTCCAGGGTCCTGGAGTTGAGCCCTGCGTCCGGCTTTATGCTCAGTGGGGAGCCTGCTTCCCCCTCTCTATCTGCCTGCTGCTCTGCCTACTTGTGATTTCTGTCAAATAAATAAATGAAATCTTAAAAAAAAAAAAAACTTAAAAAACAAAACAAAACCGCAGGCTGGAAAGTCAATGTATTCCTGAAAGAAGGTAGAAGTTTATTGCTACTGCTTCATTTGTAGAAGGACTCGAGAGAGATAAGAAACTTGATCAGATCAGTAGCTGCACCAGAGGTATTTGGGGTTGTGCTGATTTGCTGGAACAGCAACTGCTATTGGAATCACCACTTGATTAATTTATGATAATCCACTGTAATTCTCTCAAATTCGCCTGGCTTCTGCATATTGTCCAGATAGGTGAGTTGATTTGGTGTTTGATAGGAATGATCTTCCAACCATCTTTTAAGTCCTTGATGGTGGAATTAGTCTCTGTAGGTCTCCAGGAATGCAATATTTTGTTGGTTTATTTTACCAGTCCATGTCATGGACTACCTTTGTTTTATTTTCCATTGCAGGTGGAGTTTTGGTAAGATAGTTATCATTAGACTGGAACAGATCTCTGCTTATCTCTGGGAAGTATGGAAGGCAGATAAGGCAATATAAAGATGGAATTGGCTAGGTAATGATGTGCCATTAAAAGCATGAAATTCCCTTGGTGTAGGCCAGGGCCAAATATTTAACGTTTTTTAGGGATATGTAGATTGGATGACCTATACCTGGTTTAACCAGCTACATAGCCTGGTTTTGGCTCTATGGTAAACAGGGCATAGGAAACTTCTCTGGAAACTTGTTGAGCTCTCCTCAACCAAGAGTTCTCATCTGGGCGCCTGGGTGGCTCAGTTGATTAAACGACTGCCTTCAGCTCAGGTCATGATCCTGGAGTCCCAGGATCTAGTCCCGCATCAGGCTCCCCGCTGTGCAGGGAGCCTGTTTCTCCCTCTGACCTATACCCTCTCATTCTCTCTCTCTCTCTCTCAGATAAATAAAAATTAAAAAAAAAAAAAGAGTTCTCATCCATATCCAGACTGTTATGGTTGCTCATAGTCCAGAAATGAGACTCATCCTGGGTGATTGAGGAGCTGATCGTAGAAGTCTCTTGGCCCACAATGTTTTCTATGTTTGCTTCTTTTTCTTCTCTACTATATAGTTTGCCTTGAATATACTCTAAATGAGTGTACCCTTTTTAAAATTAGTAACATATAATATATTATTTGCCCCAGGGGTACAGGTCTGTGAATCATCAGGCTTACACATTTCACAGCACTCTCCATAGGACATACCCTCCCCAATGTCCATAAGAGTCCTTTCATTTCTCTAGCCTTATGTAATCTTTGCAGCATCATTGCTATTTTTCCATATAATCAGAGAACCAATTCAGATTCTTTTTTTTTTTAAAGATTTTATTTATTTTATTTGACAGAGAGAGAGATCACAAGTAGGCAGAGAGGCGGGCAGAGACAGAGGGGGAAGCAGGCTCCTTGCTGAGCAGAGGGCCCTATGCGGGGCTCGATCCCAGGACACTGAGATCATGACCTGAGCCGAAGGCAGCGGCTTTAATCCACTGAGCCACCCAGGCGCCCCCCAATTCAGATTCTTATTAAGATTTTTTACCCTTGCCCATTTTCCATTTTCCCATACCAACATTATTCCAATCTTGATTCAATTAGCTTGGGAATGAAGGAGTTTAATGTAAATACTAGGGCTTCATAAATGTAGACAGACCTATGAGAATGATAGCTGTGGAGGCTGCAGCCAGAAGATCAATGTTATGTGGGTGTTGTTAAAAATTACTGCCATTTTCAGCATTTGTTGAGAAAATTTCCACCTACAGGGAAAAAAATAGCTTTTTGTTTAATTTTGACTTAAAATGTTGATTACTAAGTCTTATATATTCAGACATGTGATATGCATTTTATTTATTTATTTAATTTTAAAAAAGATTTTGTTTATTTATTTGACAGACAGAGATCACAAGTAGGCAGAGAGGGGGAAGCAGGCAGGGAGCCTGATGCAGGGCTTGATCCCAGGACCCTGAGATCATGAACAGAGCCGAGGGCAGAAGCTTTAACCCACTGAGCCACTCAGGCACCCCATGATATGCATTTTCATTTACAGTCTTACCTAATTGTATTAACTCAATAGACCATCATCAAGTATTTTTATTGTGATATATTTCCATTTAATAAAGTAGTTTATTGATAAAACTGGAGAAGATTCTAGAGTGTATTTAGCCGTATGATTAAAATAGGAATAAATAATATGTAATAAGAATGGTTGTGTGGGGGTTTTTTGGGAGTGGAAGTTGAGCATTACTAAGACAAAGTTTGGGGATGATTTTCAGTCCTTTCACTATTACTATTCAATCAATGATAGATTTTGTTTTAAAATAACTTTAAGTTAAGAAAAGGTTTAAAATCCATTGTCCTGACCCAAGTCCTTGTTTTATATTTGGGGAAATTGGGATCTATAGATATAGATGAGCTAGCTTCAGGCCACATAGTGAAATAGTGTCAAACCTGGGAGTAAAACCCAGTTCCCTAGCCCCTATGTTCTTTCTAGTCTTTTTACAGGCAGATGGTGGAGATCATTGGTCTTTTGAAGTTCTTTACAGAGAAACAGAAAAGGCTGCAATGGCTTGGTTTACTTAAATTCAAATAGAATTTTCTGTTAATTAAATAACCGAATTATATTCTAGTATATATGAATAGAAGCTGATACCAGATACATACCATCTCCTTACTGTCTCTGTTTATTTCTCTCTCCCTCACACACACATACATGAACAAAAATAACTTGAAATTTAAAAGATTTTATTTTTTCCGGATGATTGCCTCCCTCAAGTTGGAAAAATACCGTTTTAGTGGCAGGATACCTAGATGTAACTGGAGAAATACCACTTTTCGTAGATGCAGATGCACATTTGAGAACCTGGAGCCACTTCCTGCTACCTCTACCCATAGTTTCTAAGGCTCTGCTATAAGGAGTGGTAGTTAATGTTTTATATATTTAAAATTGACATGTGTTTTATACAATCAAAAAATAATTATTTTATTTCCTCTCAGAAATCTTTTTATTTACTTATTTTTTTTTATTTTTTAAAGATTTTATTTATTTATTTGACAGATAGAGATCACAAGTAGGCAGAGAGGCAGGCAGAAAGAGAGAGAGGAGGAAGCAGGCTCCCCACTGAGCAGAGAGCCCCAAGTGGGGCTCAGTCCTAGGACCCTGGGATCATGACCGGAGCTGAAGGCAGAAGCTTAACCCACTGAGCCACCCAGGGACCCTTCTCTCAGAAATCTTTACTACACTTGATCTTAGCCAAAAGGTCGAGAAGCAATCTCTCAGAAATCTTTAAAAAATGAAATTTTGATATCTGGTAAGAGATATAAAATACATTCTAAAAATACCTTCAGAGCTTATCTCTGAGTTTGACCTTCAGCTGAAAAGTGTAAAGATTCAGAGGACAGTATTTCAGTGACTAGACAACTTACTAATTTTTTTTAAAAAAGCTTGACCTAATACAAGCCTAATTTGTTTTTCTGATGAATCAGCACTTTCTACTAATCTAAAAGAAGAATAATACATCATGAATAGTTCATTTATATGTTACGTGGTTGAGTGTCATCAAGGCATCAAGATAAAATGAACCCTTAGGTCTGTTTTGTCAGGTGCTCTTAGAACAAACTGAACTCAAAAAGTCTTGGAATTTAACATGTAAGGGTGACTTTTCCAGCTATTTCACTTAGAGTGTTGCATGGCATGTCATCTCAAGAGAGAGATAGCCTACCATGTGATTTGAGAGTTTCAGTGTATCGCTCTCATTTTGCGTCTACAATTTCTGAAAGCTCTCTATTAAATATTTTTCCTTTGAAGTTAAATGAAACTTTAATATATGACAGAGCTGTTACTGGATGGTGATTGGACATCATGGGATATGGTGATTGGGTCATCAGCCAGCAAATAGTGAAGAAAATAATTCTGTGTGCCAGGCATGCAGGTGGTGAACCTAGGAGTGAAGATGTAAGGGGGCGTGATTTTAGAAACCCAGGAGCTTTCAGAATGTGTGATATAATGGCTGAGGATGCAGGAGGGAATACTCATAAATACAGAGGTGCCTGGGAGTAGCTGGACTAGGAGTTATTAACTGACCAGAATCAAGTAGGTGGTAGAGGAGGATTTCAAAGTGGCCAGCCATTAAGAAAGGAACTTTTCAGCACAGAATAAAAAGTGCATTAAGAAACATTGTGAAAAGTAGTTTTTAGAAGAATCCTGAGAAGCCTTTACTTTTTTTTTTTAAAGACTTATTTATTTTTTGGTAGAGAATGAGTATGTGAGCAGGGGAACAGCAGAGGGAAAGGGAGAGAGAATCTCAAACAGACTCCTCACTGAGTGCAGAGCTCTACGTGGGGCTTGATGTGGGGCTCGATCTCATGACCCTGAGATCATAACCTGAGCTGAAATAAAAAAATCAGCTGCTTACCTGGCTGAGCCACCCAGGTGCCCTCTGGGAAGCCTTTAATTCAGGGATCTTCTTGGACCTGAACTGAGATCAAAAGAATTTTATTTTCTTAGGCACAAAGGACACTGAGGAGATTCTTGTCTCAACACTGAAGGGAATTAAATGTGGAAAATGAGAATGAAGAGTAGTGCTAGATGTTGACCTGCTGGAAGGTGATGTGCAAAGAACCCTCAAGATTTGAATTAATTCCTTTATACCAGAGAACATTTCACCTAGAAAGTCAGCATCTCTCACTTCATTGTTGGAAAATTCTATACTTCGTAAGCAGATCACTACACATAGCCTCACCATGGCTGTTTACACTCCTTCGCACTTCCTTGTCTCCATTCCTTCTCCAAGTAGATTTTCACATAGCTGGCTTCATTGTATATAAAGGGATCATAAAAAGTGAACTTCCTCATAGAGTTGCCAGATCAGGCAAGGAAAAAAATAGGAATCTGGTTAAATTTGAATTGTAGATAAACTGTCCATTTTTTTTTAAGTATAGATATTTCCCAGGTAACATTAGGAAGATACTTATACTAAAAATGTCTGCCTTATTTATCTGATATTTAAATTTATCTAGGTGTCCCATATTTTATCTGACAACTTCTTCAATTGCTTTCTCAACTGATATTTTCCCCATATCTTCATTCATTAGCTTATGTTTTGCCTTCTTTCTAGAACTGGATCCATTCATTTGCAGTCTTTTCTAATTTTTGCACTCACTTCTATTTTTTCTAGTAGCTTACTCTATCAGTATTCCTTCAATTTTCACTCAGTTTCTTCCTCCTCTCTCCTCCCTCCAACCCTCTCCCTCTATGAGTAATATATCTGTATTCTAACAATTTTCCCTTAACTGCTAAGCTACTCAGAAGAGTGATCCATACCTACTGCTTTTCCTTCTTCACAGTACCATGTTTGGTATTATAATTCTGTATTAATGTGTCTGATTCTCTAAGTAGTGATCATCCTGACTGTGGAGAAAAGGTTGTCTTTGGAGACCAGTGTATTATCTAGAAGTTTATTTCTCAAAATGGCAGTTTGAGGAGAGAACAAATGACAGTCAAGGATGAAGTAGAGTTGAGAAGCAAAAACAAACACTGAAACAAATAAAAACAAGTTTTAGTAAAAATTGTTACCATTTACTGAAATCTTTGGCCCAGATACTCTTGAGTAATTTATATTTCGGGGTCATTTAATCCTCAAAACAACTATAGATAATTTTATCTTGCTCAAGTTCACTCAAGAGAGTAAATGGTAGAGCAGGGGATTGAATGTAAGGATTTTAACTCTGAAGTCTATGGGATGCAGCCATGAGGAACCATCATGTAAGCAAATTAAACAAAATAAATGCCTACCCATTTGTTTATGCCAGTTTCAGTTAGTTCTTGAACTGTATGTTCTGCATTAGCATGATTTCTGTTTATTCTGGTTATTAATTGGGTGCAACATAAGTGCTTAATTTTCTTAATGACATGATTGCTTGATTGCTTGGGGAAAGGCAGTTTGGATCAATGAAGGCTAAAATTTCCATATTACAGTAATTCCCCCTTATCTGAAGTTTTGCTTTCCACAGTTGAAGTTACCCATGGTTAACTCTGGCCAGGAGACAGTTCCTCCTTCCTGACACATCATCAGAAGGTTAACAGTAGCCTAACACTGTCACAGTGCCTACGTCATCCACCTCATTTTGTCTCATCACATAGACATTTTGTCATCTCACATCATTGCAAGAACAAGGGCGAGCAGAGTCCAGTAAGATATTCTGAGAGAGAGAGAGAGAGAGAGAGAGAGAGTCCACACTCACATAATTTTTATTATAATATATTATTATTATTATGTTTTATTATTGATTATTGCTCTTAAATTCTTACTGTACCTCACTGATAAATTAACTTATCATGGTATGTAATTATAGGAAAAAGCAATATATAGTGTTTCATACTATTTCTGATTTTAGGCATCCACGGGGGGTTTTCAAACATATCCCCCACGGATAAGAGGGAACTTTTAATTGACATTTTTAATTGGTTGACTAAAGTAACAACATGGCCTACTGCAAACCTTTCTGAGTCTTCGTTAACTAAGTAAGCTTCTTTTTTTTTTTTTTTAAAGATATTATTTATTTATTTGACAGATAGAGATCACAAGTAGGCAGAGAGGCAGGCAGAGAGAAAGGAGGAAGCAGGCTCCCTGCTGAGCAGAGAGCCTGATGTGGGGCTTGATCCCAGAACCCTGGGATCATGAACTGAGCCAAAAGCAGAGGCTTAACCCACTGAGCCACCCAGGCGCCTCCTAAGTAAGCTTCTGATATATGCAGCAATTTAATGTATCATATCTACATCGAAGAGTATATTCAGACATGAAGTAATGGAAGCATGTAACTGGGATATGTGGACCTGAGCATTCTTCTTGGTGGCGGTCATACAGTATTTTCTAGGATTTTGTATTTTTAGTATTTTTAGTTCTGTATTTTTAGTATTTTCCATCTTCAAATTTAGTTTCCTTGATATCACAGTCTCTTCCACCTACAGTTCAAAAAATACCTATTAAACAGTTATTATGTGGAGAGCCTATTTGGATTTAGAGTTGACAAAATAATAGCAAAGTCCCTGGCTGTATGCAACTAGTTAGGGGAATGAAACCCACATGTATACACAGGATGATGAAAGCCAGTGCTGAGAGCCTGAGCCAAGATAGCCAGAGTGAGGTTGGAAGACTAGGGCCCCAGGTGGGACGCATCGTTAGAAATTGTGGATTAACAGGATATGGCTGTCAAGAAAGAGCTGTATCATATTAACACACACAAAAAAAAATTGAAAAGAAATAAAGAGAAGGCAAAGTATTAAACAACATTAGGAACATCAAGAAAAAAGTTTGGGCAAGAAATTATTGACTAAATTCAAACTTTTACTTCCTTCATCATTTTCAATTTTGGAGGCTCTTTTCAAAAGTAAAATTTAAAATTAATTTTATCTTCTGTAATCCTCTTCCCTTTTCAGTTTTGTCTTGTCCTGTTCTAATTCTTCCTAATCATTTTCACATCAGTCTGACTATGTAGGAGAAAAATGTTCAAAACTGACATAATGACTATTGAGTTAGGAAACATATAGTTATTGTATTATAAAATGCAACGAGAAGTTGATATTTTGCCTTTACTTAAAACAAACTTTATTTTTGGGGGAAAAAAATAAAAGATTTTTTCTTCCATGCAAGGGCCCAGGCTTTTAAAAAGAAGGGGCACATTTAAAGAAATAATACATAATATTTAGAGCTAAGATTATTACACGGAAGTACCAATTCCAATTATATAGTATGTTGTTCAGTTTGATAGAAGCTAATAAGTTTTGATAAACAAAAAATTATAGATCTCCTTATTTTTAAGTGGTTTCAAAAGCTCTTGCCTTTCCAGCTCAGCAAATACTACTAAATTACTAAATCTTAATTAGTAAATACTTGCTATATGCATAGCCTAATTGGGCCGATAGCAGATAAGTAATAATAATAATCTCAACATTTTTGAGATTCCCCTTTCATCCAATTACAAAAGCATCTATTCTTCTGGATATTTTTGTAATTCACAGCTGGTGTTAGGAAAGTCCTTCTACTCATGGCCCATCTTGGTAAACAGTCTCTTTATTGAGAAGTGCAAAGCTTTTCCATACAGGCTGAGGAAATACAGGTCAGAATTTGGTTTTGGTTTTGTTTTGTTTTTCTTTACATTCCTTCTTTTGGTCAGTCATTGCTTTGAGGTGTGGATCTGACTAAGTAAGTTTGCTTTGTGATTTTCCTATTCAGTATTATTAATTTGATCTCATAATGGGTATGAAGCATGTGATTTTCCTACCTACAGCTCTAGTGTATAAGCATGGATATTGGACATGTGCAACTCTTGGACTTACCTTTATTATTCTCTAACTGGCCAATCTTTCCATTCATTTAACCAACATGTAAACCAAGGACTGGAAACCTACATGATGGTTGGTTGTCCTGTGGTTATCTGAGCAGTGATTTCTTCACCTTTGTAAGGACAGTGGTCACAGCAGCAGGGATGTTAGGATAACATTTCTCTCCATGTACATCATGGGTTCCTCCTTGAAAAACCGTAAGTATTTCTAGCACTGTGTATTTTTTTTTAATAATGGTTTTATCGAGATACAGTTCATACATCATGCAACTTATCTACTTAAAGTGTACAACTCAATAATTTTTAGTGTATTTACCAAATTATTTATCTATCACCACAGTCAATTTTAGAATACTTTCATCACCATCAAAAGACATGCTGTACTGCTTAGTCATCACATCTTAAATACTCCATCTACTTCAGACTTGGGCAACAACTAATCTATTGCCTGTCTCAAATTTTCTTACTCTGGATATTTCACATGAGTAGATTCCTACTGCACATAGTCTTTTGTAATTGTTTTTTTTTTTTTTTTCACTTAGCAGGTCTTTAAGATTTATCCATGTTGTAACATGTATCATATTTCATTGCTTTTGTGGCCAAATTGCATTCCCTTGTATGGTTATATCACATTTTATTTACCTGTTTATCAGTTGACAGGCATTTGCATTATTTTCACCTTTTGGCTATTATGAATAATGCTGCTGCTCATGAAAGGTTTTGCATGGACGTATGTTTTCATTTCTCTTGAATATATACGTAGGAGTGGAGATTCTGGGTCTAATTATACATCTGTGGTAGATAATGTAATGCATCTGCTCTTAGAATCTTTTTAGTTAACTTTCAGTATGATCCCTAATAAGTAGAGACTCATTGGGAAGAGACTTAATCTTACTTATACTGGGTCCAATTTCTCGAAGCTTAACAGCAATAAGAGTA
This sequence comes from Mustela nigripes, assembly GCF_022355385.1. Classification (NCBI taxonomy): domain Eukaryota; kingdom Metazoa; phylum Chordata; class Mammalia; order Carnivora; family Mustelidae; genus Mustela; species Mustela nigripes. Next base: position 28,948,690 of record NC_081563.1, on the reverse strand, counting down.
ATTAAAAGTAGTAAAATCAAACCTCAAAGTTATGTAAATATATGCTGATGTGTTTTCTAATAGGCCCAATCACAAGGTTAAAAATCATGGAAAGCATTTATTGGGCTTTTCTTTTGGAAAACATGCTTATGTTCATTGTGCTGAGAATCTGTGATTATGCCAATAATTACATGATACTATCCTCTCCCAACTCAGGAAAACAAGATATGTAAGAACATAGCATATATCAAAGAATTAATTTTTGGTTTCATGCATATGATAGATTGTTGTTTTAGTGTGTATTAGGAAAGTTTGTGGGATGGGTTTATGGGTCTCTATTTGCATTTTTATTGTTTTAGTTTAAAATATACAGCATGTGTCTATAGAACTGTTTGTTTACAGGCCAGAAGGAACTTGTCTCTCTGTGGATTGTTAGGGGGAAGGGAATGTAAAGATACAGAAATTATAGCCTATCTTTATAGTGCAGTTATAGTCTAGCTTTATCTAATTCATTAGACTGTTAAATAAATTCTTTCTGAATTGAACTGAATTTTGCAATTCCATATGCAAAAAAAATCTCTACCCAATAATTTAACCAGAGTGAAGTTGTGTAGAAGAAGTTGTTTTTAGTTTTCTCATTTAAGAGTCTAGTGGAGATAGTTAAGGGTTCAGGGAGAAAATCAGGCAAATAAAAAGGGGTGTTAGACATTCCCAATGATAGTTATGCTTTAATTTTCTTTGGGGGACCAATTTAGGTAAATTGGAAGGGGTTTATATAAAAAGAATAGAACTTGCAGTCAAGTAGAGGTGTCAAGGTTTACCTTAAACTTTATGCTAAACTCATTTTTGGTGACTAACATAATCACTCAATAAAGCGATTTGTGAATGTGGACTCTGGGGGAACCTATCCCGGACTCCCAAGTGGGACATGTGATTAGCCTTTTTAATCTTTTTTGAGCCATCACAGGGCTTTCTCTTTACCAATGCCCAAATTATTTCTGGTTTCTTTTTTAAGTTTCTTGTTAAGTATTGCAATTTATAGACAAGAAGGACCCATTTAAAAAAATTTTTTTAAATTTTTTTATAAACATATAATGTATTATTAGCCCCAGATGTACAGGTCTGTGAATCGCCAGGTTTACACACTTCACAGCACTCACCATAACACATACTCTCCCCAGTGTCCATAACCCCACTACCCTCTCACTACCCTCCTCCCCCCAGCCACCCTCAGTTTGTTTTGTGACATTAAGAGTCTCTTATGGTTTGTCTCCCTCCCGATCATATCTTGATTTATTTATTTTTTGCCTACCCCCCAACCCCCCATGTTGCATCTCCACTTCCTCATATCAGGGAGATCATATGATAGTTGTCTTTCTCCGATTGACTTATTTCACGAAGAGTAATACCCTCTAGTTCCATCCACGTCATCACAAATGGCAAGATTTCATTTCTTTTGATGGCTGCATAGTATTCCTCTGTGTGTGTGTGTGTGTGTGTATCACCTCTTCTTTATCCATTCATCTGTTGATGGACATCTAGGTTCTTTCCATAGTTTGGCTATAGTGGACATTGCTGCTATAAACATTTGGGTGCACATGCCCCTTCAGATCACTACATTTGTATCTTTGGGGTAAATACCCAGTAATGCAATTGCTGGGTTATAAGGTAGCTATATTTTCAACTTTTTGAGGAACCTCCATGCTGTTTTCCAGAGTGGTTACACCAGCTTGCATTCCTACCAACAGTGTAGGAGGGTTCCCCTTTCTCCGCAATCCTTGCCAGCATCTGAAGAAGGACCCATTTTTAAAAGGATTATTTGTTGTTTTCAATGATCTTCACTCTGTTGTTTCATTTGTATTGCTGTGAGAGTTTTTCCTTTTCCTTTGTTCTTCTTTCAGAGTCTTGGTAGTACTTAGCTATTTGTGATGATTTTTCCAGATGAGCCACTTGCCAGTCCCAAATCTCCCTATCATTTTATTATTTCTATTTTTTAATCCACATGTATACCAAAATATTGTTTAAAGGTATCAGCAAAAAAATTTTTTTTAAGTACTCAGTTGATTCAAGAATCTTTTACCTATAGTTGGGGCACCTGGGTGGCTCAGTGGGTTGAGCCTCTGCCTTTGGCTCGGGTGGTGATCTCAGGGTCCTGAGATCGAGCCCCACGTTGGGTTCTCTGCTCAGTGGGGAGCCGGCTTCCTCCTGTCTCTTTGCCTACTTGTGATCTCTCTGTCAAATAAATAAATAAAAGTCTTAAAAAAAAAAGAATCTTTCACCTATAGTTTTGGATACTTGCTCAGTTTTAATCAGGATGACATCAGGATGGGCTACAGTAATTTTCTTTGGAAAATAACTATTTGTTATATTAAAGTCCTCTGGTATGATGGTTTGTTATGTTTCTATCTATGTTAACTAGTCCTTTTTCTCTCCCTCTGATATGGTAACCGAGAATTGATTACCTTTATGGAAATCTGGCAATCTAGGGTATAGATATGTCACAATATTCTAAATTTCTCTGTATTTTTTTTGCATGTCTTCTGTAAATCTGTGACATTATTTAACTATATCGTGAAGCTTAGCATGGGATTGAGGTTGTGAGCAAGTTTTTACTGCATATTGAATAAAAATCTCCTTTTTTGCCAAGGGTGTGCTCAGCTACTAGAAAGGATGTGGGAATTTGTGAGACTGGAAAAGGAACAATGGGTTAAATGTACCTCGAAACCCCTACGGGTAAGAAAGCTATGCAATAATTTCAAGTCTTCATAGGAACCTTTATCCTCAATAAGTCAAAGGAAGAAGGAGGAATGCCTCTTTGGTTTTTACCTACATTTTCATTGCCAAATTGAACAGAGAATCTTGTAAAAAGAGAAAAAAAGAGCTACATGAGACTCATACTGATATAGAGAAGATTTGGTGCAGCAATCAAAGAAAGAAGGCCATTAGGCATTTAAAAATTTGTCTCTCGAGTTCAAAGTCAGTGCATAAGTGAAGGGTTATGTAAAAGGCACAATTACTAACTGTAGGTCACCGAAAATATGGATTGTCTTAAATAAAGAAATGCCACTTCGCCAAATACAGACTTGTGATTATAATGAGAATATATTAATGGATGACATTCAGGACACTCTACCCAAAAAACAATACCTTGGCATATTGAATATTTTAAGATGGATGAATTTGAGAAGCATGTGCAAGAAGGACTTTCTGGCCTTCCTCTGAAAGCAGGTCATAAAACCCTTATATGAGAGGTGACTTTTGTATACCTGGAAGCAAGGAGCATCCTTATCTCTGAGGATGAAGGGACATAGAGAGGAATCTGAATAAATGGGTCTTGCTAGTTTCTTCCAGTTTAATATGATTAACTCATACCCTTTGTCTTATCATACCTTTCCATGACTTTCCACTTTTTATCAAAAAAAAGACATTCACGTTTAACTGTTACTTCTGGTCTTTTTTTTTCCTTATGAAAGCTCCTGTGTCACATAAAACTTACTTTAAATAAGTTGGTATTTTTCCTCTTATTAATCTGTCTTTTGTTAGGTAAGTTAGCTGAGAACTTAAAAGGGTAGAAGAAGGTTTTGTCTTTCCCCTACGTAAGTAAGGAGAGGTTTTAAGATAAAATGGGGAACATCTTGCAATTGATTACAAACACAGAAAGAAAGATAGAGTCAACACAAGTTAATTTGGAGATTTTTTTCATCAGTCAAAGCATAGTAAGATCAGTGGTATAACATAGAACATAGGACAGCTTTCTTAAGCATATAGTTAAGACTGTAGCCTCTATGACCTGGTTGTTAAGAAGCCTGAGTCAGAGGTTTCCTGGATTTCCACTATATGATTCAGACATATAACCAGAACAGAGATAGGTACCACCTTTCAACACTTGCTTCCAGTGGAGAGAAACATGTAGCCAAGAGGTTAAAATAATCTAGAGAATCAGAAATCCATGAGCCAGAAGCAGTCTAGTCACACACTCAGGGATGAAGAAGTTCTCTAGCAGTGAGGGAAGATTCACGCATGGAGGCATGGAGACCAGTTTATACCTAAGGGATTGTTGTCCCTTTTCTAGGATACAGATTAGTCAGCTCCAGTGGTTTAGGTCTGAGGAGGACTTCTAGAAAACTGTTAAAATATTTTAGAAAAAATTGGGGGAGGGGAGAGAAGATTTTTATTTGTATGCAAGTGATCTAAACTTTAAAAAGGGACCCAGGACATATAATAAACAGTATTCAGGGCTAACCTTCCTACCTAGGAGTCCCAATTCTGATTAGATAACTTGGGACAAGTTTGATAGAAACCATGGGTTCCTATCTTTTTTTTTTTTTTTAAAGAATTTATTTATTTATTTGACAGAGAGAGATCACAGTAGGAGAGAGGAAGGGAAGAGATCACAGAGAGAGGAAGGGAAGCAGGCCCCCTGCTGAGCAGAGAGCCCGATGTGGGACTCGATCCCAGGACCCCGAGATCATAACCTGAGCCGAAGGCAGCGGCTTAACCCACTGAGCCACCCAGGCACCCCCATGGGTTCCTATCTTCAGCATCAAATACTACACAGTCTTCCTTGTTTTCTTGGGCAACAATGTTTTGGGAGGAGATTTCTTCCTTCCATAGCTTCTGTTTATGGATTCCTTTGTTACTCATGGCTAGTACTTTCAAGTTTCTGCCTTTCTTTAAAAGTAAGCTTTTTATTATTTTAGAAATGTAAATATTTCCTGATGGAAAAAAGCATTTGACTTAATTTGTGAAGTTTGCTAGACTGAGAGCAAAATGTCTTTTTCCTTTTTCATTATTCCTTTTATATTTTTCCATTATTTCCCTTCTTTGAGACTGACAAGAGAAATATAAAGTAGAACATATTTACATGGGTTACAGTTTTGTCCTAAGTAAGATATTTTTATAAGGAGCCAGACCTGGAAAACCAAGAATTGCAGATTAAATATTTGTTCTGTATCTCGTGTTTGTAATGAATTAGAATACGGAATTTAGAATAAACATTGGACTGGGATTTAGAATATCTAGGATCTTCATTTATTAGTTGTGTGAACTTGAACAAAACTCTTTTTGCTAAGTCGCAGGTTGTTATCTATAAGCAGGATAACATACTGTTTTTTCCAACTAATGGTTGGAAAAACTAATGGTTGTGGGGTTCAAACACTTGAAAACTAAATATAGTAGATTGTGAATTATTATCATTCAATTAAAAGTAAAAAAGGACAATGCCAAGATAATGCATTTGTAGTGTTAATTAAAGTATGTGGTGACACAATTTACAAAATAGAGGTACCCAAATAGTCAAGAAATATATGTACAGGTACTCAATTTCATTAGTAGTAACAATGCAAATAAAATCAGTAGGAAGATAACTTTTACCACAAAATTAGTAAATATTTTCAAAATTGTTATTTCCAGGGTGCCAGGAAACCTCAGGTCCTCACACATTGCTGGTAGGAGTACAAATTTATAAACATTTCTGAGGGACAACATGTAAAGTAATAAAACTCTTAAAAATGTGCTGACACTTTGACAGAGTCATGCAGTTTCTGGGAATTTTTCCTATGAGGAAATCAGAAACAAGCAAGATGATTGTGTAAGTATATTAACTTTAATACTGGAAGTAATTACAAAAGAATCGGAGACAATTTCTGTGATCAATTATAATTTAAAACATGTCATGTGTTCAGTGGATATCACCTACTCTCATTCTTGTTGTAGTCGTTGATAAGCAACCTTGTCACCACCTCTCATTCCTTGTGGTATTAGCTCCTGGTTCTCAATTATTTCCCTAATTATAATTATATTATATTATTTTTGTTTTTATTTTTAACTCATTATCCATGTAGATGATCATTCCTGCCCTGACTTCTCCCCTAGTGATCTTTCCTGACATAGTAGTCCAGCAACACACTATCACAGTCAGCTTCTACCAACAGTGGGTTTCAAATTAGAGTGCCTGTACTTTGGAACACAAAAGACATTCCCAAGAAATTCTTGGGTAATTGAAGGAAACCACTTCCCAGATATCTAGCATTTGTATAAGGTCCTTTCCCTGAAGTAGCTTAGCTTGAGAATGAGCTTGTGGTGAGCATCATGTCAATTATCCTTTTCTGTCTCCACTCACATAATTGTCCTTCTCCAGTTTTACCATCTGTGTTAATTTCTTTTTTTTTTCCTGTGTTAATTTCTTATTGCTACTAGAACAAACTACCACACATGTGGAGAATTAAAGCACCAGGCATTTATCATCTTACAGTTCTGCAGGTCAGAGTTCTGAAAATGGGTCGTACGAGGCTTAAATGAAGGTGTTGAAGGAGCTTCATTCCTCCTGGAGGTGCTTTCCCTTGGCCTCTGGCCCTTTCTTCCAGCTTCAGTGCCAGCAGCATAACATCTTCCATTGCTTTCTTTGACCTGAAATCTTGCCTCCCTCTTAAAAGGGCACCTGAGATTACATTGATATCACCAGATAACCCAGGACAGTCTCTCTGTGTCAGTATTTTTCATTTAATCCCACCTGCAGAGCCTTTTCTGCCATTTCAATGAACATATTCAGTTTGTATAGATTAGGACATGGACAGTTTAGAGGGTCATTATGTTGCCTATTAATCATCCAACCAAAATCTTATTTTGATGCATTGCTCTTGGGTATATAAAACTTTCCAGAAGGCCAAACAGAGTATTCTAAACATTAATGATTGACTCTGATGACCAGGTGGCCACACTTTGGCTCTTTCCTACCAGTTCTCTGACTTAAAAGAAAAAAAAAAAAGACTAAGAAATAATTTAAAGTAACTTATTTTAAATTACAGATTTCTATTTCAGATCTCTAGTAAAGCTTGAAATCAGGTAATGTGATGCCCCCCATTTTATTTTTGTTTTTCAACATTTCCTTAGCGATTCGGGGTCTCTTCTAATTCCATACAAATTTTAGGATTATTTGCTCCAGCTCTTTGAAGAATACTGGTGGAATTTTGATTGGAATAGCATTAAAAGTATAGATTGCTCTAGGCAGTATAGAAATTTTAACAATGTTTATTCTTCCGATCCAAGAGCATGGAATGGTCTTCCATCTTTTTGTGTCTTCTTCAATTTCTTTCATGAGTGTTCTGTAGTTCCTTGAGTACAGATCCTTTACCTCTTTGGTTAGGTTTATTCCAGGTATCTTATGGTTCTTGGTACTATAGTAAATGGAATCGATTCTCTAATTTCCTTTCTGTATTTTCATTGTTAGTGTATAAGAAAGCCACTGATTTCTGTACATTGACTTTGTATCCTGCCACGTTGCTGAATTGCTGTATGAGTTCTAGTAGTTTGGGTGTGGAGTCTTTTGGGTTTTCCATATAAAGAATCATGTCATCTGCAAAGAGAGAGAGTTTGACTTCTTCATTACCAAATTGGATACCTTTTATTTTCCTTTGTTGTCTGATTGCTGTTGCTAGGACTTCTAATACCATGTTGAAAAAGAGTGGTGAGAGTGGGCATCCTTGTCATGTTCCTGATCTCAACGGGAAGGACGCAAGCTTTTTCCCATTGAGGATGATATTTACTGTGGGTCTTTCATAGACAGATTTGATGAAGTTCAGGAATGTTTCCTCTATCCCTATACTTTGAAGCGTTTTAATCAGGAACGGATGCTGGATTTTGTTAAATGCTTTTTCTGCATCAGATCTCTAATTCAGGAGGAGTTCAGATAATTGAGCAAAATTAATATGACCGTCTTCCTTCTATTCCTTTCTGCTTATTTATACAAATGAATTCTCTTAGTGCTTCAACTGTAAAAAGACAAACAAATAAAAAATGAAGGGATGGATTGATGCTAAAGTTTCTCCCATCCCAGTAATAAGAAATGCTAGCCTATGGGAAAAATACTTTAAAAAAGGCCTTATCCATCTTATTAAGAAATGTGTTTTTAATTAAATTTTGCATTTGATGTTTAATAGTGAAAATTAATGGCTTATTTATAATGTTTGAATCAATTGGCCACTACCAATAATTGCACAATAACTAAATCCAGAACAAATTTTACCACCTTATAAAAATTAATTCAGATGCACCTTTTTGTTGCAGAAATGAGATAATAAATAAAAGACTTTCAAACATAAAAACATGTATCTCTGGGTTAAAATTCTGTGGGAGGCATGGAATGGAAATACAAATTCAGTATGAAAAAGAATGATGTAAAATATCTACCTGTTGAAGAGGAACTTATATACATACTGTAAACATGAGTGAAAGTACATATAAAACTGCTATAGTAAGAATACTTTATATGTCACATTATTAGAGTGATATAACGGTTTTTTAATTTTAATATTTACAACAAGCTGAAAATTATTCTTTGCATGTACTTGAACTTCCAAAGAGGAAATTTCATTACCACTATACTTTTTCTAAATCTTTGTACAATTACTTTTAACTTTGAAGTTTATTCCTTCGAGGAGTTGGACTCCAACAATATTTTCACAGCATCGGGTCCCGGAATGCATTGTTCATACAGTTCTTTCATTACTGTTAGGCTTGCTTGTACTTTCCTTCCTTCCCTACATATTTCTTGTATGTATCCTCAGTATTTTGCCCTATTCTCAATTCATCACACTTCTTGGAAATGCTTCAACTTTGAGGCTGTGGATAGAAATCATATTTCTAACCACACTGAGTCTGCATTTACCAGTTGAATATAGCTTTAAAAAGAAAATAAAGCAAATACTGAATGGTCTCACTTTATATTCAACAGTTAGGTTAAATGAATGTGGACTGAATATTTAAATAGAAGCAAAGATGGATTTTTTTTTCATGTATTTATTTTCAGCATAACAGTATCATTATTTTTTCACCACACCCAGTGCTCCATGCAATCCGTGCTCTCTATAATACCCACCACCTGGTTCCCCCAACCTCCCACCCTCCCGCCACTTCAAAACCCTCAGATTGTTTTTCAGAGTCCATAGTCTCTCATGGTTCACCTCCCTTTCCAATTTACCCCAACTCCCTTCTCTCTAACTCCCCATGTCCTCCACGCTTTTTTAAAAAATCAAGACTTAATTACATGCTATCTGCTGAGACAGCCACTTTCAATATAAAGACATAGAAAGATTACAAGAAAAACTATAGAAAAAAATTTCATACAAACACGAAGCGTAATAAAGTTGGAGTGGCTGTATTATTATCGAAGAAGTATGAATAATTTTATCAAGATTAAAGGGTGGTGTTGGATAATAATGAAAATTGAATTAGTTAATAACACATATCAACCAGGTGTTTATGTCCTCAATAACTGAACATAAAAGTTTATGAAGGAAAAACTGTTAAGACTTAAAGGAGAATCATGCAATTTCAGAATTATGTTGAGGATTTCAAAACTTTTTTCCCCCAGTAATTAATGTTGTAAGAAAACAGAAAAATCAGTAAAGATATAAAAGACTTGCACAGCACTACCATCTGACTTGGTCTGATTGGCATTTATTAAAGACTCCACTCCAAAATACAGAATACTATTTTTCCTACTTTTTAGAAAAATACATGGAATATTCATTAAGATAAACTATTTTTCTGGCCATAAAACAAGTTTCAGTAAGCTTAAAGGTACTAAAATAACACAGAACATATTCTGTTGCCATAATAAAATTAAAATAAATATCACTAACATAAGAATATCTGGAAAAATACAGAAATATTTAAGAATCATATCACATACTTTTAAATAGCCAAAGAATTGAAATTAGAGTCTTTGAAGTAACAACAAAGAAAACACAACATATGAAATTTTTGGAATGCACTGAAATTAGTGCTTAGATGGAAATCTATAGTTTCAAATACTTATATTAAAGAAATAAGAAGGGCCCAAAATGAAAGATGTAAGTTTCCAACTTAAGAGGTTAGAAAAAAGAAGAGAAAATTAAATTCAAAGCAACAAAGGAAATAATGAAGATAAGTATGCAAACCAATCAAAAGTGATGAGAGAAATCAATTAAACCTATACCTGGTTTCTTGAAAGTATCAGTAAAATTGATAAACATCTACATAGATTGAGCAAGAAAAAAGAGATGATATACAACACAATTTTAGAAATAAAAGACACAGCTATAGAGCCTGCACACATTAAAAGAATATTATGAAACATTTTATGCAGTATATTATAAAACTTAGATAAAAGTAGGCAGATACTTTGAAAATAACAGGTTAACAAAACTAACTCAAGAATAAATTGAAGGACTTTGTATTTCAGAAAATATCTCCAAGGCCGAATGGCTTCACAGGTAATTGATATCAAACACTTAAGGCAGAAATTATATTCATTCTGTACAAATTCTTTCAGAAAATTAATGAGGAAAGCAAGCTTCGTAACTCATCTTATGGGGCCAATATTACTTTAATGCAAAACCAGAAGATATAAAGACATTCCAGGAAAAGAAACCTACACAGCCATATCCTTCAAGGACATTAATGTAATAGTCCTTAATAAAATATTAACAATAAGTCCAGCAATATGTTAAAAAAAAAAAAAGGATAATCTATTATAATCAAGTAGGATTTATCCAAGGAATGCAAGGTAGGAATATTCAAAAATCAATCAAGATTTTGGTCTCAGCCAAGATTGAAGAAGTTGATTACAGTCTGTTTTCTCCTATTGACAATTTAAAAGCTCTGGATGGAACACACACACACACACACACACACACACACACACACACACACACCTATAGGAAGACTGAAGGGTAAACAGAAGCAGGCTGACTGGGAAGGGAGAAAAACTAACCACCATTAAAGAAGTAGGGCTGGAGTGCACAGTAGCATAGCGCAGATGACTAAAACTCTGAGTGGTTTCTGTCTTTTCCCAACAATAAGAAGATACTATAAACAACTCTATCCATAAATTTGTCAACTTAGATTAAAGAGTTGGGAAACTATGGTCTGTTGCTCAACTCAGCCAGTCTGTTTTTGTAAATAAAGTTTTGTTGGAAAACAATCAGGTTTGCTGGTTTATTTATTTTGTTTTCCTGCAGGAACATCAAAGTTGAGTTGTTGTGACCGTATGTATGCCTACAAGCTTAAAATACCTACTAATATGGCCCTTTATAGGAAATGTTAGTTCACCTTTGACTTTTTTCAGGGTCAGTTTTCAGATATAATGTTTTGGAATGGTCCTTGTCTCCTTTCTCTCTCATGCTTGCTATCCACTCTGTTGGCAACTGAAGTGACTCTACCTTCAAAGTATATCGAGAGCCCAATTATTTCCCACTATCCCCGCAGCTGACCTCCTGGGAGAAGCCACCATTTGCTCTCACCTGGATTCTTGCTATAGATTCCTCATGTTCTATGTTTGCCTGTTCTCTGTGCTGCTGCTCCACTTTCTACTAAATGCAGAGAAGAAAAGGTGATTTGTTTGAGAAATCTGCTCCTATTTACTCTTCTGCTTAAAAGCTTTCTGTCTTCCTGTTTCGCTCAGAATGAAAGCGAAAGACCTTCCAAAGACCCAGTACAGTCTGCCTACCTCCTTACCATCTCTACCTCCGAGATCTGACACCCTTCATCTCCTACTCCCACTCATTTCCTTATGGTCTCCCTGGCTCACTTCTCTCCAAAGCTCTGTTGACCTCCCAGCAGTTCCTTGAACATGCTAGACCCTCTCCTGCTCCGGGCTGCAGTGCTGTGCTTCCTATTTCTCCTCAAATATCCCATGACCAGTGATGTTCTCCTTGAGTACCCTAAATAACATAGTGTCATCCCCCCAAATCCTGCACTCTCCCTGTCCTCCTTAATTTGGTATATATTCTTCTTAGCACTTTTCACCATCTGACAATAAATATTTGTTGATGGGTTTATGAAAATATACAAAATCTTGAGGAAAATATTTAATGTCTGACAAAACCTCAAGATATGTCAATTAAAAATGCATATTATAACACTATTCTGCTACATATTCTAAATTTTGTAGATGAATATGTATATATGTCTGCATGTACAGAAAAGGATTTATTTCTTATTTCTGTGATCTTATTTCTGTGAGGATCCTGTGAATGGTTTTAATTTTCCCCAGTTCTCTGCAGTTAATGTTTATTATAAATAGACACAAAAATTACTACAATACAAATAAATATCCCTGGAAAGGGTGTGTAATTGATGGGAATCTTCATCTTAGTCCCTCTCTGGTTCAGGGACATTACAGTGCCCAGAGTTCAGGGACTTGAAATAGCCGGCATGTGTCCAGAGAAGTTATTCTAGAACATAAAAGCATGCATTTATTCCAAGGGGCTAGAATGTAGGCTGAGGTGCCATATTATGTGCTATTGTCTCCTCTTCTTTAGCATATCACTAGACCTCTAATAACTCCACCCTCTTTAAAAGATGTAATTTTAATAATGTAAGCCTTTTTAAATCTAGCAGTTGGCTCCACATCAACTTGATTTTGACAAGATTACAAACTTATTATCTGTTTAAATAAATCGGTAGGCTATTTGTATGTTTAAACTTTGGATATATTATTCGTGCCTCAAATCTGCCTTTTTCTATTTTCACCAGGTCTAAAAAACAAACAGAAAAGAACAATAAGTAGGAAAAAAAAAAACCCAAAACAAAAACAAAGGAAACAAAAACCCCCAAAGCCTTAACACCAGGTAAATTGTTTTCAATTCTAAATATATTTATGTAAAAAATTCATCAACCACAGTTAAACTAGGTGTTATTAGCTAATTATACTTCCAACTTTAGATTGACAGATACTATGAAAAAAGTGGGATAATGTATCAATCCATGGATCAGAAACTTGTTTTGTTTTCCTTTGTCTTCTGAAAAATCAGTGAACACTGTATTTAGGAATGTTCAAAACCAGAATATTGTGTAAGTTCTGAATAGAGTGACACATTTTTAAACCAAGCAAATTTACTTCAAAGAAATATACCTTTGAGAAGAAATAAATGGATTGGCATAATTTTAAACCTCTCCAAACACTAAAATGTTCATCAGATTTCACTGTTCAGAGTTAAACTTGTTTCATTTCTAGCTGAGGTGGTTAGACCCTCTCTCACTGGGTTCCATAAAATCTAGTATGAAAAGTACATCACCCGAACATGTTTGATGAGTACAAATGGGTGTCTGCATACTATAGTATCAGCCACAGCATTTGAGATGTCTCTTGTGTCCCAAGAAGTAGAATTTCCAAAATTTTAGGGGAAGACCTTTTCTTGCTCAAAATTTTCCAGACACGTACTTTTCTTTGAAAGTTTACTGTCTGTTTCCTCCAACGAACTGATATCTGCTGTATAATCCTTATTATATAGCTTCATGGAATCTTACAAACAACTCTTGTTGAGCTGCCTATAGTTCTGATAACTGTCCCACAAAACATCCATATCCTTTTGCCACACATCTTCCTTCCTCCTCGATTTTTGTGTCTGTGGTTGAGGGGAAGCTCTGAACTAAATGTATAATATTGGTCCATTTTTAGAGTAATGAAAATAAATAGATTGGATTCCTAGTCCAACGTTGACTAGAAACCTAATGAAGCTTTCAAAAGCCTGCAGGAAATAAGGGATGAGTTCTTGGCCAACAGACCTTGGAAGGGAGAAGTGACTTCCATTGGCAGTTGGAGCAGATGGTATCTTAAGCATGACAGATTTCCCACCACTCCAAGTAGAATCAATATCCAGTAGCATGAAGTAAATTAGCTGGCAGTGGGTAAGATGTCTGCCTATTAGTTTGATTTAGGTTTAGGTCAATTTGCATAGTTTTGCCATGATACTTTGTTTTAGTACATTACTTTTAACCAAATCCAATAGCAATCATCTCAAGGATTTTGTAATGACTGCCTCACTGAAATAAATTTGAAACTGGAAAGATTTAAAAAGAGTAAAAGATTAGAAGAGGCCAAACTATATGTCCATGCTGGCATTCTTTCCCTATGGATATTCAGATAAGGCAATTTTCCTGAGAGAAAGTTGCAAAGTATGTGGATGAGAGTAGAGAAGTAAATGGAGAAGATACCAATATTTTTCATGAGTTTACTAATGTGTGGTGTTTTTCAACTGGAATTCTTTTAATTTTTATGACCAATCACATGGGTGGTAAGTGACAGTCTGACCTCAAATCCATGGTTGGCTGAAAGCCATGCCATTTCAAACTTCCAGCTGCAGTATTTTGATGGTTGGTCTTCCATTAGCATTTAGCTCTTTTCTTCAACTCAATATCATTCCTGACTCCATTCTTCAATTCTTTTCTGCCCAGAAAACTCCTTATGTTCCTGGCCTAGGTCTTGTTGACTCAATATAAGGGCCAAGTATGTTTTAATTGGGAAATAGTAACTAAATGCAAAGAAAGAATTCTGAGTGGTGAGTTATTTCACATATTAATGGAATTAGTAACTGTTCACCAGGTCTATACTATGTGTCATAAACACTGTGCTAAGTACTGGAGAAACAATAGTGAACAATAACAGGGCTCTTGTTTTCATGGAGCACAGAACTTGATGGAGGAGACAGGAATTAATCAAATAATCACATAATAACGTGTAAAAATCCAATTGTTAAGAGTGAGAGGAAAAAGAATTAAAGGATACCTAATAATATGGAAGCTTGGTTACAGGTTGGGTTCACAGAGTACAGGACCCTTATTAAAGAGTATTCCTGGGGGCAACACCTGTGGAAGAGAAGGGAAGAGAGTAGAATAGATCAGGGGAGCAGTTGGATTGTGTGATGCAGACTCACTGAAAGCTTCAACTGACATACCAAGAGCCCTGAAGCAAGAATGACCCTTCAGAGTTGCCTAATGTTGGGATGACGGTCCAGGTCTTCATAGTTCATCACAATCAGTCACTGGATTTGTGTTAGTTTGGAAGAGAAGTGTTTTGAGAACAGAGTAGAATGTGTGAAAATGGATACAACTTTTTCCTTGAAGTTTGGCTTGGATGGGAAAAAGGGAAATAGAGTGGTAACTTGGAGGAAATGAGAGCTGCACTGAGCATTCTGTTTTCAGTAGCAGCAGCGCAGGCATGGTCTTGGTGAGAAGGAGAGGCTAGGGGGAGGGGTGCTTCTGGGGAGGAGGTTTTGCCAGAGGCACAGATGTCTCCTCACAGAAATAATCTATGTGTGAACCCTGCCTTTGTTCCTTGGTTTGGGTATAAATAAGTATGGTACACATAGACTTTACAAGTACTCTTTACATAAAGATATTTTTCAAGATATTTGCTAGGAGGCCTGTCTCAGTGGTAGAATGATGAAGGTCAAACATAGAAACCTGGGTCATATGCTAGGCATAGATTAAGGGGGGAAATGGGTTTGGCACAGGATATTGGGAACACTCATTTTAGGATCTGTAATGGTTTCTCACAATAACCCCAAAGGATGTGACTATTGATTGATTCAGAACTAGAATTTGTGCCTTTGTTTTAAGTGTTGGAAATTTACATGGTATAGTTAGAACTAGAGAAATGGCTGTCCCCAAGAGGAAAGGATTCAAGACATGGTAGCTGTTGGTGATAGCGATAGGGAACTACATCAGAAATGAAGTTCTGTGATTTAGCTCATCAATTATCTGCTTATACCTGGAATTGAAAGGTGGGAAATTATGAATTTTAAGCTTCTTGCTGCCCATATTCTAAATACGTTGCCTTATCATTTCATCACATGGAATTCTGCAATTTTCACTTTTAGTCTGGGTGGTTAATTCTGTTGTCCTCATAAAAACACATTCATGGGGAAGACCTGTGATGATACACTTATTTATTCATTCAGCAAATGTCTTTTCAATGTCTATTGTGGAATTGGCACTGTGTCAGTAGCAGAGTACAAAGTGGTAGGAAAAAATGATTCAGAGCAGTCTTGCAGGGGAAGACAGACAATGAACATCAACATAATATCTTAATGGTTGTATATTGTTATAAATGCTTTAAACAGAATGAGGAGTCATGGTAGAGAATCATAGAACAAGAGTGAGATGGTAGGTAAGCAAACACACTTTAGACAGAGTGATAGGAAAGGAATCTTTCAAAGGAATTGACACTTTTCAGCTTTGCACAGTGGCAGTATCGTAGCCAATGAGGTTTATCCGAGGCGCGATTATTGCTAATTGAAAGGAATTGACACTTTTGCTAAGACCTCAGGATAAGTGTGCTAGAGAAAGAAGCTAGAAGAAAGAACAAAGAGTTTTCAAGCAAAGAGAGCTGTATGCATGAACATCCTAAGGCAGGACAGGGCTTGGTGTGTGCAAAGACCTGAAAGGTATACAGGAAGACTGGGAAGGTTGCAGAGAAAGGAATCATATCATCAGGATTCACTGGCAGCCACATGGAAAGAAGTGTGAATTTTATTTTCAGTGTAGTAAGAAGTCATCAGAGAGTTTAAGAAGAGCATCATGACCTGATCTGCACTTAAAAATTATCTTCTGGCTGACTTATGGGGAAGGATTTTGGTGATGGAAAGAATGGAAGCAGTAGTGACCTACTATACTATACTATAAGAAATAATAATGGTATGGTGGGAAGAAAAATTCATGGACTGAGTTAGATTTTTGAGAAAAATGATTAAAGTATTAATGAATTGTGTCTGAGATGTTATGGAGAGAAATAAATGGAGATGTTATGGAGAGAAATAAATCTTGAATGACTCCCACATTTCTGGGTTGAGCATCTGGATGGACTTTGGTACCATTTATGGAGAGGAAAAAGACTTGGGGAAAAAGAAATTACAAGAGGGTAGGGCTGCTGGGAATTTGGTTGTGGGCGTGCTA
Source organism: Mustela nigripes (assembly GCF_022355385.1). Taxonomy (NCBI): domain Eukaryota; kingdom Metazoa; phylum Chordata; class Mammalia; order Carnivora; family Mustelidae; genus Mustela; species Mustela nigripes. The sequence goes on along the minus strand of NC_081563.1, from coordinate 28,931,995 downwards.
TGTTAGAGATACCTACAGTTGAAGTGACTGTTTCGGGTAGGCAATGGGGTATGTGTATGTTTAAAGATGAGAGCAGTGATCTGTGTATGAGAGGTAAATTTTGGAATTGATGACACATTAATGATACATAGTCCTAGTAAAGGATGAAATCATTTAGGGAAGAAAATAATCAGGGAAAAGAAAAGCAAGCCTTCTACAGAGACCCGAGGAACTATAAAATTTAGATTTCAGGTGGATGATAGAATTATCATGGTTCTGTAGTCAGAATTCCTCTGGTATGATGACATAATCTCTGGTTGCATTTTCACAATGACACTTAGGAATAAATAATAAGAACATTTCCCATTTATAAGGCAATTGCTGTGGCAGCCACTCTTCCGAGAGTTCCGCCTATAGTCACACACATAATTGTCACAACAATCTTACATGGCAGGCACTACGGTCATCACGTCACTTTCTAGTTGAGGAATGCAAGGTCCACAACTCACTTGAGGCAAGATTCAAACTCAAGCAATCAGGCTATAGAGCCTGAACAAAACTGTGATGTTCTTTTGCCCCTTAACATGCTCTTTGCATGTAGTATAGTGTACTGTTGTTAAGTGTTAAATGTTATGGATTTGGGGTAAATTCAGGGGTGTTCACGATTTACCCGTAAGTCTATCTCCATGCCTTTTGCACTGAAGAATGAGATATGATTCACCATATGAGGAGAGACAGACTGCACCAGTAAGATCAGAAGGGAAGTCTCCCAGCAGTGTCTGTTTGTCCGATAATATTCTGACCAAGCCCTGAATTCCAGTTCTAGAGCAGAGAAGGAGAGGCCAGCTCCTCCATGCTCTCTCTGAGACAGCCCGAGCACGAGGCAATGTGGCTGTGAGAACCTGTGTGAGCAGTGTCATATGCAGAAGGGCATCTCCCTACACGCACGGGGTCCCACTGGGTGGTTTCCCTGTCTGGAGGGCTCAGGCACCACAACCAGTGCAGAGAAGGAGGCTGGCAGCTTTCTGAGTCTCTGTGAGTTTAGTGGTAGCAGAACATGGAGACAGTAACATTGGTGATGGTGGCATGTTTTGTAGCCTCTTCATGGGCTCTATGTAGGCTTTATATCGTGCAGGGGAAAACTTCAGTGTGGGTTTTCAGTTGGTGATGTGAGAAATGGAATGAGGTAGAGGGAAAGGAACATAAACCATGTATGTATGTCAGTCATTAAGGGATTCCCCCCCCCCCCCATTTTTAAGTTCCCTTTTATACTCATCTTGTGGTGCTGGACAAGGACTCTGAAACCATGTCAGTGTCTGGCTCATTCCATGTGAGGCTCTGCCAGTAGGACACGCTACGGGGAGACTGCAGAGCGGATGGAGAAAGTAGACTTGCTCCTTTGTGTTTTCTTCCTGCAAACTCCCTGTCTGCTGGCTGTTCTGGGAGGTCCTGCCTCAGCCTCACCTTTCACCTGGGAACAGTGGCACCTCCTTACAGCAACCGCTGAGTTCAGCTCAAAATTCCCCAGCCTTGAAGAATAGGCTTCTTTGCCTCCACTGAGCCCTCTCCTTAGTGATCTGGGTCCCAGTTTCACAGGGTCCTCCTCCAGGCTCAGAAACACCCAGCAGCTGGCGGGCCTTCCTCAGATGTTGGAGCTTCTGCTTCACAGGGTTCCCTGTAAGTTTTAATGCTTCTAGTCTCTTCCCTTTGTTGCCGGGTTGTTGGGATGACAGCTCTCTCTTGCAGATACTCCCCTATTATATTATAGAAATCTCTTCTTACCATTTCAGTTACTTAGTTAATAGCTGTTTATCGAGTTTTTATATCTTTATATTAAAATCTCCCATTTGGATAACTCAACATGGTTTCTGTCTCTTACCTGGACCCTAAGGGATGCCTTATGTGTGTTTATAAACCCCTGGGCAGGAAGCATACCACCAGAAATGCTTATGTATGGAATGTCAGGAATAATGTTATTCTATTCCTAGATTTCACCTCAGGTTTGATATGTCTGGCACACCTGTATTGATTTGTGTCCCCCTGGAATCAAGCTCACTGTTTTGAGAAAATCCCTGAAAATAAGGACAGTTAAACCCACTTAATAGAGGGGTTTAAGGTACACATGGGAGTCTCGATGTGCTTCTTTATATTTCTTAGGTGACAGGTAAGATTTGCTTATGGAACAGTGGACTGAAAGCCAGGTGACCTCCATTCCAGTCTTGGTTCTTTTAGCTTGCCTTGTGATACCTAACAGGTCATATCATCATTTTATATCTGATGTGAAAGGTTTGAGGAGAAAACTTTGATTGTCTCATAGAGGTTTAACATTGTATGATTTCTTTCTCATTTCTTGCTGAAAATATATAAGAAGTGTCCTTGAGAAGACAGTTGTTGGTGAGACTGTATGAGTTTTCTATTGCTGTATAACAAACCATGGTAAAAACAACACCCATATATGGTTTCACTCTTTCTGTGGGTCAGGAGCCCAGACATGGTTGGCTGTATCTCTGGTTAGGTCAGGGTCTCACCAGGCTGCCATCTAGTGTGTCTTCTGACAGTCAGGGTCCTCTTCCAATGGCTGTGGTAGAATTCAAATCCTTGTAGTTCTAGGACCGAGGTCCCCTCTTTCTTGCCACCTATCAGATGGGGATGATTCTCAGATCCTCAAGGTCACTCACCGATCCCTGCCACTTGGCCCTCTCCACAACATAGTAGTTCACTTCTCCAGAACCAGCAGGATTGGAAGTGTCTCTCACTTCCAATCTTATCCTATAGGGAGGATCCAGTTTGTTTTATGCGCTCACCTGGTTAGGTCAACCCTACGCAGGGTAATAATCTCTTTTGATTAGCTCAGTGTCAGTTTATTTAGGACCTATATTACATGTGCAGAATCCCTTCACCTTTGTCATATAATGGAACCTAATCATGAGCATGAAATTGGCCCTATTCACAGACTCGCTCATATTCAAGGGTAGGAGAGTATGTAGGGTGTGAACACGGGTGAGGATCTTGGGCACTACCTGAGAATTCTACCTGCCACAGGGACCAGCCACCTACCAAGCTGGGATGGCTTTGGCCTCCTGGTGTACTTGGGATCATCTGGGCATGGTGAATTTGAATGTCGCTCATTTGAATATGTAGATTGGAAGCCACTGCTTATCCAAGTGACCTCCTTTTCACCTTCCTCCAAAGTAGACCACAGCTGCTCTGGAACTGATGTTTCAAGACCACATACTGTGCAGTTGCTTTGGCAACCGACATACATTCTGTCCCATTTGAGCACTAGTTAAAATGGCTTCTGCAGTAGCATTGCTAAGCAGAGTTGAAACTAAAATGTTGCAGGATATTAAAAGCCCAGATATGGCAGAGGTTCAAAGCCAGTGATTACCTGAAGAGCCAGCATGAGCTTTTGTAGTGTATGTAAGTTCACAACGTAGTCTCATTATAATTTGTTCAAAAGGAGGCATGCCTTCTATCATGGCTAGTGGTTTACTAGTCAGTATGCTGCATACAGTATACACTAGGCATGCAGATATTAGCAGATAATCGCTAAACAAAATCAAAGTTTCCTTTTCAGAATGGCTATTTATTATATATCTGACCGGTGCAAACAAAATTTGAATTTCCATGACCCTGAGTTACCCCAAACCTACTTTTCAACAGTCTATTAAAAGTGTAAAAACGTCCAACTCCTTTTTGTCCGACTAATTATATTCCTGGATTACATGACCCCTGCACTTTTAGAAATCATGCTCATTTGCCAAGGAGCTGGTACTATAATTATTCACTGGATTGTTCACAAGATTGAACAGCTAACTTTTAGTCATCCACATCGAAAAAAAGAAAAAGATGAAAATCACCCAGAGGCTGAGGGAATTTCATCCTTGTTGTACAGATGAGTAATCCCGGGCATAGAAAAGATACAGGAAAAGCAGTATTATCATCTGAGGTAACAGATACTGCCCACTGGTCTTGTCAGTTCAGTTCCCGAGACCCATATTTGCCACACTGTGCTCCACAGACTCTTAGTTCCTTCGGGTGTTAATACGTGTTCCTGACAAAAAGGTTTCTACTGCCCAGAATGTTGGAAAATGTAGCACGCTTTGTCCCCACCTCCAGAGTCATAGTTTCCATTAGCAGTTGAAGAACTCTAAGCAGTCATGAAGACAGGGGTTTAACCCAGCTGTTCCCAAACTTACTTGACCAACGACACTACGTTTTCCCTCTTCCTGACTCAGTAGATCACCTAACAGTAGTCCAAGAAAATAATCTTTCTGGAATGCCCTTGGACAGATGGTATCCAGATGAGAAATATGTTTGATAATGAGGATTGTATTCATTTCCTTGAGGTAGTTGTTCTAATGGGAGTGACTAAATGAGCTCCTACTATGTATAGGACACTGCCCAGTTAACTTTTTTTTTTTTTTAACATTTAATTACTCCCTCTGAGACAGGTAATCTCACTCCAGCTCTACAGATACAGATACTGGAGTTCAAAGAAGTAGAGTAATGTCCGCAACCTCTCCCCCGCAGCCTATCAAACCCAAGTCCTGGTAGGCTCTTTGCACTCTCCTGTACAGAAGTCCAAACAACAAACCTCCTGACAACACAATTTTATACTTTTTATTTGAAGAGTACAGTTTTCGGGGTGTGTGGGTGGCACAGTCGTTTAAACGTCTGACTCTTGGTTTCAGCTCAGGTTGTGATCTCAGGGTGGTGAGATCGAGACCCGCATCAGGCTATGTGCTCAGCATGGAGTCTGCTCTCTCTCCCTCTGCCTCTGTCCACCTTCCTCCTCAAATAAATAAATAATATTTTTTTAAAAAATAGTACAACTTTCATGAAAGTGTTCTGGAGAGGTCACTGGAGGAAAATTAAGTCTATTCTTGTTTCTAAGTAAAGCTTTGGATATTGTATGTTGGGCAAAGGTGCATCAATGTTTTTATTGGTCAGGGGCACTGAAGCTGAGAGTCATGAACCAGATGTCAGACCCAGGTACCCTCAGTTCTTAGGATGAGATGACCATTTTCCGTTTCTGAAAAAATTGAGTCCCCGTTTTTGTCATTGCTTTGACCACATCCCTTAGATTCTGGCTGAATATGTGCCTTCTGGTGAAAAAAAATTGTTTGTTTTTTAAGATTTTGTTTATTTATTTGACAGAGAGCGATCACAAGTAGGCAGGCAGAGTGAGAGGGGGAAACAGGCTCCCCTCTGAGCAGAGATCCCAATACAGGGCTCGATCCCAGGACCCTGGGATCATGACCCGAGCCGAAGGCAGAGGCTTTAACCCACTGAGCCACCCAGGCGCCCCCCACTTCTGGTGAAATTTTGATCAAAACTGTATTGCCTTGAATTTTCTCTTAAAAGAAGTAAATACTCAACCAGGCTTTACCACATGTACCAGTGATGGTTGATAAAATCTTTAACGATTTTATTTTTCTGAAATGTCCTCTAAGTAGAACAGTTCACAGGAATATGTCTTCAAGGAAAAAAAGAAACCTAGCTAGCTTACTGAGGGCTCCAGTGTATAATGGTATTCTGTTGTTTGAGGACTGCCTTCTCAGCGCTATATTTTAAACCCTTTTTGGAAAAATTGCTCTTGCTATAACCTGCTCTAGTGATTTTGAATAATAGTGTTAATAAAAGGTGGTTTGTTGAGACTCAGGGTTTTTTTTCCCTTTCAGTTAGTAGAGAGAGCAGTATTAATAGGTCTTAAAATTGCACAATAAGAAAAACAGGGTGTGTTTATTTTTTCCAAGAGTGTGATATATTGAGTCGTTCCACATCTTGAGTGTTGTTCAATTTTAACCATCATGCCAAGCATTTAATCAAGATGGACTTTAAAATAGCTCACTGTGGTATTAACCAAATGCACTTACCATGGAACTTGATAAAGCGTATTTTAGCTGAGTTATTTGTAACCAAAAATGCTCTGATACAAGCTTGTTGCCTTCCTGCTTCAGGCCCATGCCTCAGCCAACCTGTCACCGAATGACTTTGCACCTTAGCACTGCACTAATCCGCCATGCCTCAGCTCTGTGAACAGCCAAGCATGGAAGGAAAACCCCACGGGAAACCATTCACCCCATTCTGGCCCTTGTTCCAATCAAGCGGGAATGTATACTGTTTTAGCATATTTTTATTTGTGTATACACTGTACTCATACACGTGAAGGCTCTGCTAGTTTCTGTTAAGACTTGTGGTTTCTGAGATCAATCAGTCACCTACGTGCCAGGCTCTGTGTTTTCCCCCTTGTTAATAGGTCTGAGTGTATCTGCGTGTGTTACTCAGTGAGGTGGTTCTTAGTCATGGCTGCTCACTAAGATTCCCCAGGAATTAAAAAACAAATCTGGGTATTAACAGATCAATGAAATCAGAATGTCTGGCAGTGGGGTGAGGATCTAGTTATTTACTACTTATTTTTAAACTTTATTATGGAACATCTTTAATATATAAACAAAGTGGGAAAATAGTATAATGAACCCACAGGACAATGTAGCTATCACTCAGCTTCCCCCAATCATTGTTCATCTTGTTCAGCTATACCTCAGTCATTCCCACTTTCACTGCCTCCTTCTCTTGGATTTTTTGGACATGAGTCCTAGCTATAATAGAATTTCATTTGTATATATATTCGTATGCATATATGTGTGTGACTAAAAGGTAACTCATTAAAAGGATCAACACCATCAGACCAGTAAAAGCTTACTAACTTAATTAATCCCTTTATATAATCAAATGTGTTGGTGTTCACACATCCTCAGATGTTTCTTATTTTTTATAGTTTGATGGCTCAAATCGCGATTCAATAAGGGCAATTCATGAGATTTGTTAGTGTGTTTCATAACATTTCTTTCAATCTGTAGATTACCTCACTCTCTTCTTCTTTCTTCCAATTTACAAAAGGGACTGGGTGATTTCTATGACATCATTAAATATGTTCCCTGTATCTCCTATGAATTGGTAGTTAGAGCGATGAGCTTGATAGAATTTAGATAGGATCACTTTGGAAAGACGATTTCATCAATATTTTGGGCACACCCATCATTAGCCAAAACAATTTTGCTTTTTTCTCTTTCTGTGATGTTAACATCCTCTGATAGATTCATTTTTTTATTAAGGTTTACAAAATGGTAATCTTTGAGTTCAATGATTCTCTACTTACTAGCTGGAGTACTTCTGTAATGAGAATTTTTTCCTTAGCAACTCTCTGATTACCCTGAGATGTAGTTTCTACAGCAAAGAAAAAAAAAAGTTTGATTCTTCCCCTTTATATATCAGATTTCAGATAATGAGCTGCTTCCCTTGCTCTAATGAGTGTTTTTTAAATGGTATTATTATGAAAGCATGAATTAAAAGATACTTGATATATTTTAATATCATAGAGTTATTTTCCTTATTGATGCTTAACTTGCCTCCAAATGACCAGAGAAGCCTCTCAGTTTTGGGTTCTGAGACCCCTAGACACAGTCCTACAGCAGCCTCTGATAGCATGTTCACTTTCTGGTATAAAAGCCCTTCTTGAACCTTCCTGCAAACAGCCATTTCTCCAAGGAGTCCTAGGTTTTTATGGAGAAATGTATTTAGAGATGCAAATCTCATTGCTAGGCATACTCATTGTTAACCACATTGCTCATTTCCTAGGCCTTTCCAGTAGATAGAGCTGAGAAATATGTATATATTTTTAAATTCAGGAATGCAGTGTTTTTCTTCACTTTTACATCTGAATCGCCTTTCTTCTATGCCGGAAAACCTCAGTTCCTCATTAACATCAGAGCTCATTTAATATCTCATATGGCACATTGCATTTTCCAAATGCAAATGGCCACAAAAATATTTCCAATTCCACACGTGTTTCCGCGTCTCATCAAAAGGAATCTATTTTCTTTCCATTGAAACTGTACACTTCAATGAACACAATGAGTCAGAAATGACTTCGTATGACTTCTCGTAGGTAGGTCCTAAAAGGTGATGAGGCTTCTGCTGGGTTTCCTCTAGGACTCTCACTCTTGGGACCAGCCACTGTTTTAAGCAAGTCCAGGTTCCAGAGAGGGCTTACCTGTAGCTGTTTGGGCCAACAGCCTCAGGTGTGGTCTCAGCAGACAGTGTCAACCACTGGACCCATCAATGTGGGGGCCATCAGATGATTCCTTTTCCCCAGGTGATAAAGATTGGAGCAGAGAGAAATTGTTTCCACTAAAAGCCACCTAGATATTCAATTCAGGAGCAAAATAAATGTCACTTTGTTGTTATTAAACAGCTCATGCCTTACTGCCTGTGAGTATGGCCCTTTTATCTTAGTTTTATTGAAATATATATTGACATATAAAGAAGCAATTTAAAGTGTATAATTCAGTAAGTCCCATTGGCACAATAAGGAGAATAAAACCTGTCAACTTAACAGTCGTCTCCTCCTTTGTGATCTGTGTAATCCCTACCTGTTGACCCTCCTGCCCCCAACCCCTCTCTCTCTCCAGGCTTCCTGTTATTATATATGGGTAGAATTTTCTAGAATTTTATACTAGTTGAGTCATACTCTGTCACCCCCCCCCCCTTTGGCTTCTTTCACTCAGTATTTTTTATTTTAAGTTTCCTCCATATTGCAGTTTCTACCAATAGTTCATTCCTTCACATTTCTCTCTCTGGCTGTTTCTAGTTGTTCCCAACTACCAGAAATCTTAAATTTACTAGTAATTTCTTCCATCTCTTTTCCCTCTCCTCCAGGACCTATTTGAAATATTTTTTTTACTCCTAGGATGTACCAGAAGGCAATCAATGAGCTCATTCTCCTTTCCATATATGTCCCAGGTTTCGCCCCCCATTGAAAAAAAATTTAATTTAATTTAATTTTTTAAATTAACATACAATGTATTATTAGTCCCAGGGGGTACAGATCTGTGAATCGCCAGGTTTACACACTTCACAGCACTCACCATAGCACATACCCTCCCCAATGTCCATATCCCCACACCCTTTCCTGTTCCCCCTCCCCCTGGCAACCCTCAGTTTGTTTTATGAAATTAAGAGTCTCTTACGGTTTGTCTCCCTTCTGATCCCATCTTGTTCATCTATTCTTTTCCTACCCCCCAAACCCCCCATGTTGCCTCTCGACTTCCTCATATCAGGGAGAACATATGATAGTTGTCTTTCTCTGACTGACTTATTTCACTAAGCATAATACCCTCTAGTTCCATCCATGTCATCGCAAATGGCAAGATTTCATTTCTTTTGATGGCTGCATAGTATTCCATTGTGTGTATATAC